>NC_090735.1:8031149-8321609 GCF_036898095.1 Palaemon carinicauda
GTTATCATACATCAGCCCTTTATCACGACATTCCGGCGTCAATGACCTTAGATGTCAGGATGCCTGAAAACTTTAAATCATTCATTATCACGACATTCTCTTGAAATAGCAACGGTCTGTAGGAATGATTTATGGGGATATAATCATTTGAAAGCTTTCATATACAAAATTAGACCTTAAGTTATTTCACATTCATTTGATAAATGATCCAATCCACTGTCTTGGGTTAGAGATCTCTTGCTTGAGGGTACACTCGGGCACACTATTCTATCTTGTTTCTCTTCCTCTCGTTATTTTGGAGTTTTTATCCTCTTGTTATATTCAACTTTTTATAGTTTATATATGAAAGATTTATTTTAATGTTAGTATTGTTCTTAAACTTCTCTTGTAGTTTTTCCTTATTTCCTTTCCTCACTGGGCTATTTACCCCTGTTGGAGCCCTTGGGCTTACAGCATCCCGCTTTTCCAACTGGGGTTGTAGCTTAGCAAGTAATAATAATAATAATAATAATAATAATAATAATAATAATAATAATAAAAAGCTCCCTTTCCTAAAAGATCCATTAAACGGTACTCAACCAGATTTTCTTGAAGAGAGGGGTGGACCTTCCGGCCATTCCCAAAATTGTTAAAGAATATTTTAAACTATTCCATGTTAAAGGACATTACATAAAAGATCAAGTTGGAATTTTTCTATGACTTAATGCCCTCTAGGACTCGCTAAATGGGGCAAAGGCCCTTAGTCAGGTAGGGACCCTGTGTTCTATTTTAGGTTAGAATACGTATTAAATATGACATATGGCGCTTAAGGTCCGGTTAGGGGACTTCAGGGGGGGAAGTCTTCTTAGTCAGATGTGGACATAGTTTACTATAGTCAATTCTTTTTAGTGAGGCAGAATTGCATCCACTCGCAGGGGTGCCCTTTTGGCTCGGAAAAGTCTCCTGCTCGCTGATTGGCTGGAGAAGATCATTCTAACCAATCGGGGAGCAGGGAACTTTTCCGAGCTAAATGGGCACCACTGCGAGTCGGTGCAAATGTGACTCATTAAAAAAAATTGACTATAGATTAGGTTAAATGAAGTATGTATAAATTAGAACGCATTTATGATTTTTCTATGATTATTTAAGGACGTATAGCGCTATAGGTCAATCTAGAGGGTCCAGACTAGTCCAAGTAAAAATCCAACATTCTTTGCTAGGTTATGTTAGGTAAGAAGAAATTAGAATTAATTATTATTATTATTATTATTATTATTATTATTATTATTATTATTATTATTATTATTATTATTAGAAGCTAGTCATTGTTTATTTTTATTCATTTACGTGTTATATAAGCATTTGCGGTAATGTTACCAATGTCGTTTTACATCTGTTTAGGCCTTTAGGGTGATAAGCGATATCTTCCTGAATGGTGTATTACACTCGAGGTAATCTGTTTGGGCTATGGTTAGTTATTTTGGCAAAATATTAAAGTATTATGGTATTACTACATTATATATACAGCACATATATGCGTATATTTATGTGTGTGTATATATAGGCTATATATATGTATATATATATATATATATATATATATATATATATATATATATATATATATATAATATATATATATATATATATATTCAGGTGTGTACAGTATATATACAGGTATGTACAGTATGTATACAGGTATGTAAAAACTACGGTATATGTTACTGTCTTCACCGTGTCATCCCTGTAGTCTCCTATATAGTTGTCCCAATATATTTTATCCCAATATGTAAGTGATATTTTGATCTCAGAGTCGATATACTGTAATTCCTTTGTGTGATCTAATCGAGCTTCGGGCAGTTTTCCTTCTAGAATATAACCATTCAAAATAAATGAAAATAAACAATAATCAATACTGTCCATGATCTTCGATGTTCCCCGTGATGTTTTAATAAAAAATTATTGTCAGGTTTTGGTTTCATTTTGAGATCTACTAATGACTGAATCCATTTAATAATTTCCGTTTCTTCTCTGTATAAAAAACACGAATTTACCCCACCTCTAAAAGAATGCCTGAATAAACTAGAACTAGAAACAAATGTTAACACAAGACACACGAGTGACAAACATAGGCTATCTGAACCAAGAACAAATAGTAAATTTGGTGAAAGGGCTTTTAGCTACTGTGCGCCTAGACATTATAATAAACTGCCAACTGAAATGAAAGACCTAAAGGGAGCAATTGAATTTAAGAAGAAACTAAAGACATTACTTTTCACAAGATCATATGATTTGGAAGAATTGTATAGGTTATAATAAAATGTTTCGTTAGATGATTAATATGGACCCGCCCGAGAAGTAGTTCACTCGACTTTAGTGGAGGGTTGGATTTAAACCCAAAACAAGTAAACAAGTAAGTAAACAATACTATTGCACTGCATCCTGCTCCTGTTTCTTATATTCCAGTGACGTCTACAGAAATTCCCATCTATTGGGTATAAACAAAGTAAACAGCGATGACTGGAAACTGTTAAGTGGCCTGCTGGTTAGATTCCAGTTAGTAATGCTTTCTTGGTGGTTCTGTGAGGTGTCATACTTGGGTTTGCAGTGAAATACTGGTATTACTCATTTGGCTTAAGGTCAAAGTGAGATCTAGAGCCAATAGGGTAAGTAATTTAGAATGTAGAAGAGAAATTTTTCTTCCTCTACATCTCCTGATATCATTTATAAGAAACTATTAGCCTTGAATAGTTGTCATTCATAGCGATGAAAAAAAAATGAAGAAATATTTCACTAAAATCTGCTGCTACAAGGAGTGATGGAATGAAAGAAGTCTTGATATTGGTCAGTCTATTCCAATGAATCATGAAGGAAAGTGACAGAAATAAGTGTTGCCTAATTGGTGATCATAAAACGTGAGGCCGTGAGACTGGGCTATTTTTCCGAGTTGGAACATTTGGGCTTATAGCATCCCGTTATTTTCAACCACAGTTGTAGCTTAGGTTGTAGTAGTAATAATAATAATAATAATAGTATAGAAGAAATGTGTATGTCTGGTACAGTTGACTTCACTAATTCCGGTACATTTCAGTGAAAAGATAAGGAGACGCCAGTGTACCGGTATTAATTAAGCCAACTGTACAATCACCATCGAAATACCCAACACAACAAGTGAGTCCACTTAGCTGATCATCGTACCAACAATGACCCTTGACGTCTTTGTATTGTAGCCTACACTACAGAGACAGCTATAAAAGGGATTTTGACATTATTATTATTATTATTATTATTATTATTATTATTATTATTATTATTATTATTATTATTATTATTTGCTAAGCTACAACTCTAGCTGGAAAAACAGGATGCTATAAGCCCAGGTGCTCCAACAAGGAAAATAGCCCAATGCGGAAAGGAAACAAGGAAAATTCAAATATTTTAGGAAGAGTAACAACATTAAAATAAATATTTCCTATATAAACCATATAAACTTTAACAAAACAAGAGGAAGATAAATTAGATGGTATAGTGTACTCGAGTGTACCCTCATGCAAGAGGAAAAATCTATTTTTGGGCTTGAGCCATGTCGTCCTGATGGAAGTTCCACAAAGGCAGCTTTCTACTTGGGATATTTCCTGCGACTGATATACCATAGAATTTAACCTAGGTAGTATCACAGGGTTCTAACCCCTGGAGCGAAAGCTAAAAATTGATTTGTGCAACTGTATCGAATTAGGTCTACAAATATCACGTAAACAAAGTTCCTCAATACCTTAGCAATCAAATGAAATAGTATTTAATTTACAATTGCGAATATATATATTAATTCCACAGGGTTTTTTTTTCTAATAAGGGACTTGAATGAAATGATTTTATAAAAGAATAAATAGGACTGGGATGTAAACATCCAAAGTCTATACATGTTACGATTTCCATGGAAATTGTGACATCTGATTACTGCTAATGATGTTATATCAAGCTGTTCATCCTTTCTCTCACATTAAACGATAAAATATGACGTGTATATAAAGGATTTCAGGTGGCCAGAGTATATATATATATATATATATATATATATGCATATACAGTATGTGTGTGTCTATGTAAAATAAAAGTTAACTAAAACAAAAAAACTCGCATTTCAGGCAAACTTTATATTTAGAAAGGAGATTACAAAGCATTCGGATAAGCATGTAGGCTATCCCATCATTGTGGCTATAGAATAATTATTATAAACACATTATTACACATTGATAAAATCTTTAGGATTAAATATAAAGGTGTAAGAATGATATTGAAATATCTAAACTATTAGAAAGGGACTAGAATAAACACACAAGCAAATAAAAATAGACAAGTGTACGTTATTATTATTATTATTATTATTATTATTATTATTATTATTATTATTATTATTATTATTATTATTATTATTATTATTTGCTAAGCTACAACCCTGGCTGTAAAAGCAGGATGCTATAAGGCCAGGGGCTCAAACAGGGAAAATAGCCCAGTGAGGAAAGGAAAGAAGGAAAAATAAAATACTTTAAGAAGAGTAACAACATTAAAATAAATATTTCCTATGTAAACTATCAAAACTTTGGCAAAACACGAGGAAGAGAAATAAGATAGAATAGTGTGCCCGAGTGTACCCTCAAGCAAGAGAACTCTAACCCAAGACAGTGGAAGACCATGGTACAGAGGCTATGGCACTACCCAAGACTACAGAACAATGGTTTGATTTTGGAATGTCCTTCTCCTGGAAGAGCTGCTTACCATAGCTGAAGAGTCTCTTCTATCCTTACCAAGAGGAAAGTAGCCACTTAACAATTAGTGTAGTAACCCCTTGAGTGACGAAGAAGTGTTTGGTCACAGATAAAAAGGATGAATCACATATCACGGCATGAACACGGATCTTGGTGAAGTCAGGCATTTGGCTGGAAATTGTAAGGTAAGGAATGTCCAAACACAGATTTCACAGATTTGCCAGTCGTCTTACTCGATGCACACAAATAAAGAGAAATTTTCATCATCATCATCATTATCATTATCATTATTATCATTATCATCATTATCATTATCATCATTATCATCATCATCATTATCATTATCATTATCATCATTATCATCATCATTATCATCATTATTATCATTATTATCATTATTATTATGCTATAATCCAAAAGGCTCTAACATGAAAAATTGGCCCGGTAAGGAAAGGGAAATAGGGAAATGAATAATCTGCAAGAGAAATAATGAACGATTAAAATAACTTATTTTGAGAACGAACAAGCTTGAAAATAGATAGATTATCAAAAGAGACCAATGTCCATTTGTTCAACATAAAGACATTCGTTGCAAATTTGAACTTTTGAATGTTTCATGAAGTTGCATGGAAACAACCCATCAAGTATTCCGATTTTAAAATTGAACCAAATCACCCAACAACTACTCTATACCTTCCATCGAGTCTCTCGTCATTGAACAACTATCCCAACTCTATATCACTCAACTAGGTCTGTTCATTTACATATTACTCGACAGGTTATTCCTCATAATTTTTCAAGTGTAAACAATCTGTCATCGTACCCTCCATAACTTGCAATATTTAGTTTGCTAAGTTCTCAGCTAGTGTTGTGAAATAATATGCTTTTTGATCCTTTGTCTGTGTTTTAAAGGTTTAAAGGCTCCCCGTGAATGACAGAGGCAAAGGACAGTGACATTCCCCTATCAGGAGAATGCCCAAGAGGCTAACCATTTATACATATGGTCAGCACCCAAGTCCCCTCTTCACCCAAGCTAGGGCCAGGGAGGGCCAGGTAATGGCTGGTAATGACTCAGCAGATAGACCTATAGGACCTATAGGCTCCCCCAAACACCCTACCCTTATCTCACAAGGATTTTGAGGTTGAGCCACCAATGGAACTAACGAGTTTGAGCGGGACTCGAACCCCAGTCTGGTGATCACCAAGCAAGGACATTACCAACAACTCACCACAACGCATGAATAGTGGGAAATAGTATTTTTGGTTGTTTTATATGTTCATTATATTGGTTGAGTAAGATACCTAAAATACTAGATGTAGAATGATTAAAGTTACCTAGAAATAAAAGGAAGCAGCCTAGAGAAGTCAGTTTTCTCCAGGTTTGACCTAGGGGAAAATAGCTAAAGTGGACGAGAATTAGATTCTTATATAAAGGGAATAGTATGCACATTGTGGAAGAAAAGTCAACGAAGGTGTTCAGCATATGCCAATATTCTCGTCCAAACAGAAAGGGAATAATAGTGATTCGATCCTGATAACGAGTGATTCATACCTGTGTCAGCTGAGAGAATTAGGCCTACAGGACGAATGTGCCGGGTGGTTGATGTAAGCAGTGGCACTGTCTTCAGTGCCTGAATTTAGCAATTACGGCAAAATGTCAACAGAGATTTCTATGGAGATTTTCTTGTCTTCTTAGTGCTTCGATTATGTGGATTTGATAATAAACGAGTAATGTGCTGTGTGAAATGCTGAACGCCTTGGAATATATACGATAAAATGACTTTAGTTCGTGTAGAGAGTAGGGTTCCCTTGCTGTGTAGGACCAGAAAAGCAGCTCTTGTAGTAAAGTAAAGTAATGAAAGAACAATAAAAAAGAAATTACCGAGATGATCGATGGGCAAAATAGGGATGAGAGGAGCAACAATAAGAAAGGAACAGATGAAATCCCAATTTCTGATATCTATAATCAATTACGAACGTTAAATATGCTACTGTTAAAGATAGAAACCAGTACGATCAAAGCCAAGGATGAGGAAATGTAAAGGGCCAAAGAAGAGTGCCAGAAATATAAAAGACAGTTCTGTTCTGTTATGATTACCCCGCCTTGTGTGGAACGTGGTCTCTTGCTTTGACAGTCCGTAAAAGAAAGACTAGACTCTAGAGAATTGCTTAGGTGAACTACCAGATCAAAACATGAACGGTAGAAGTTCATTGATCTATAATCGAGGACCTGAAGGCTCTCGACAAAGAGTTAGTAACGAAACACAACCCAGAAAATGTAGACAAAGCAGTTGGATTATTAGACCAAAGACCCACTAGTGAAGAAAAAAAAGAAAAAAAAAAGAGGCAGAAGAGGGTAAGAGTACAATAATCAATAATGAACAAAGCAACCGGGGGCGGGGGTAGAAGTAAAAGGAAAAGAGGATAGAAGAAGACTTTCCTAGAAGTTTATAAAGAAAATGCGACTGTTTTAGAAATCGATTGCTATTTTTTCTCTGTTAGAGCCCTTGGGCTTATAGCATCTTGCTTTTCCAACTAGGGATATAACCTAGCCTGTAATAATAATAATAATAATAATAATAATAATAATAATAATAATAATAATAATAATAATAATAATAATAATAATAATAATAATAATAATAATAATAAAAAGGGCTGAGCATGTACATTCCTCCATACACACGGCCAGTATGAGAAAATGGTAGACAAAACCATGGCAAAGAAACAAAGGCACTGAAAATTCCATATTTACGGGCTGCCCAACGGCAAAAGCCCGTGTCTTACACAAGGTAAGGCAATCTATACAGACAGAAAATTCTACAATGAAGGGATGTGCATGTGTGGAAATAAATTCAAATATGGACATTGGCTGAAAGACCGATGATACAATAGATGTAATGATGTAAAAACTGGACAAGGTATCAATAGGCCTATAAGGAGATCCATGTAGTTACAATAAGAAGGATAAACCTGGAACCAAGATTACAAACACCCAAGGATGAATATGGAAAACAAGATTTTTTATACCTACATAGTGGGTGAAATAGAAGAATAATTAAATAGATGGAGAAAGAATATATATATATATATATATATGTGTGTGTGTGTGTGTATATATATATATATATATATATATATTTATTTCTATGATCAAACCCTGGTCTCTTCAAATGAAACGCAAGGTCGCTATCAACTATGGCACAGAAGCTTTAACACATACATACATGCATATATATATATATATATATATATAATTCTATTCAAGGGAGTTTAATGATAATATAAGCAGCAAGCTATTATTTTGTTACCCTATAAACAAGAGGAAGAAAAATGCAAATTCCTCTAAAGTATGTCATTTTTTTAGCACTAAATATTCCATCAAGCCGATGAGCCAGACTGACCAAGAAGATTATGGTGAGCACGATTCTGTGGATGACCTTGAAAGAGGTTAGTACCATCAGCCTACTGTGTAGGCATTATTCGGTCTGTACAACATATATGCGGCCTCTCACTGAGCCCATATATTCTTCTGGATTATTTCTTCCAACTTGAGATATAATCACTTTCAACTTCTATTTCAAAGTGCGCGAAAGTCAAGGCTACTGACGAAGAATCCAAGAAAGGAACAAGGAAAGCTAGATTTATTTTATCTATTTTTATGTTATTACTGTTCTTTAAATATTTTATCTTTTCCTTGTTTCCTTTCCTCACTGGGCTATTTTCCCTGTTGGAGCCCCTAGGCTTATAGCATCCTGATTTTCCTTAGTAGGATTGTAGCTTAGCCAATAATAATAATAATAATAATAATAATAATAATAATAATAATAATAATAATAATAATAATAATAAGACGTAGAGAACCTAATTGTTGGCATATAGGTCTACACTGGAAATTCTAAAGGATTTGTGAATTTAGGATCTGGGAGAAATATTTTTTGCAGTATGAATGAAAGGTTAAGATGGAAAGAAGTTGGGGGGTAGAAGAATAACCCTAAAAAGTTATTATACGTAAAGAATTACATGGTTTCCATGATTTCATTGTTAATAAAGAGCAATTATCGTTTTTTTTTTTTTTTTTTTTTGTATTATAACTTTAATTCTTTATCTCTTCATGTTGTTTTGGATTTTATCTTCACACGTATTGTATATGAGTCATATTCACGTGAGCTAATCTTAAAGTTCTCCTTTGCTACTTATATTAATTGTGACTCATGTCTTCTACGTCACAGGTAACATGAATGGGAGTACGTTATTGATTCATAAGTCATGCAAAAAGTAATTTGCACATCACAGCCATGAAAGGACATCCTGTGTATCCCTCAGTACAAGGTTATAAATATTTTTGACAGTCACAGCCAGCAAATAAATAGCAAGGTCATGTTCGGTTGAAAGAAAATGCTATCCTCTTGGTTCTCTAGGAAGTAAATTTTATCTATGTAGATAAGCTATCAGATTGGTGATCAGTTTCCGTATGTATATTTGTATATGAAACATGATTCTAGTTGAATTAGGATTGCTTAAATATGTGGAAACCAGGTAGAGCAATGCTCATGCTCTATTTCCGGCCATTAAAATAGTTTGCAATATCAAAAACTGCTGGAGGTTTTGTTTACTTCCTGTGACAGGAGCATGTTCAAGTACTATAAGATCAGAACGGAAAACTGATTCATTGGAAATTTCAACAAGATTTTCTTTTATTTAAACAGTCTTTGTAAAGGTCAAGTAGATAAAATGTTATTTATATTACAAGGAATTTTTTTCTTTATAAAGGAAACATTGAGATATTACTTATTAACGATAGTCTCTTTGTGGCTAATATCAACTAGAATGACGTCATCGTTATACGAACATGTTCATACGTTTTGTTTATGGGACCAGCAACAAATATTTTCCCCATAATCTTTATTTTATTATTGTTACTGTGCTTAAAATGTTTTAATGAATTTGTTTGTTCATTAATTTCTTCACAGTTTATTTATTTTCTTATTTCCTTTCCTCTATATTTTCCCCTGGTTGCAACCCTTGGACTTGTAACGTCCTGTTTTTCCAACTTGGGTTGTAGATTAGCTAATAATAATAATAATGATAATAATAATAATGATAATAATAATAATAATAATAATAATAATAATAATAATAATAATGTTCTTTGGCTCAATACTTCATGAACGCGGCCACTGTTTCTCATGTTGCGACAACAACACAACATTCTCAGCCAGTCAGCTGTTTGCTCAACATTTCCCTCAGCAACTTCACAGTTCTTCCTCAAATGTTTGCCCTATGAAATCAACGAAGCGTTGTATTCCATAAGTGGTTGTATTCTCCACTGTATTGTTGTATGTGAGTATTAAGAAGAATGTTGTTTTAACTACTAATATCGCAAGAGTTTAAATGTCCTTGAAGTCCTGTTCAGAAATCTTGGTTTTTGGTGTTACAGTTTTCATGGTCGTTAGGAGAGCCACTGGTGTGTGGTGTATGCCTGCTAATAAACATCTTGGCCTACGTAAGCCACTAATAAGTTTGATTAAGCCATTGATAAGTTTGATTAATCTGTAAGGCATCCTCTCTTCTTCAGGCTACAACAAAGGTGTTAAATATTTACCCGTGCACCGTCACAAGTGAACGTAAAATCTAACATTCTCTTGAACTTAACACGTTTTAATGTATCATTATTATTATTATTGTTGATATTATTACTTGCTTAGCTACAACCCTAGTTGGAAAAGCAGGATGCCATAAGCTCAGTGGCTCCTACAGGGAAAATAGCTGAGTGAATAAAGGAGACAAAGAAAAATAAAATATGGAGCCTGTGTGTATCAGCGGCCAGTTCCTTACGCTTTCATCAAAAATGGACATCAACTAGCCTAAACTTTCCCCCCTTAACCTAACGTCTCCTTACCTACTTACCTTGGGGGGGAGGGGTGTTAACGGCCCCTGCGACCCCCCTTACATTGCCGTATTCTTAGGTAGACATAATAGTACATAGAGGTGGCCGCTATCATACATACACCCCAAAAATATTTTAAGAAGAGCGACAACACAAATAAATATCTCCTATATAAACTAAAAACTTTTAACAAAACTAGAGGAAGAGAAATAAGACTGAAGAGTGTGCACGAGTGTACCCTCAAGCAAGAGAAACTCTAACCCAAGACAGTGGAAGACCATGGTACAGAGACTGTGGCACTACCCAAGACTAGAGAACAATGGTTTGATTTTGTAGTGTCCTCCTAGAAGAGCTGCTTACCATACCTAAAGAGTCTCTTGCCCTTACCAAGAGGAAAGTGGCCGCTGAATAATTACAGTGCAGTAGTTAACCCCTTGGGTGAATAAGAATTGTTTGGTAATCTGTGTTGTCAGGTGTATGTGGACAGAAGAGAATATGTAAAGAATAGGCTAGACTATTCGGTGTGTGTGTGTAGGCAAATGGGAAAATGAACTGTAACCAGAAAGAAGGATCCTGTGTAGTACTTTCTGGCCAGTCATGAGACCGCATAACTCTCATGACTCCCTTACATTACACTTAAGGGGTGTACGTATGATAGCAGCCACCTGTATGTATGACGACGGCAGACTTAGAATACGACAGCATAAGGGGGCTCGCAGGAGGGCATTAGCCCCCACCCTTTTAGGTAAGGATAAGGCTTGTAGGTTAGGTTAGTTGGGAAATTTGTTAGTTGGTGCCTATTATCTATGCTCTCAGGAGGGTAAGGTTTTACTTAGTCAGGGAATCATTCTGAACAGAAAATATATGTTTTGCTGTAGTAAATCCCATTATCAGTAGATGTAGATATATATCTTACATTTATTTATTTGCGACAAAAATAAGTGTTCATTTTTGAAGTAAACAGGCATTTTTTTTTTGATAGGGAAAAGTTTGTTTTTACTGAGAAAGGTTACCCTGATAGTAAATACAGTAATACCCTTGGGAATAACTGGCCGCTGATATACAAAGGCTCCGCAATTAGTTTACGTAGTGTGTGTATATCTGTTACATGCAAGACCTCATTCATTTGTGTTGTACACAATCATTTTCATTCAATGTTAAGAAAACAACTACGTGTATTAAGGTTTTTATATCGCTTCCTTAGGGAAATTTTAAAGGGTTTTATTATAGTTACGGACGTGAAAAGCTTTCCTACTAAAAAAAACAGGTGTTTCCTATAGAAAAACTCCCAATTTTACCTTTTAAAGGTAGACCATAGCTATTTCAGAAGTTCTTAACGTAAAGAGTTGCTACAAACTTTTAAGATTTATTTAATTTGTCACTAGAAATAATTAATTGATATTAGACTGGAAAGAAAAGAAATTGGAGTATCCATAAATTTATGGAAAAGTACAATTCTAATATAATTACAAAACTTTATTTGACTGTGAACATGAAATCACAACAAATACGACCAGTTATGTACTGATGAGATTGTAATGTAACCAATGATTGTATACTGCATAACTAAATGCTATGAATGACATTGCACGCATAAAATCAAATATGATCTCAAACATATAGACCTTCCCCTCAAAATTAACCCTACCTAAGACGGACGGATAATGTTTCTACTCATAATAAATCTTGGTATCTGAACACTGCAATGGTAAAATTATACCAGCTAGACTGACTAACTTCTGCTTTGTGCAGCACAGGCTAAGCAATATCAGGATAATTGTACTTTGGACAGAGCCTTGGGTAATAGGCTAGGCCAAGCGACAGTCTTAATCTAATAGATGAATCAAAGGTTGTCCAATTTTTTATAGGTTCAAGAGCTTACTCTTACAAAGTGTGAAGATTTACACAGTGAGTACTCTTCCTTCCAGTACTGCATTAGAAGATGCAGTAGTTTTTTTTTTTTTTTTTTTTACCTTAAACGCATTCTGAAAGGGTAAAAGAATATTCTAGAGAAACTCGGATAGAAGTCGTCTATCTAATAAGCATAGGAGATGGAAAAAGCGACTACAAATTCTGCTCTCTAGAACAGCCTTTCTAGTACAAGAGGCAAATATTTATAGAGGAAGAGATAGAATAATATTCTGAACTTATCATTAAGGAAAAATTTATGTGTTATCCCTTGCATATGTTGTTAGATTGCTTTCTGCAAGTGGAAGAGGATAAGGGGCTGACAGTGCAACCACTATGCAATTTTGACAATATTTCACGCTTCCCCTGGGGCGATGGCCTCGAATTAGTTCACTTCTAGCTAGACAGGAACAGTACTCACTCACGGGAGCTTAATCGAGAGGGGAATTACAGTATCGGTGAGAAGCCAGTACAGATTTGAATACTGTTGGGTGAAATTGAATTCAGTTTTTCTGGCTGTCCAAGATGCTACCTAGAATCAAGTCCATCCACATGTAGCTGAATCTTTGAAAATATTTATAACTAATCACCAAGATCCTGCAAGCACAATGGATTACTGCACTCAGTTGCTCATTTTGCAATGGTGATTTCTTTGGTATTCTCTTCTATGTGACTTATTCAGGGACCCGATTAGGATCACAATTTGAATAGAGTAAACATATCAGTGTGGAAGAGCCAGACTCAAAGGTATTAAACATATTTTGTTCACACACGAAGCAATTGTAGCCATTACGAAAAGGCACAACCATTATATTTTCAGATGGAATTATTTTTTTTCTACTTGTGAATCTGGAATTATTCTTTAGGCCTAAATGAAAGGCAATACAATCATTGCTAAGGCAATATTTCTTGTGGGTCCTGTCAACTAAGTGGATGAAAATATGTGCTCCACTTTTTTTTTGCATTGTCAGCAGTATACTGTACTCTCAAGTTTTCAATATTAAACTTACCCGATAATCATGTAGCTGTCAACTCCGTTGCCCGACAGAATTCTATGGAGGGATACGCCAGCTATCACAATACTAGAAGGGGGTGTACTTACCAGCGCCACCTGTGGCCAGGTACTATAGTACTTCTTGTTGACACCTCCTCAATTTTTCCTCTGTCGTGCTTCCGGCAAGACGTTCTGGGATACGCTTATGATCTTCGAGTATTTTCACGGCTAATTGGTGAAGTATTCTCTCAGATTTCGGCTGTCGCTTTACTGGAAACCTTCTTATATTAGCTTAGATAGCTTTTATATAGTCCTGATTAACGGTTAACGATCTTTTGCTTGATTTTGGAACCCCCCTTGGCTAACTCTTTGGATTCAAGATGTCTGACATTTCGCAAGCCCCCACCCATAGACGATGTAGGTCTTGTAATAGGCGTATTCCGAAGGCCTCGGTAGATCCTCACACCGCTTGTTCTGACTGTAGGGATAGGCCCTGTCAGTTAGAAAATCGATGTGAGGAATGCGCCGGACTTTCGGAACTTGATTTTGTCCGTCTTTTGAAATATTCAACTAAGTTAGAGAGAGGTAGAGTTAGGAGGAGTTCTTCTCACTCTTCACTTTTTTCCTCACCTCATGATCCCCTACCTTTTCCTACCCCTGTAGTGGCTACCCCCGAACCTACGTTTTGCCCTCAGCCTGATATGTCTGTTGTTTTGCGTGCTATTCAGGCCTTAGGCGATAAAGTAGAGTCAGTGGTAAGTGATCATAAGTCTCTTATGGCCGAAGTCAAGGAACTTAAGGTCAAGAGTGCAGTGGGTGGAATTAGTGCCAGTGCTGTGACGAGTGCTAGTGTCAGTGCAGTGCCAAGTGCTAGTGTCAGTGTCAGTGTGGTGCGTGAGGATACTTCTGTGCGTGCCAGTCGTCCTCCCAGTCCGGGACCTCTTGCAAGCTCCCAAGCCCAGGGGAGAAGCAATGTCGAAGGGCAAAAGGGTTCGGCAGGCCTTGATCGGCGCACAGAAGTATCCTCGGTGGTTGCGGGCGTGTCTTCCAGAGACCGTCACTCCCACCTGCAGACGATTGAGCCCGTCTTTTTCTCGTCCGCTGATCAATTGTCAGGGAAGAAACGCTGGACTCAGGTCTCTAGACCACTCAAACGCAGAGTCCAGTCCGCGAGTGCTCAGCCGGGCTGCAGTCATTGGCTCAGCTCTGACTCGCCGCAGTCATCAGTCGACTGCACTCCGCCCAAGAGGAGTAAGGTTCTGCCACAACAGAGCTCTGCTGTTAAGGCTTTACCTCAGCCTACTGTAGTTTCTGCCGACCCCAAGTGGACTCTACTACAGTCCATGCAGGCACAGCTTTCGGACTTGATGCGTGAGTGTCGGGCTGAGAAGGTTGCGCCTCCGCCTCCGCCTGCGCTCGCTCCGCCTTACCGCAGTACCGCCTGCCAGGCGTACGATGTTGAGCCACGTTCTGAGTTTGCTGTTCCCAGTGGTGTACAGCCTCCGCCTTCCTTAAGGCAACCTCAACAATGGGATCAGGAGGATTATACCTCTCTTCCTCCGCTTCCACTTGCTGCTCCACCAGTGATGCAACACTCGGTTGAGGTACAACAACCTCTCCCGTCCATGAGTCAGTCTCCTCAGCTCTCGCTGCAGCGAGCTCAACCCTCCACAAGGCAAGCACCACAACACCTTAGCCTTGCGCCTCAGGAGCCTCAGCTTGCGAGACATTTACCACGTTCTGCGCAGCCTCTACCTCATCGCGCTCCGCTCACACCGCAGGAACAGGAACTTGCTACTCCGCTTCCGCCAACCACTCAGCAAGCGCAACCCTTGGGTTCAGCCACTCATGCCAGGAGTCAGCCTCCTCCACCCATGCGCCTACCTTCTGCTTCTTCTTTTGTTCAGCCTTTGCAGTCTGAGCCTCAGGTTTTCCCTCATCAGATTCTTGAAGAGGAAACCACTAATATTGTTGTTCCTGCTCGTTCTGACTCTGCTGTTCAGCATACTTGTCCGATCTCTTCGCTACACTCTGGTGATGAGGCGTCTGATGATGAGGCGGCACACCTGGATCCCTCGTCAGACGTGGATGAATCCAAGCCTTCTCCACCGTCTATTGACTTTCGTAAGGTCTTGGCTCTGCTTAGGGAGGTTTACCCAGACCACTTTGTCTCTGCTATTCCCCGCTCTCCACCATCTGAGTTTTCGCTGGGCATGCAGCCAGCTAAGTCCACCTATACTAAGCTAGTCCTAGCAAGGTCCTCTAAGAGAGCGTTAAGGATCTTAGGGGAGTGGCTGCAGACTAAGCAACACCTTGGCAAGACTTCTTTCATGTTTCCTCCGACTAAGCTCACTTCTAAAGCGAGCGTTTGGTATGCCACAGGAGAGGAACCAGGCTTGGGAGTACCTGCCTCTGCCCAGGCTGACTTCTCAAGTCTGGTAGACTCGCCTCGGAGAACTGCAATGAGGCGCTCTAAGGTTTGCTGGACCTTCTCAGACCTTGATCACTTCCTGAAGGGTGTATTTAGAGCATTTGAGATGTTCAACTTTCTAGACTGGTGCCTGGGGGCCCTCAGCAAGAAGACCTCCCCTGCGGACAAGGATTCTGCCATGCTATTAATGTCCTGCATGGATAAGGCCATTAGAGATGGATCTGGTGAGCTTGCGTCGATGTTTGTATCAGGGGTTCTTAAGAAAAGGGAACAACTGTGTACCTTCCTTTCCTCCAGCATTACACCTTGTCAAAGGTCACAACTCCTTTTCGCTCCGCTCTCGAAGTTCCTCTTCCCCGAAGAGCTGGTTAAGGACTTGTCTGCTGCCCTGATACAAAAGGACACACATGATCTTGTAGCCTCATCGGCTCGTAAGTCTAAGGTTGCTACCTCAGTCCCCAGGACTTATCGCACCCCAGTGGCTGATACTCCTGCTACGAGGTTCATACCGCCCTTTCGTGGTAGAGCCCCCAGCCGAGGAAGCTCCCGTCCAGACTCTTCCAGGAGCAAGTCTAGGAAAGGCTCCAAGGCCTCTAAAGGAAAAAACTGACTCTCCGCATCTCCAGACAGCAGTAGGAGCCAGACTCAAGAGCTTCTGGCAAGCCTGGGAAAAGAGAGGTGCAGACGCCCAGTCTGTCAGTTGGCTGAGGGAGGGTTACAGGATTCCATTCTGCCTCAAACCACCTCTGACCACATCTCCCATCAACCTCTCTCCCAACTACAAAGAAGAGGACAAGAGGCTAGCGTTGCACCAGGAGGTGTCGCTACTTGTGCAGAAGAAGGCAGTGGTTATAGTCCGGGACCATCAATCCCCGGGCTTCTACAACCGTCTCTTTCTAGTGGCCAAGAAGACAGGAGGTTGGAGACCGGTGCTGGACGTCAGCGCGCTCAACGCGTATGTCACCAAGCAGACGTTCACGATGGAGACGACGAAGTCGGTCCTAGCAGCGTTCAGGCAGGAGGACTGGATGGTCTCGTTGGACTTGAAAGATGCCTACTTTCACGTTCCTATTCATCCAGACTCCCAACCTTTCCTGAGATTCGTTTTTGGAAAGGTTGTCTACCAATTCCAAGCCCTGTGTTTTGGCCTAAGCACAGCTCCTATGGTGTTCACGCATCTGATGAGGAATATAGCAAAATTCCTCCACTTATCGGACATCAGAGCCTCCCTCTACTTAGACGACTGGCTGTTGAGAGCCTCCACGAGTCGTCGCTGTCTGGAGAGTCTCAACTGGACTTTGGACTTAATCAGAGAACTGGGTCTGTTAGTCAACATAGAAAAGTCTCAGCTCATTCCCTCCCAATCCATTGTGTACCTGGGAATGGAGATTCGGAGTCAGGATTTTCGGGCTTTTCCATCGGCCCCCAGGATAAGCCAAGCCCTAGAGTGCATCATGAGCATGCTGAAGAGGAGCAGTTGCTCGGTGAGACAGTGGATGAGTCTCACAGGGACCCTTTCATCACTGGCCCTGTTCGTCGAGCTAGGGAGACTCCACCTCCGCCCTCTTCAATTCCATCTTGCAGCTCATTGGGACAAGGGTTTGACTCTCGAAGCAGTCTCTATCCCAGTCACCCAAGAGATGAAGACCACTCTCTTGTGGTGGAAGAACAATCTCCTTCTCAGGGAGGGCCTATCGTTGGCTATTCAGACCCCCAATCTTCATCTCTTCTCAGATGCATCGGACTCGGGCTGGGGTGCGACCTTGAACGGACGGGAATGCTCGGGAACGTGGAACGAGGAACAGGGAATGCTCCACATCAACTGCAAGGAGCTACTAGCAGTTCATTTAGCCCTGCTGAACTTCAAGTCCCTCCTGCTAGGCAAAGTGGTGGAGGTGAACTCAGACAACACCACAGCCTTGGCTTACATCTCCAAGCAAGGAGGGACCCATTCGAGGAGCCTATACGAGATCGCAAGGGACCTCCTCATTTGGTCAAGAGGTCTAAACCTCACTTTGGTCACGAGGTTCATTCAGGGCAATATGAACGTCTCAGCAGATCGCCTAAGCAGAAGGAATCAGGTCATTCCCACGGAATGGACCCTCCACAAGAGTGTGTGCAACAGACTTTGGACGTTGTGGGGTCAACCTACCATAGATCTGTTTGCCACCTCCATAACCAAGAGACTTCCGCTGTACTGTTCCCCAGTTCCAGACCCTGCAGCAGTTCATGTGGATGCTTTTCTACTGAACTGGTCCCATCTCGACCTTTACGCATTCCCACCGTTCAAGATAATAAACAAAGTTCTTCAGAAATTCATCTCGCACGAAGGGACACGGCTGACGCTGGTTGCTCCCCTTTGGCCTGCAAGAGAATGGTTCACAGAGGTACTTCAATGGCTAGTCGACATCCCCAGGACTCTACCTCTAAGAGTGGACCTTCTACGTCAACCTCACGTAGACAGGTTGCACCCAAACCTCCACGCTCTTCGGCTGACTGCCTTCAGACTGTCGAAAGATTCGCTAGAGCTAGAGGCTTTTCGAAGGAGGCAGCCAGTGCGATTGCCAGAGCAAGAAGGGTTTCCACTCGTAGAGTCTACCAATCTAAGTGGGAAGTCTTCCGGAGCTGGTGTAGAGCCAATTCAGTATCCTCTACCAATACCTCTGTGACCCAAATAGCTGACTTCCTTTTACATCTTAGGAATGAGAGATCCCTTTCAGCCCCTACGATTAAAGGGTATAGGAGTATGTTGGCTTCAGTTCTCCGCCACAGAGGTTTGGACCTTTCTTCCAACAAGGACCTTCAAGACATCCTTAAGTCTTTTGAGACGTCTAAAGAGCGTCGTCTATCCACTCCAGGCTGGAACCTAGACGTAGTCTTAAGGTTCCTTATGTCACCTAGGTTCGAACCTCTCCAGTCAGCTTCCTTCAAGGACCTTACCCTCAAGACTCTTTTTCTCGTCTGCCTTGCAACAGCTAAGAGAGTCAGTGAGGTTCATGCCTTCAGCAAGAACATTGGTTTCACGACCGAATCTGCAACATGTTCTTTTCAGCACGGATTCCTAGCAAAGAACGAACTTCCTTCACGTCCTTGGCCTAGATCGTTTGAAATACCTAGCCTCTCCAACATGGTAGGTAACGAACTAGAGAGAGTTCTTTGCCCTGTCAGAGCTCTCAAGTATTATCTTAATAGGTCTAAACCTATTCGAGGACAGTCAGAAGCCTTATGGTGTGCCATCAAGAAACCTTCGAGGCCCATGTCCAAGAACGGGGTTTCGTATTATATAAGGCTTCTGATTAGAGAAGCCCATTCTCACTTAAAGGAGGAAGACCTTGCATTGCTGAAGGTAAGGACCCACGAAGTAAGAGCCGTAGCTACTTCGATGGCCTTTAATAAAAACCGTTCTCTGCAGAGCATAATGGATGCAACCTATTGGAGGAGCAAGTCAGTGTTTGCATCATTTTATCTTAAAGATGTCCAGTCTCTTTACGAGAACTGCTACACCCTGGGACCATTCGTAGCAGCGAGTGCAGTAGTAGGTGAGGGCTCAGCCACTACATTCCCTTAATCCCATAACCTTTTTTTAACCTTTCTCTTGAATGCTTTTATTGTTGTTTTTATGGTTGTTACGGTAGGCTAAGAAGCCTTCCGCATCCTTTTGATTTGGCGGGTGGTCAATTCATTCTTGAGAAGCGCCTGGGTTAGAGGTTGTGTAGAGGTCCTTTAGTAGGGGTTGCAGCCCTATATACTTTAGCACCTTTGAGTTGATTCAGCCTCCAAGAGGAACGCTGCGCTCAGTAAGGAAGACGAACTTAAAAAAGAGGCAGAGTAACGGTTCAATTCGACTTCCTTACCAGGTACTTATTATTTCATTGTTATTTGAGATAACTGTTATATGAAATATGGGATACTTAGCTATCCTTTAATCTTGTACACTGGTTTTCACCCACCCCCCTGGGTGTGAATCAGCTACATGATTATCGGGTAAGTTTAATATTGAAAAATGTTATTTTTATTAGTAAAATAAATTTTTGAATATACTTACCCGATAATCATGATTTAATCGACCCTCCCTTCCTCCCCATAGAGAACCAGTGGACCGAGAAAAAATTGAGGAGGTGTCAACAAGAAGTACTATAGTACCTGGCCACAGGTGGCACTGGTAAGTACACCCCCTTCTAGTATTGTGATAGCTGGCGTATCCCTCCATAGAATTCTGTCGGGCAACGGAGTTGACAGCTACATGATTATCGGGTAAGTATATTCAAAAATTTATTTTACTAATAAAAATAACATGTTTCATTCATTTTGAATTATATTGAGCAGATACAGGTATAGTATGTTATTCATATTAAGATGTTTTTTATAAGTCCATTGGTATTATGATAGGAACAAACCTAATTAATTATTATAGAATATTTATGCATGCATATAAAGTCTGAGGATTTCCTCTCGGTTTTGTCACTAAAAGCTTTTTGTGTTCTAAGAATCGTCTCCTAAGACTTGATTTGCAATTGTATTTCTAGAGGGCCTGTCAAAAGTCAGAGTTTTTGTAACACTGTGCATTTATTTAACCGAGTGTGTAATCCAACTTCTTATATCAATATTTCCACGCGTCATCTCCATAGATTGAGTCGTCAGCAGTTTCGAGTAAGTTAAGCACTACGGTACTGTATATTTAAGGTTAAGTCTTAAAAGCCATGTCGTTACCAATACATTATATTAACTTCTGTTTCATTATGTAGGTTGTAATTTCCAGAAAAAAGGAAGCTTAAAATAGAAGGAGTTTGACGTTACTCACATGAAACTTGCCTAGTAGTCATAATGCGTTAACCATGAAAGCTACCGATTTACCGACCTTCAACAATAATAACTAGATAAAAGAAAGATATCATTAAACCATTGAATTTGAACAGCTTTAGAATTAAAAACCTGCCTAAAATTGGGAAATGATGTTATCCCTAACTCACCTGCTCTAAAAGCCAGAGCCTAAAAAGTTGTGACAGGCAAAGGACATTGTACATATGGCAGGAGTTTTTTTATCTAAAGCAACCATTCATTTCCTTAATAGTTTGCTACCAATTACTTGGCTTTATCACTAACTTGTAAAAGCTTAACTACGTTTGCCAATTTTTTTGAAAACACTTTTGCCCTCTATACATAATTTTAAAACCAGGTAGAGACCTACCTTGTATCTTATTCAAATTCTATTTCTGTGCCTGATTACCCACTTAAATCTTGAAACTACGTCGGAGCAGAAATAGGCCAGTCTGTATGGTATGCCAACAAGGATTATTTGAAGATTTTGGGGTGACCGGTTATGTGTTTACTCAGTTATGCCTTCTATCTGGTCTACTGGGCATCTCAGGGAAGGGGGAAGATGGGTTAAAGTTCAGTAAATCTGTAGCTTTGATGTTAAAGCATAATAATGATCAGGGTTTTTGTCTCCCTGTACTGTATATGTTTTACTTGCTTAGGTTTGGTAACTTTCAGCTCAACCTGCTGGTGTACATCAGTAGGTCCTATTTAGTCAGGTGTTCTATATTCAAACTTTATTGGCTTAGAATGTTTTGAATTATTAAAGAACTTTTAAGTCATATTTTACTAAATGATAACTGATTGCCTCCTAATGCTGCTGTTAGTAGTTTAACTCATGATTATATAACATTAGCTTTTAATTGCTTTGCTCGCAAGTGTGAATGTTTTGGAAACTTTGGTCATAATATCCTCCTACATAGATGCTCTTGTGATCAGTAACAGCTTAAGAGGGATCCCAAAGCCTTTTACACCTCTTTTTCAGGAATTATGAATGGTAGCGGCTGGTTTTCTGAATGGTCTCATAAATTTAGTGATGTGGAATAGAGTTTGTGATATCTGAATACAGTATTGGTAAATGAAGTGTATTTTGTAGCATGTTTTAAAATCAAATTTAGTTATAGCGAGCTTTAAAATTTTACTAACAACAGAGCTGAACTCAGCAAAGAATTATAGTACAAGGTTCATAAAGTGCATGATTCATGAGTGTTCCCTTTTCAGAGACGTGCAATATGACCTCTAAGAAATCCTCGGATGGAAGTAAACGAGAGGTACTAACATTAAGTTATAGTGCATGTGCTTAGCTTGTAGTTGGTTGTAGTTTTAAGGTAATTAGGCTCCTTTATCAGTTTAAGCAATCCCTGAACTACCTTTATAAATACTCAAGGTTTTTAACTTGAGAAGCAGTTATTCTTGGGATGTGCATGTTAAGTCTTTGATTGTAGTTGAAGCAGGGATGAATAATGGTAACAAAATCAAGGATCAGTTATTGAGTGGCATGCTTTTAAGGAATACGGCACCACAGTATTACAAGTTCTACTTCTAGTTCTTGACATGCCACGTAACAGAATACTGTACTCAGTGAGCCGAGTCTAGTTCAAAATTTGAATTTCTAGACAGCAGAAAGTGTTGCATATGCCGTATCTTAAACGTAAGCATTGTAAGTATTATAAAGAATTAACATTCATGAATATACACCTAATAAAACGGTACCATTTCTCAAGTGTGTAGTAAATGGAGAAGATATGGTTAGAGCTGTTGCTGTAACGCTCATAATTTTTCAATATTAATCTTACCCGGTGATCATGTAGCTGCAACTCTGTTGCCCGACAGAAAAAACCTACGGTCGGGATACGCCAGCGATCGCTATACAGGTGGGGGTGTACAACAACAGCGCCATCTGTCGAGTAGGTACTCAGGTACTTCTTGTCAACAAGAACCAATTTTTCCTCTGTCGTGCCACCGGCAAGACCTACTTGATACGCTGTTGTTTCTGGAGTTGATTTCACGCTTTTTGGTGATGTATTCTCTCTAGATATTAGCTTTCGCTGTTCAGGAGTTATTATCATTACCTTTTCAAGCTTTATTGATTAGATTTTGGATTATTTGTTGACGACTTGGATAGATTTTGGATTCTCCCCTTTGACTAATTCAAGATGTCTGACCCTACTCAAGTCCCCAAGTACAGGCAGTGTAGCGCTAGGGACTGTTCTAGGCGTCTTCCGAAGGCCTCTATAGATCCTCACACCGTTTGTTCCAATTGTAGGGGTAAATCCTGTCAATTGGAAGATCGATGTGAGGAATGCGCTGGGCTTTCGGAATTCGATTTTAATGAATTCCTTAAGAATGCACGTAGGCTAGAGAAGGATAGGATCAGGAGGAGTTCGTCTTGCTCTTTTGATTTTTCCTCTCCCCATGCCCCACAACCTATTCCTTCCCCTGTAGTGGTGACACCCGACCCTTCTACTAGCTCTCATCAACCCTCGATGGCGGACATGATGCGTGCCATTCAGGCTCTTGGTGACCGAGTCGAGTCATTAGCGAATGACCGCAATCAACTCTTGGCCGACGTCAAAGAGTTGAAGGAGAAAAGTGCAGTGGGAAGTGTAGTGAGTGCAAGTGCGGTGAAAAGTGTCAGTGTCAGTGTTACGCATGAGGGTGCATCTGTTCGTGCCAGTCGTCCTCCCAGTCCGGGACCTCTTGCAAGCTCCCAAGCCCAGGGGAGAAGCAATGTCGAAGGACCAAAGGGTTCGACAGGCCTTGATCAGCGTACAGATGTACCCTCAGTGGTTGCGGACGTATCTTGCAGAGATCGTCCCACCCACAAACAGACGAGTGAGCCCATCATTCCTCGTCAGTGGAAGAAGTTTCTCGCCAGAAACGCTGGACTAAGGTCTCACGACCTCTCAAGCGCAAGGTCCCTTCCGAGCGAGTCCAACGGCCCAGGTGTAGCCACTGGGTCAGTTCGGACTCGCCGCAGTCTTCCGAAGACAGCACACCTCCCAAGAGAGGTAGAGTGGTTCCGCAGCAGGCAATCACTCCGTCTGTTGCCGCACCAACCACTGTAGACCCTAAGTGGTCTATGCAGACTCAGCTAGCTTCCTTCATGCAGGAGTATCGTGCTGAGAAGGTTGACGCTGCACCCGTTAACCTACAACCTGCCACGGTTGTGCGCTCAGCAGACACTGCGGCTGCCTGCTCCCACACTCCGGCTGTGAGAGCTCCACCACCGATGCGCAGTCGACCCTGCCAGACGCATGTTGACGTTAGCCGACATGCGGCACCCTCCGTTGACATGCGTGAGCTACCGCATCAGCAGTGGGAAGGTGCTGTCAAGCTGCCGTGTTTTGACGCAATGCGGCAGTCTCCGCAACCCACGGCAGTCCCCACCACGCACCTCCACTCCGCTTTTGTTGTTGCCAGCTCTCAGACTGACCAGCAGCGGCATGATGTTGGATCCAGTGCAGCTACGCATGCACCCGTGCTGCCGGATTCAGCCGTTCAGCCTTCTTCTACTCCTTTGCCGCTTCCTCCTCAGCTTTCGGATGAAGGAATATCTGATGACGACGAAGCTGCTCATTTGGACGATCAACACTCCGACATAGACGAGCCCAAGACTACGCCTCCCTCCTTAGACTTTAGGAAAGTCCTTGCTCTGTTTAGGGAGTTGTATCCGGACCAGTTTGTGTCTGCAGCCCCACGCTCACCTCCCTCTGAGTTCGCTTTAGGCATGCAGTCAGCAGCTCCTGCCTTTACGAAGCTCGTACTCGCGCGCTCTTCCAATAGAGCTTTAAGGGTACTGGGAGAGTGGTTGCAGGCCAAGAAGCAACTTGGGAAGACGTCCTTCATCTTTCCACCCACCAAGCTTGCTTCCAAATCTAGCGTCTGGTATGCCACGGGAGAAGATCTCGGCTTGGGAGTTCCTGCCTCTGCCCAGGGCGACTTCTCAAGCCTGGTAGACTCTCCCCGCAGACTGGCTATGAGACGCTCCAAGATTTGCTGGACCTTTTCGGACATGGACCATCTTTTGAAGGGAGTTTTTCGTGCGTTTGAGATCTTCAACTTCCTAGACTGGTGTTTGGGAGCGTTAAGCAGAAAGACCTCCCCTTCGGATAAGGACTCTGCCATGCTCATCATGTCATGCATGGACAAAGCCATTCGGGATGGGTCTGGCGAGCTTGCGGCTTCTTTCGTGTCAGGAGTTCTTAAGAAGCGAGATCACCTTTGCTCCTTCTTGTCGGCGGGGATCACACCATGTCAGAAGTCAGAGTTGATGTTTGCTCCGCTTTCCAAGTGTCTCTTTCCTGAAGAGCTGATCAAGGGGATTGCCGCCTCGTTGATCCAGAAGGATACCCATGACCTGGTGGCGTCATCCGCACGTAAAGTCACAGCTTTACCTTCCGTGCCTAGACCTAGGATGGACACACCAGCGTCTAGGTTCATTCCGCCCTTTCGTGGCAGAACCTCCAGCAGAGGAGGTACCCGTGCCGATAGTCAACGTGGCAAAAAGAAGAAGGGTTCCAAGTCCTCAAAAGGCAGAGTCTGACTGCCAACCTCTCCAGACAGCAGTGGGAGCCAGGCTCAAGAACTACTGGCAGGCCTGGGAGAACAGGGGTGCAGACGCACAGTCTGTGAAGTTGCTCAGAGAGGGGTACAGGATTCCATTCTTGCGCAAGCCCCCTCTAGCAACTACTCCCATCGACCTCTCTCCCAGGTACAGAGAGGAGGACAAGAGGCTAGCTTTACAGCAAGAGGTGTCTCTCTTGCTACAAAAGGGAGCGGTAGTCATAGTCCGGGACCATCAATCCCCGGGCTTCTACAACCGTCTCTTCTTAGTAGCGAAGAAGACAGGAGGGTGGAGACCGGTGCTGGACGTCAGTGCTCTCAATGTCTTTGTCACCAAGCAGACGTTCACCATGGAGACGACGAAGTCGGTGCTAGCATCGGTCAGGAAGGAAGACTGGATGGTCTCGTTAGACCTAAAGGACGCGTACTTTCACGTCCCCGTCCATCCAGACTTCCAACCTTTCCTAAGGTTCGTCTTTGGGAAGGTCGTTTACCAGTTCCAAGCCCTGTGCTTTGGCCTAAGCACGGCACCTCTAGTGTTTACCAAACTGATGAGGAATGTTGCCAAATTCCTACATTTGGCAGACATCAGAGCCTCCCTCTATTTGGACGACTGGCTTTTAAGAGCTCCGTCAAGTCGTCGCTGTCTGGAGAATCTCAAATGGACTATGGATCTGACCAAGGAATTGGGTCTCCTGGTCAATATAGAAAAGTCCCAACTCGTCCCATCCCAAACTATAGTCTATCTAGGTATGGAGATTCAGAGTCGAGCTTTTCGGGCTTTTCCGTCGGCCCCCAGAATCAGTCAAGCCCAAGAATGCATCCAGAGCATGCTGAAAAGGAACCGATGTTCAGTCAGACAGCGGATGAGTCTAACAGGGACGCTTTCATCGCTGGCCCAGTTCATCGAGTTAGGGAGACTCCACCTCCGACCCCTTCAGTATCACCTAGCTGCTCACTGGAGAAAGGACATGACGCTAGAAGCGGTCTCAGTTCCTATATCCGAAGAGATGAAGTCTGCACTGACTTCGGTGGAAGAACAGCATTCTTCTCAAGGAAGGTCTACCACTGGCTGTTCAGACCCCCGACCACCTTCTCTTCTCGGACGCATCGGACACGGGCTGGGGTGCGACACTGGACGGTCGGGAATGCTCGGGCACGTGGAATCCGGATCAAAGAGCACTTCACATCAACTGCAAGGAGCTACTGGCAGTTCATCTGGCCTTGAGAAGCTTCAAGTCCCTCCTTCTAGGCAAGGTAGTGGAGGTGAACTCCGACAACACTACAGCCTTGGCGTACATCTCCAAGCAAGGAGGGACTCATTCGAGGAAGTTGTTCGAGATCGCAAGGGACCTCCTCACCTGGTCAAGAGATCGAGAGATATCGCTTGTAACGAGGTTCATTCAAGGCGACATGAACGTCATGGCGGACCGCCTCAGCCGGAAGGGTCAGATCATCCCTACAGAATGGACCCTTCACAAGAATGTTTGCAACAGACTATGGGCCCTGTGGGGTCAGCCCACCATAGATCTGTTCGCTACCTCGATGACCAAGAGGCTCCCAATTTATTGCTCACCGATTCCGGACCCAGCAGCAGTTCACGTAGATGCCTTTCTTCTGGATTGGTCCCATCTAGACCTTTATGCGTTCCCCCCGTTCAAGATTGTCAACAAGGTACTGCAGAAGTTCGCCTCTCACGAAGGGACAAGGTTGACGTTGGTTGCTCCCCTCTGGCCCGCAAGAGAATGGTTCACCGAGGTACTGCAATGGCTAGTAGACGTTCCCAGGACTCTTCCTCTAAGAGTGGACCTTCTACGTCAGCCGCACGTAAAGAAGGTACACCCAAGCCTCCACGCTCTTCGTCTGACTGCCTTCAGACTATCGAAAGACTCTCAAGAGCTAGAGGCTTTTCGAAGGAGGCAGCCAGAGCGATTGCCAGAGCAAGGAGGACATAAACTCTCAAGGTCTACCAGTCAAAATGGGAAGTCTTCCGAAGCTGGTGCAAGGCGAATTCAGTATCCTCAACCAGTACCTCTGTAACGCAGATAGCTGACTTCCTTTTACACCTAAGGAATGTAAGATCCCTATCAGCTCCTACGATCAAAGGTTACAGAAGCATGTTGGCAGCAGTCTTCCGCCACAGAGGCTTAGATCTTTCCACCAACAAAGATCTACAGGACCTCCTTAAGTCTTTTGAGACCTCAAAGGAGCGTCGGTTAGCCACACCTGGTTGGAACTTAGACGTGGTTTTAAGGTTCCTGATGTCAGCAAGGTTCGAACCGCTTCAATCAGCCTCTTTTAAAGATCTCACTTTGAAGACTCTTTTCCTCGTGTGCTTAGCAACAGCTAAAAGAGTCAGTGAGATACACGCCTTCAGCAGGAACATAGGATTTACATCTGAAACGGCTACATGTTCCTTACAGCTTGGTTTTTTGGCTAAAAACGAGCTCCCTTCTCGTCCTTGGCCCAAATCGTTCGAGATTCCAAGTCTGTCCAGCTTGGTTGGAAACGAACAAGAGAGAGTACTTTGCCCAGTAAGAGCTCTTAAGTACTATTTAAGACGTACAAAGCCTTTACGAGGACAATCAGAAGCTTTATGGTGTTCTATTAAGAAACCTGCTTTATCGATGTCGAAGAACGCAGTCTCTTATTACATCAGACTTTTGATTAGAGAAGCCCATTCTCATCTGAATGAGGAAGACCATGCTTTGCTGAAGGTAAGGACACATGAAGTTAGAGCTGTCGCTACTTCAGTGGCCTTCAAACAGAACAGATCTCTGCAGAGTGTAATGGATGCAACCTATTGGAGAAGCAAGTCAGTGTTCGCATCATTTTACCTTAAAGATATCCAGTCTCTTTACGAGAACTGCTACACCCTGGGACCATTCGTAGCAGCGAGTGCAGTAGTAGGTGAGGGCTCACCCACTACATTCCCATAATCCCATAACCTTTTTTTTTTTTTTTAATCTTTCTCTTGAAATGCTTTTTATTGTTGTTTTTGGGTTGTACGGAAGGCTAAGAAGCCTTTCGCATCCTGGTTGATTTGGCGGGTGGTCAAATTCTTTCTTGAGAAGCGCCGAGATTAGAGGTTGTGATGAGGTCCTTTAGTATGGGTTGCAGCCCTTCATACTTCAGCACCTAGGAGTCGCTCAGCGTCCTAAGAGGATCACTAGGCTCCGTAAGGAAGACGTACTTAAAAAGGCAGAGTAATTGTTCAAGTCGACTTCCTTACCAGGTACTTATTTATTTTATGTTTGTTATTTTGAATAACTGCTAAAATGAAATACGGGATACTTAGCTTCTATTGTTAACATGTATGCTGGTCTCCACCCACCCCCCTGGGTGTGAATCAGCTACATGATCACCGGGTAAGATTAATATTAAAAAATGTTATTTTCCTTAGTAAAATAAATTTTTGAATATACTTACCCGGTGATCATGAATTAAAGGACCCTCCCTTCCTCCCCATAGAGACCCAGTGGACCGAGGAGAAAATTGGTTCTTGTTGACAAGAAGTACCTGAGTACCTACTCGACAGATGGCGCTGTTGTTGTACACCCCCACCTGTATAGCGATCGCTGGCGTATCCCGGCCGTAGGTTTTTTCTGTCGGGCAACAGAGTTGCAGCTACATGATCACCGGGTAAGTATATTCAAAAATTTATTTTACTAAGGAAAATAACATTTTCATCATGTAGGGCACATAGTAGCTGGCCTGAACAGAATGACCTTGCAAGCTTGACTCTGTAAAAGTGATGAATTAATATCCAAAGGTATTGGACAAATTCCTTGTTTGGTATTCAATGTATAAATTAGATATGGTACTACCTGTCAGTTTATAAAAAGAATTCTAATTGGAGTGCCTAGAAATAGATATTTTATAAAAAAAGAAGCCAGAAACCTCTTGTACGTCCATGTTGAAAAATTAATTCATATATTTAAGCAAATTTTTTATTGGTAGGATTTACTGTATCTCCCTCATGAAGATGTAGAAAACTACAATCTTTGCACTACTTGGCTAAGTAACCTAAGTTTCCCTTTATACTTCTCAATTTTATTGCCTCGCCTTCTACATAAGCAGGGAATTAGTAATTTTAAAGTGGTGAGATCTGTTCAAGGACAAGAGAAAGGCACCAGAATGCTTGCCAATCTGAATTAGGCCAAGTACATTTCTTTAGTAAATTTTTATTAGATTAGCGCAGAATCTTAAAGGAATATTGTAAAACATTGTAAGAAGCCATCCTGCTATAGTGGGGGCAAAGAAATGATAGATTTAACTCATTCACGAGCATATAAGCCAGGCAAAATTTCTTTTATTCTTATGTGTATACAAACCTCTCATCCTTTAAGGTGGGGAAGATCACCAGCGGAGCTAGAATGGTCGTTGAAGTCATTAACAAGGCAATTAACAAAAGAGCTTGGGGCTTGAGTGCCAAATTATTTGGTGAGGGGTTGATGCTCAAAGGTCTATGTTTCATATGTGAAAGTAAGGTATAAATGTTCAAGTGCCTTTGCTTTGTCTTACGCACATTTTCAGATGCCTTTATAATGACCATGGGGCCAATAGCAAGGTGGCTACACCTGTTTGGTGGAAGGATCTTCTGGATGATTGACTGATAAAATGTTAAATCAGTTAAGGAATTTGAGTCAATGCAATCAGGGAACATATAGTGAAATGAACATAGTTTTTATCATAGAATTAATTATTTTAATAATCACCATAGTTCCTTAGAAACGATAGCCATATTTGTAGCTGGAGAAGCATTAGTGAAAATGTGAGTACAGTATCCTACCTGACAGGGAGAGCTTTGATTTTTCTTGAAGAAAATGTCTTGAATCTGTTTGGCTTTGGAAGAACATCAATAAACTTTGATAAATATTGAAATAATTAGTTTTATTAGGAAAATTATGTTTGCTCAAAGTATACCTGTTACCATATTCCCCTGTTGCCACACCTTTGCTATATTAAAAAGAATGAAACTTAGAGATAAGATGGTGACCATTGATATAAGTAGAATCACCAAGTAATAATCACAAATTTTCCTTAAATAGTGAATCAATACAGAGTCATCTACACCTACAGTGTGTACTATTGAAAAATTTGTTTAGATAGAAAATTTGAACTTATAAAACATAACGTTTTAAATTTTAGTAAATTCATTAAGTACAGTATGTGGACATATTGGGCTGAAAGGCAGTAAAGGAACATATGACTATGCAAAGAACATCACATAATAGCATATAGTACCAATGTTGGGAACATTGAAAGAAATGCAAAGTCTTGGCAAACATTGTGAGAGAGTCCAGTCGGTAATAAAATGTTGTAAATGGTGTACTTAGCTCTCTTTTGGGAGTGCAGTAATGTTCTGTATATATTTTCACTTCCATTCAATATTTGTGTATTTCCACACTTGTGTTACACATGGCCTCTTAGTAGTGGGTGAATTTTGGACATTTTCTTATGGACAATTGGCTTCTGGAACTATATGGGGCATGCTGGTTGAATGGTGAGGTTTAGAGGACTTGAGAACACACTTGATTTCCAGACCATGAGGAAGTAGGTAGCAGTTGTAATTCTAGATCTCTGCAGTAAGGTTTTTTCTTATTGTGAAGAAAGGTGACTTTGCCCGATTTAGGAGTTTTGTAAATTTTCTGGTAATTTCCTGTGCATGTTAAATTTATAATTGTCATCATTGTAATTATTTTGAGCATTTATGTGTGTTTGGAATCAGATGATAGGGTTTTTTTTATGCTAGTATTGTAATAAGAACAGCATAAAATGTATGGCTAATATTTTGAAACTAATTTCTTGTTTTTTGGATTACCAGTGTTCTGATGAACACTGAAGTCACCACTTGTCCTTCAACTTATCTTTTGTTCTAATTTCGTCTTTATTTTTCTCTTCATACAGTGTTGCCTTACCCAGGTGTTTAAGTTACCATACCATCATTTTATTTACACATTGACTGTTTGCATGGTCCTCGTATAGTCAAGGAATTTATTTCTGTAGTACTGGTCATTTGCATTTTCTTGGTAAAAGCAATGCAATTATGAGTTCTGGATATTTTCCTTTTTAAAAGTTCCAGCTACTGGGATCTTTTTTGTATTGTATAAAGTTAGATACTGTATAATTTTCAATATTAAACTTAGCCGGTGATCATATAGCTGCAACTCTGTTGCTCGACAGAAAAACCTACGGTCAAAATACGCCAGCGATCGCTATGCAGGTGGGGGTGTACATCAACAGCGCCATCTGTCGAGCAGGTACTTAGTACTCCAAGCAAACAAAGAACCAATTTTCTCTCTGTCGGGCTACCGGCAAGACCTACTAATACGCTGTTACTAACTGGATTTGTTTTCACAACTATTTGGTGAAGTACACTATTCTAGTTTTGAGCTTTCGCTATGCAGGGGTTTTATCTTCATCTCAAAACTTGAACTCGTTTTGGATAGATTTAATTATGGTGACAAAGAGAGTATGGACTCTCTTTCACTTTTAAATGGCCGACCCTTCCCTTAGACGGAAGTGTGTTTAGGTTTTTAGTAATTTTGCTTAACACGTTATAGATCTATATATTTTATATCTCTCCGCCATTATTAGGCCTCTTCGATTAACTTTCCATTTATTATAAACATATAAAAATAAATTTTTATGTTTTGTTTATATGCGACCTTTCCTGATAGTAGGCGGTCCTAACTTGGAACCGAAGTTAATCAACGTTGAGCCCGTTATATTTAGCCTTTAAAGAATTTAAAATTTTTAAAATTTACAAATGTTTTATGAAAGATTTTCTTTGATAGTCTTCGTACTGTTTTCAAAGATGAACTAACGTTCAGTTTTTTAGACTACGCAGTTGTTGACGTTCAGGACGTTCAACATGCGCTCTATCGTTACGATAGAGAGAGAGTGTATCACGGTTTCACTTTGCAGTAAGAGTAAATCGATTCTGACGTTTTGTTCATTCTTTCTTAGCTTAAATGTTTTAAATTCTATTTTAAAGGAACTTTTTAATTGAAAAACCTTTCAGTTTTTCCTTTAGTCAAATAACATGTTTTTTTTGACGAAATATAATTGGGCTCTTCTCTTAGGTGCGAAATCAAGAGAGAAAGAGAGAGAGAGATAGAGACGGAGGGAGAGAGAGGAGAGAAAACGTTCCGTTCAAGCGGGTAACGTTGTTCTCGTGTTACTCTCCTCCCTAGTCGCTGTACGGGAAGAAGGTAAAACGTTTCTAGGGTTTTATTCTTGTCCCCAGGCTATGTGCGGTGAGAGATTGTAAACGTAGTTTATTTGAACGAGTGTTTAGTCTTTCCCAGCCACTGAATTTTTTATCTTTATATATGTTTTCTGTTTTTTGCTAGTATTAATAGCTGCATTATACGACTGATTTCGCAATTACTACCTTTTAATGAAGGGTAGAATTGCGTGTTTCAGGTTGAAATCAGTAAAAGTTTCGATTTCAGTGTAATAAGTGCAAAACAGAAAATCGAAGTGATAAAGTGATATGCGCAAAGTGTTACAGTGTTGCGTCCGAGGGTTCGTCTGTTCGTGCCTGTCGTTCACCTAGTCCGGGACCTCTTGCAAGCTCCCAAGCCCAGGGGAGAAGTAATGTCTAACGACTTATGGGTTCGTCAGGCCTTGATCAACGAACAGACGTTTCCCTCCGTGGTTTCGGGCGTATCTACCCAAGATCGCCCCACCCACACAAAGACGAGAGAGCCCATTTATTTCTCGTCTGCGAAAGAGGTTTCTCGTAAGAAACCATGGACCAAGGTCTCGCAGCTTATTAAGCGCAAGTCGGTCCCTTCCGCGCAAGTCCAACGGCCCAGTTGTAGCCACTGGGTCAGTTCGGACTCGCTGCAGTCTTCCGACGACTGCTCACTTCCTAAGAGAGGCAAAGCGGTACCGCATCAGGCAGTCACACCGTCTGTTGCCGCACCTGCTCCTGTAGACTCTAAGTGGTCTTTGCTGCAGACCATGCAGTCTCAGTTAACGTCATTGATGCGGGACTTTCGTGCGGAGAAGGTTGACACTGCACCAACCTCTAGCCTACAACCAACACGGTTGTGCGTCCTGTGGACGCTGAGGCAACCTTCTGCCGCACTCCAGCTGAGAGAGTCCCGCCACCCATGCGTTCCAGTGTACCCTGCCAGCCGCATGTTGACGTTCAGTAACGCACGGAACCTTCCGTTGACGTTCGCGAGGTACAACAACAGTCTAAGTTGTTTTGTTTTGACGCGGTGCGTCAACCTCCGCATTCTAGAGTTGTTTTGACTGCTCAGTATAGACAGTCAAAGCAGTCTCGAGTGAACACTGTATGTCCTCACGCACCTGTTGTGGTTGACAGTTCACAGACTGTCAAGCAGTTACATGACGTTGCCTTCTGGTCTGCTACTAATGCACCAGTGCTGTATGTCCTCACGCAAGATAACCTAGCTTTTATCGGACAAGGTTCCTGTAGATGAGAAAGTGCTGTTCTCCCTCCTACTGATATTCCTTTGAGGACTCTGTCATTTGGAGAGGAGCCTTAAGCTTCTTAGCCTCCTATGGACTTTAATTAAATCATGATGATTTTTTAAGGATCTTCGTCCGGATCTTGTAACTGCTGCTCCTCGTTCGCCTAAACGTCAGAATTTACACTAGGCCTAGCTACTTCGAAGCCGTTGTTGTTAAGCTAGTGCTCTCTCGCTCTCCTAGAGAGCGTTACGTTGTCTAGGCGACTGGTTTTTGCACCAGGAGGAGTTTTAGGGATACAGCCTTTGATTTCCCTTCTTTTAAACTGGCTTATAGAGCGAGAGTCTGATAGGACACGAGAGAAGTTCTCGGCTTGGGAGTTCATGCCTCTGCCCAGATAGACTTCTCAAGTCTGGTAGACTCGCCCTGGCGCCTAGCCAGGAGACGCTCCAAGTTGTTTACAGGTCAACTTCTCAACTTTTGTCGAGCCTTTGAAGTTTGCTGTACTTTTATGTCACACATAACAAGGCTTCCAGGGATGGTAAATGGTTCCGCCTCAGTCGCTAACCCCGTCTGTTGCCACACCTGCTCCCGTAGACCCTTAATGGGCTTTGCTGCAAGACATGCAGTCCAAGCTTGTGTCCTTGATAGAGGACTTGAATGCGGAGAAGAACCTTCTGGCCAACAACCTGCCAACCGGTCGGTTGTGCGCCCTGTTGACGTTGAGGTAACCTACTCGCGTCTGCCAGTTGAGGTGGTTCCTCCACCGATGCGACCCAGTATGGGTTGCCAGTCGCACGTTGACGTTAAGCGACGCTCGGAGGTGGTTGTTGACGTTCAGTGTGTCACTAGGAAGACGTTCAACAACCAGCAGAGGTGACTTGTTGTGACGCAGTGCGTCAACCTCAGCAACCCGGTAGGGTGTTGACTGCACAACCCAGACAGTCTAGACAGTTTCGGGTTGACGCTGTACTTCCTCGCGCACCCATGGTTGTTGACAGTTCACAGACTGTGCAGCAGTGCCATGATATTGCGTCCGGCTCCGTCACGCATCCACCAGTGCGACCGGATTCAGCGAGTCAGACGTTGCCCACTCCGTTGCCGTTTCCCCATCAGTTTCGGATGAGGAACCCTCTGATGAGGACGTTGCTGAACAAGACGATCAACCCCCAGCCCTGCTATCCATCCAGAAGATGCTGAAGAAGGAACGCTGCCCAGTCAGGCTGTGGATGAGTCTGGTAGGGACACTGTCATCTGTGGATCAATTTGTGTCACTAGGAAGACTACACCTCCGTCCTCTTCTATACCATCTAGCTTTTCACTGGAAAAAGGACAAGACGCTAGAAGCGGTCTCGATCCCGGTTTCCGGAAAGATAAAGTCTTGTCTGACTTGGTGAAAGGAGAGGGTCTTCCCCTGACTGTTCAGACTCCCAACCACGTTCTCTTCTCGGACGCATCGGACGTAGGCTGGGGTGCGACATTAGACGGTAGGGAATGCTCGGGATTATGGAACTCGAGTCAAAGGACAATGCATTTCAACTGCAAGGAGCTACTGGCAGTACGTCTGACCTGGAAAAGCTTCAGGTCTCTCCTTCAAGGCAAAGTGGTGGAGGTGAACTCGGACAACACCACGGCTTTGGCGTACATCTCCAAGCAAGGAGGGACCTACTCTCTGACATTGTACGAGATCGCAAGGGACCTCCTCACCTGGTCAAAAGGTCTAGACATTTCACTAGTAACGAGGTTCATCCAAGGCAACTTGAATGTCATGGCAGATTGTCTCAGTCGGAAGGAACAAATAATTCCAACAGAATGGACCCTCCACAAGGATGTATGCAAGAGACTTTGGGCCACCTGGGGCCAGCCAACCATAGATCTCTTCGCAACCTCGATGACCAAGAGGCTCCCAATATTTTGCTCACCAATCCCGGACCCAGCAGCAGTTCATATAGATGCCTTTCTACTAGATTGGTCACATCTAGATCTATATGCATTCCCTCCGTTCAAGATTGTCAACAAGGTACTGCAGAAGTTCGCCTCTCACGAAGGGACAAGGTTGACGCTAGTTGCTTCCCTCTGGCCCGTGAGAGAATGGCTCACCGAGGTACTTCGATGGCTAGTAGACGTTCCCAGAACACTTCCCCTAAGGGTGGACCTTCTACGTCAGCCACGCGTAAAGAAGGTACACCAAGGCCTCCACGCTCTTCGTCTGACTGCCTTCAGACTATCGAAAGACTCTCGAGAGCTAGAGGCTTTTCGAAGGAGGCAACCAGAGCGATTGCTAGAGCAAGGAGAACATCCACCCTTAGAGTCTACCAATCGAAGTGGGAAATCTTCCGAAACTGGTGCAAGTCAGTATCCGTATCCTCGACCAGTACCTCTGTAACTCAAATAGCTGACTTTCTCTTATATCTGAGGAAAGAACGATCTCTTTCAGCTCCCACTATCAAGGGTTACAGAAGCATGTTGGCATCAGTCTTCCGTCACAGAGGCTTAGATCTTTCCAACAATAAAGATCTACAGGACCTCCTTAAGTCTTTTGAGACCACGAAGGAGCGTCGTTTGGTTACACCTGGTTGGAATGTAGACGTGGTACTAAGATTCCTTATGTCAGACAGGTTCGAACCGCTGCAATCAGCCTCCCTGAAAGATCTCACCTTTAAGACTCTTTTCCTGATATGCTTAGCACAGCTAAAAGAGTCAGTGAGATTCATGCCTTCAGCAAGAACATCGGATTCTCATCCGAAACGGCTACATGTTCTACAACTTGGTTTTCTAGCCAAACACGAGCTGCCTTCTCGGCCTTGACCAATATCGTTCGATATTCCAAACTTATCGTATAGTTGGAAATGAACTAGAAAGAGTCTTATGTCCTGTAAGAGCTCTTAAGTTCTATTTAAAAACCTTTACGAGGCCCGTCTGAAGCTTTATGGTGTTCAGTTAAGAATCCATCTTTGCCTATGTCAAAGAATGCTTTATCCTATTTTATCAGACTGTTAATACGAGAAGCTCATTCCCATCTGAATGAGGAAGACCAAGCTTTGCTGAAGGTAAGGACACACGAAGTTAGAGCTGTCGCAACTTCCGTGGCCTTTAAACAAAATAGATCTCTGCAAAGTATAATCGACGCAACCTATTGGAAAAGCAAATCAGTGTTCGCGTCTTTTTATCTTAAGAATGTCCAGTCTCTTTACGAGACCTGCTACACTCTGGGACCATTCGTAACAACGAGTGCAGTAGTGGGTGAGGGCTCAACCACTACAATTCCCTAATTCCATAACCTTTTTAATCTTTCTCTTGAAATGTTTTATTATTGTTTTTGGGTTGTCCGGAAGGCTAAGAAGCCTTTCGCATCCTACTTGATTTGGCGGGTGGTCAAAGTCATTTCTTGAGAAGCGCTTAGATTAGAGGTTTTGAGGAGGTCCTGTTGTATGGGTTGCAACCCTTGATACTTCAGATCCTAGGGGTCGCTCAGCATCCTAAGAGGATCGCGAGGCTCCGTAAGGAAGACGTATTTAAAAAGGCAGAGTAATTGTTCAAGTCGACTTCCTTACCAGGTACTTATTTATTTTATGTTTGTTATTTTGAATAACTGCTAAAATGAAATACAAAATACTTAGCTCATAATAATGTAAACATGTAATGCTGGTCTCTACCCACCCCCCTGGGTGTGAATCAGCTATATGATCACCGGCTAAGTTTAATATTGAAAAATGTTATTTTTATTAATAAAATAAATTTTTGAATATACTTACCCGGTGATCATATATTAAAGGACCCTCCCTTCCTCCCCAATAGAGACCCAGTGGACCGAGGAGAAAATTGGTTCTTTGTTTGCTTGGAGTACTAAGTACCTGCTCGACAGATGGCGCTGTTGATGTACACCCCCACCTGCATAGCGATCGCTGGCGTATTTTGACCGTAGGTTTTTCTGTCGAGCAACAGAGTTGCAGCTATATGATCACCGGGTAAGTATATTAAAAAATTTATTTTATTAATAAAAATAACATTTTTCAGTTGCACTCACATCAAGTCAAGAGGTTTGTCTTACCAACCTTCTAGTTGGCATGTCTATTTTCTTGCCATGGCTAGTAAATACTGTATCACTAATCTCTGTGAGGTTCTTGGTAGCAGTGGAAAGATATTGAAAACTACCCTTGCTGTAGTGTTAATCAATACTTGTAGGGAAACTAATACAGTACAGTAGTTTCAGCTGTTTCATGAATTATTTACAAATCCATATCTTACACAAAATCCCACCTCCTGACCCTGCAGATTCAATTCATTCAACAAATTTAGGCGGGCTAACTTTTTGGGATATGGTACAGTACATACTTTACTATGCATCATTATATTATTATCATTACTTGGTAGGCTACAACCCTATTTGGAAAAGCAGGATGCTATAAGCCCAGGGGCTCCAACAGGGAAAATAGCCCAGTGAGGAAAGGAAACAAGGAAAAATAAAATATTTTAAGAAGTGACAACATAAAAATAAATATTTCCATATAAACTATAAAAACTTTAACAAAACAAGAGGAAGAGAAATAAGATAGAATAGTGTGCCCAAGTGTACTCTCAAGCAAGAGAACTTTAATCCAAGACAGTGGAAGGCCATGGTACAGAGGCTATGGCACTACCCAAGACTAGAGACCAATGGTTTGATTTTGGAGTGTCCTTCTCTTAGGAGAGTTGCTTACCATAGCTAAAGAGTCTCTTCTATCCTTACCAAGAGGAAAGGGGCACTGCACGATTACAGTGCAGTAGTTAACCCCTTGAGAAAAGAAGAATTGTTTGGTAATCTTTGTGTTGTCAGGTGTATGAGGGCAGAGGAGAATATGTAAAGAATAAGCCAGACTATTCTGTGTATGTGTAGGCAAAAGAAAATGAACTGTAACTAGAGAGAATAATCCAATGTACTGTACAGTAGTACTGTCTGGCCAGTCATAGGACCCATAACTCTCTAGCGGTAGTATTTCAATGGGTGGTAATTTATATGCTCATGAAAGATGATAGAATTTGTTTTTATAAGTAAAAATTTAGCTCCAAGATTATTCATATCCAGAAAAATCTTTGGTTGTTGCGTAACCACAGAAGATTTCTGTAAAGACTTTCAAACAAATAGTTTGTTAATCAATCTGGATATATGATTAAATCTGAGTAATTTATACCCTAGTAAATTCCTTGTAGTGTGAGCTTTAAATGCTTATCATTGCTCAGAATACCTGAGTGTGAATGCTTTAAATAACACTAAAATGCCCAGCTTGCAAAGCTTTTACTCCTGTTGCGTATCCCTTACTCTATTGCTTAATTTGATCTGCATTTTTTACTTCATATATGATGCGTAACCTTAAGATATTTATATTCCTGATATTTCTTTCACAAGGGAATGTAGAATCCTTTAAAGTTCAGTATTGTAGTACTGTATGACAGGTATGCATTGTAAGATTAATTTGACTGCATGTGTATTTTCTAGATTCTTCCCCTATGGACAGTGTTGGGGAACAGTAAAGGAACTGTATGACAGCAATGCCCTTAGTTTAGAATCTTGCAGGTTAACTTACCAGAGTTGACGATCAATTGGTTATGACATCAAAGATGTCTTCATCGAATATCGTTGTCATATTTCTTTTATCTTTAAAAACTCCTTGTGTTTTAGGTGAGTGTAACAGGAATGTCATTCCTTCGGGGATCAGCCAACTATGTATGGTGTACGACATCTGTCCTGGGGAAAGGTGCCACTGGAGCAGTGTTCCAGGGTGTCAACAGGGTAAGATATGAAGTTTATTTTTCTCCAAAAATATTTTAAGTTTAGCTATGGTTCATTACTCCCAATCATCTATGTAATTATGCAATTTTTACTGTATTGTAACACTAGTTGACGTTTTCTAATATGAGAGTTACTTGTTTTTAAGTATAGTTAGATACTGTAGTACTTTCATATACAGTAATTCAAATATACCCCCCATCATCCTCATTCAGAATTGATAGATATTTTAGATTCTTTAACATATAAGTGTTATGATTTTTGTAAAAGGCTAAACATAGTACAAAACAAAAGTTGGATTCATCTTTTTATCATCATATTGCCCATCTCTTAGTAATGAAAGGACTTCAGTTAATGGCTTCATTGGTCTGTAATATAACTTACGGTACAAGTAAGGCTAAGCCATTGGATAGTTGGCAACTAGGAAACCTGTCTGAACTAATAGACCCACCAGAAATCAGTATTTGTGCAATGATCCTTGGAGTTCATTATAGAAGTCGACCTGGGTTTTTTTTTTTTCACAAAAATACCCCAAGAAAATAAAGTACGAAAAATCTGTTTGCTCCTAAGCGTATAAAAACTTTTCGTCTTTTGAAATAAGGAGACTCTCTTATTGGTGGTTAGGAGAGTCTCTTAGAATGAAACTGCTTTGTTCTTGTTTTTTTTTTTTTCATTTACACAAACCTGAGTCCTGTAAAGTCAGACTTCCCACTTCAACCACCCCCCTTTCAGTCCTGAGCCAAAGGTCAAAAGTGAAGTCTTTAAATGTAGAGTGGGCATGGCTATTCTCCCCTGCTTACCACATGTTAAATACCCCATTAACGATTTCAGCAGTTGTTCCAGCTCACGTAAAGACAACGTATTTTGAAGGGCTCAAGTCTGTATAGCTTTGAAAAATACAAATACAGTACCTTTAAAAGAATTTATTTGGTTAAATGTTATGATAACGTAGCATTATTATTTAGGTTGTCTCCAAAATTTGGCATTAACATCAAACCACTCTCAGAACTGTGAGAGTATTGTAAGATATCCAGAAAATGAAAGCTTCAAATACAATTTGTGTAGTGATTGGTAAAAGCCATCATGTGAAGGATTAAAGTCATATCAAAAGAAAGCATTACAGTTATAATTCAGAATGAGAATCCAATGTTCTAAATAATGAAGTACGTAACTCTAGTTGCTTTTTAGCCAGTTTTAAATAAAGGTGAGAATATATACATTGAGATACTAACGACTGAATACTCTGTAGTGAAATCACTATGTCATGATATAGAACTTAACCACAAGACTGATTGGTTATATTTAGTTCTGCATTAATGTGCACTTATAAGAAATGGTTGCTAAACAGGAAAAACAAAACTCTTGATATATTGTTCAATAAAAAAAAGGATTGGTACAATTTCACGGCCATCAAATGTAGATATGATAATTGTCCTTACTATTAAGAGCACAGTACTGGTACTTTATTGTTACTGAAGATACCTTAAAGGAACATACGTATTAGGGCAAATACAGTATATTTTGATATTTTAATTCCATTATTTCAAGTGTTTAGTTGTGGCTTGTTAAATGCAAATACAGTATGGCAATGAGAAATTTGGATTTTTTTATTAAGCACAGTTTTCCATTTAATGTTAACTTCCTTATTATTATTATTATTATTATTATTATTATTATTATTATTATTATTATTATTATTACTACTATTATTATTATTATTATTACTACTTGCTATGCTACAACCCTAGTTATAAAAGCAGTATGCTATTATCCCAGGGGCTCCAACAAGGAAAATAACCCAGTGAGGAAAAGAAACAAGGAAAAATGAAATATTTTAAGAAAAATAACAACATTAAAATGAACTTTTCAATATTAATCTTACCCGATGATCATGTAGCTGTCAACTCTGTTGCCCGACAGAAATCTACGGTCGGGATACGCCAGCGATCGCTATACAGGTGGGGGTGTACACAACAGCGCCATCTGTGAGCAGGTACTCAAGTACTTCTTGTCAACAAGAACTCAATTTTTCCTCTGTCGTGCCACCGGCTAGACCTACTTGGATACGCTGTTGATTCTGGAGTTATTGTTCACGATTTGGTGATGTATTTGCTCTAGAGTTTAGCCTTCGCTATTCAGGAAGCTTTATCATTAGCTTAGCAAGTTTTTGGAATTAATTTGAATTAATTTTGGTGACGAAGAGAGTATGAACTCTCTTTCACTTTTAAATGGCCGACCCTTCCCTTAGACGGAAGTGTTGGTGTCGAAGAGAGTATAGACTCTCTTTCTTAATTTTGCTTAACAAAGTTATAGATTTATTTTATATCTCTCCGCCTTTTATAGGCCTCTTCGATTAACTTCCTTTTATTATAAACTTATAAAAATTAATTTTTATGTTTGTTTATATGCGACCTTTCCTAATAGTAGGCGGTCTTTTCTTGGTACCGAAGTTAATTAACATTGAGCCCGTCATATCGTTTTTGCCTGTTAAGATTTTATGCTATTTTAATTTTAATGTTTTTGAAAGAATTTCTTTGATAGTCTCGTACTGTTTTCAAAGTTGAACTAACGTTTTGTTTTGTCTCCGCAGTTGTTGACGTTCAGAACGTTCAACTTGCGCTCTATCGTTACGATAGAGAGAGAGTATTCACGGTTTCACGTTGCAGTAAGAGTAAACCGATTCTAGCGTTTTGTTCATTCTTTCTTAGCTTAAATGGTTTTAATTCTAATAAAGGAACTTTTTATTTGGGAAATCTTTCAGTTTTTTTCCTTTAACAATAATATGTTTTAACGATATATATAATTGGGCTCATCTCTCAGGTTCTAAGTCAAGAGAGAGAGAGAGAGAGAGATAGAGACGGAGGGAGAGAGAGGAGGATAAACGTTTCGTTCAAGCGGGTAACGTTGTTATCGTTTTTGCTCTTCTCCCTAGTCTCTTTAGGGGAAGAAGGTAAAACGTTTCTAGAGTTTTATTCTTGTTCCTAGGCTTTATGCGGTGAGAGATTTTAAACGTAGTTTATTTGATCTAGTGTTTAGTCTCTTTTCCAGCCACTGAATTCTTTATCTTTCATTATGTTTTTCTGTTACATTGTAATACTGTTTTCGCAATTACTAACTTTTAATGAAGGATAGGATTGCGTGTTTCAGGTACAAACCACTTAAAGTTTCGAGTTCAGTGAAATAAGTGCAAACAGAAAATCAAAAGTGATAAAGTGATAAGTGCAAAGTGTTACAGTGTTGCGTTCGAGGGTTCGTCTGTTCGTGCCAGTTGTTCGCCTAGTCTGGGACCTCTTACAAGCTCCCAAGCCCAGGGGAGAAGTAATGTCGAAGGACTTATGGGTTCATCAGGCCTTGATCGACGAACAGACGTTTCCCTCCGTGGTTTCGGGTGTATCCACTCACGTAGCCGACGTGATCACCCCACCCACACAAAGACGAGAGAGCCCATTTATTCCTCGTCTGCGGAAGAGGTTTCTCGCAGAAACCATGGACCAAATCTTGCAGCTTTTAAGTGCAAGTCGGTCCCTTCCGCGCGAGTCCAACGGCCTAGGTGTAGCCACTGGGTCAGTTCGGACTTGCTGCAGTACGACAACTGCACACCTCCCAGAGAGGCAAGGTGGTACCGCAACAGGCAGTAACTCCGTCTGTTGCCGCACCAGCTGTTTTAGACCCTCAGTCTCAACGGACAGTAGCTCCGTTTGTTGTTGTCTTTCTTAGACCCTAGTGGTCCATGCTGCAGACTATACAGTCTCAGCTTGCTCCTTCATACAGGAGTATCATGCTGGAAGGTTGACAATGCAGCCTGTTAACCTACAACCCGCCGAGGTTGTGCGCTCAGCAGATACTGCGGCTGCCTGCTCCCACCCTCCACCTGTGAGAGCTCCACCTCCGATGCGCAGTCCACCCTGCCAGACGCATGTTCTTGCTGCGCCTCCTGCTTTCATGCGTGAGCTGCCGCATCGGGAGTTGCCGGGTTCCAGCACTATGCGGCAACCTCCTCAACCCATGAGGCAGGAGCCTCATGCTTTGCGGCATCCTCCTCAACCCATGAGGCAGGAGCCTCATGCTATGCGGCAACCTCCTCAACCCATGAGGCAGGAGCCTCATGCTATGCGGCATCCTCCTCAACCCATGAGGCAGGAGCCTCATGCTATGCGGCATCCTCCTCAACCCATGAGGCAGGAGCCTCATGCTATGCGGCAACCTCCTCAACCCATGAGGCAGGAGCCTCATGCTATGCGGCATCCTCCTCAACCCATGAGGCAGGAGCCTCATGCTATGCGGCATCCTCCTCAACCCATGAGGCAGGAGACTCATGCTATGCGGCATCCTCCTCAACCCATGAGGCAGGAGCCTCATGCTATGCGGCAACCTCCTCTACCCATGAGGCAGGAGCCTCATGCAATGCGGCATCCTCCTCAACCCATGCGGCATGAGCCTCATCCCATGCAGCATGAGCCTCATCCCATGCAGCATGAGCCTCATCCCATGCAGCATGAGCTTCATCCCATGCAGCATAAGCCGCATGCCATGCAACATGCTCTGCATACCTTACAGCATGCTCTACTTACAGCATGCTCTGCATACCTTACAACATGCTCTGCATTCCTTACAGCATGCTCTGCATACCTTACAGCATGCTCTGCATACCTTACAGCATGCTCTGCATACCTTACAGCATGCTCTGCATATCTTACCGCATGCTCCTCAATCACACATCTTTGGTTGTTGCCAACTCACAAGACTGTCAAGCAGTTTCATAACGTTGCCTTCTGGTCTGCTGCTTTTGCACCAGTGAAACCCTCACTGAGATAACTTAGCTTTTCTCGGATATGGTTCCTGTAGATGAGAAAGTGCTATTCTCCCTCCTTCTGATATTCCCTTGAGGACTCTGTCATTTGGAGAGGGGCCTTAAGCTGCTTAGCCTCCTATGGACTTTTATTTAAGCATAACATGCTTCCAGGGAGGGTAATGGTTCCGCTTCAGTCGCTAACCCCGTCTGTTGCCACACCTGCTCCCATAGACCTTGAGCTTTGTTGCAAGACATGCAGTCCAAGCTTAGTCCTTGTTAGAGGATTTTTGTTTACGGAGTGAGTGTGTCACTGGGAAGACGTTCAACAACCAGCAGAGGTGACTTGTTGTGACGCAGTGCGGCAACCTCAGCAACCCGATAAGGAGTTGTCTGTACTACCCAGACAGTCTAGACAGTTTCGGGTTGTCGCTGTACTTCCTCGCTTCCCCATGGTTGACAGTTCTCAGACTGTGCAGCAGTACCATGATCTTGTGTCCGGCTCCGTCAGACGACTGGCTTTTAAGAGCTCCCACAAGTCGTCGCTGTCTGGAGAATCTCAGATGGACTATGGATCTGACCAAGGAACTGGGCCTCCTGGTCAATTTAGAGGAGTCCCAGCTCGTCCCATCCCAGACCATTGTCTACCTGGGTATGGAGCTTCAGAGTCGAGCTTTTCGGGCTTTTCCGTTGGCCCCAAGGATCTACCAAGCCCTAGAATGCATCCAGAGCATGCTGAGAAGGAACTTATGCTCAGTCAGGTAGTGGATGAGTCTAACAGGGACACTTTCATCGCTGGCCCTGTTCATCGAGTTAGGGAGACTCCACCTCCGCCCCCTTCAGTATCATCTAGCTGCTCACTGGATAAAGGACATGACGCTAGAGACAGTCTCAGTTCCTGTTTCCGAAGAGATGAGGTCTACTCTAACGTGGTGAAAGAACAGCTTTCTTCTCAAGGAAGGTCTACCTTTGGCTGTTCAGAAACCCGACCGCCGTCTCTTCTCGGACACATCAGACACGGGCTGGGGTGCGACTTTGGACGGACAGGAATGCTCGGGAACATGGAATCAGGAGCAAAGGACACTTCACATCAATTGCAAGGAGCTGTTGGCGGTTCATCTGGCCTTGATAAACTTCAAGTCCCTCCAGCTTAACAAGGTGGTGGAGGTGGACTCCGACAACACCACAGCCTTGGCTTACATCTCCAAGCAGGGAGGGACTCATTCGAGGAAGTTGTTCTAGATCGCAAGGGACCTCCTCATCTGGTCAAAAGATCGCAAGCTCACGCTGGTAACGAGGTTCATTTAGGGCGACATGAATGTCATGGCAGATCGCCTCAGCCGGAAGGGTCAGGTCATCCCCACAGAGTGGACCCTTCACAAGAATGTTTGCAGCAGACTTTGGGCCCTGTGGAGTCAGCCAACCATAGATCTGTTCGCTACCTCGATAACCTAGAGGCTCCCGTTGTATTGTTCTCCGATTCCAGACCCAGCAGCAGTTCACGTGGATGCTTTTCTGCTGGATTGGTCCCATCTCGACCTGTATGCATTCCCGCCGTTCAAGATTGTCAACAGGGTACTTCAGAAGTTCGCCTCTCGCAAAGGGACACGGCTGACGTTGGTTGCTCCCCTCTGGCCCGCGAGAGAATGGTTCATAGAGGTACTGCAATGGCTGGTCGACATTCCCAGGACTCTTCCTCTAGGAGTGGACCTTCTACGTCAACCTCACGTAAAGAAGGTACACCCAAACCTCCACGCTCTTCGTCTGACTGCCTTCAGACTATCGAAAGACTCTCAAGAGCTAGAGGCTTTTCGAAGGAGGCAGCCAGAGCGATTGCCAGAGCAAGGAGGACATCCACTCTCAGAGTCTATCAGTCTAAATGGGAAGTCTTCCGAAGCTGGTACAAGGCCAATGCAGTTTCCTCAACCAGTACCACTGTACCCCAGATTGCTGACTTCCTGTTACATCTAAGGAACGTAAGATCGCTTTCAGCTCCTACGATCAAGGGTTACAGAAGTATGTTGGCAGCGGTTTTCCGCCACAGAGGCTTGGATCTTTCCACCAACAAAGATCTACAGGACCTCCTTAGGTCTTTTGAGACCTCAAAGGAACGTCGGTTGTCCACTCCAGGCTGGAATCTAGACGTGGTCCTAAGGTTCCTTATGTCATCAAGATTTGAACCTCTCCAATCAGCCTCTTTTAAGGACCTCACATTAAAAACTCTTTTCCTCGTGTGCTTGGCAACAGCTAAAAGAGTAAGTGAGATCCACGCCTTCAGCAGGAACATAGTTTTCACATCTGAAACGGCTACATGTTCCTTGCAGCTCGGTTTTTTGCTAAAACGAGCTTCCTTCACGTCCTTGGCCTAAGTCGTTCGAGATCCCAAGTCTGTCCAACTTGGTGGGGAACGAACTGGAGAGAGTACTTTGCCCAGTTAGAGCTCTTAGGTACTATCTAAAAAGGTCATAACCTTTACGAGGACAATCAGAAGCCTTATGGTGTGCTATCAAGAAGCCTTCTCTTCCAATGTCTAAGAACTCAGTTTCTTACTAAATCAAGCTTCTGATTAGGGAAGCACATTCTCATCTGAAGGAAGAAGACCTTGCTTTGCTGAAGGTAAGGACACATGAAGTGAGAGCTGTGGCTACTTCAGTGGCTTTCAAACAGAACCGTTCTCTGCAGAGTGTTATGGATGCAACCTATTGGAGAAGCAAGTCGGTGTTCGCATCATTCTATCTCAAAGATGTCCAGTCTCTTTACGAGAACTGCTACACCCTGGGACCATTCGTAGCAACGAATGCAGTAGTAGGGGGGGGGCTCAGCCACTACATTCCCATAATCCCATAACCTTTTTAACCTTTCTCTTGAATACTTTTTATGGGTTGTACGGTCGGCTAAGAAGCCTTCCACATCCTTGTTGATTTGGCGGGTGGTCAATTCTTTCTTGAGAAGCGCCGAGGTTAAAGGTTGTGATGAGGTCCTTTAGTATGGGTTGCAGCCCTTTATACTTCAGCACCTAAGAGTCGTTCAGCATCCTAAGAGGACCGCTACGCTCAGTAAGGAAGACGTACTTAATAAAGGCAGAGTAATGGTTCAAGTCGTCTTCCTTACCAGGTACTTATTTATTTTATGTTATTTTTGAATAACTAATAAAATGAAATACGGGATACTTAGCTTCTTTGTTAACATGTATGCTGGTCTCCACCCACCACCCTGGGTGTGAATCAGCTACATGATCATCGGGTAAGATTAATATTGAAAAATGTTATTTTCATTAGTAAAATAAATTTTTGAATATACTTACCCGATGATCATGAATTTAAGGACCCACCCTTCCTCCCCATAGAGAACCAGTGGACCGAGGAGAAAATTGAGTTCTTGTTGACAAGAAGTACTTGAGTACCTGCTCACAGATGGCGCTGTTGTGTACACCCCCACCTGTATAGCGATCGCTGGCGTATCCCGACCGTAGATTTCTGTCGGGCAACAGAGTTGACAGCTACATGATCATCGGGTAAGTATATTCAAAAATTTATTTTACTAATGAAAATAACATATCTACTAGCATTAAAGGACATTAATAATTTTTTTTCATGATAGGACACAATTTATGGTCCCTGGGTTATGTACTGTACTGTAAGTTATTTTAATACGAACAATAATTAATGTATTTTTTTTCTGGTACTCGATTTGCTTCATTGTCATTATTTTCGCAGCACACCGGTGAGCCAGTTGCAGTTAAGACCTTCAACCAGTTGTCGCATATGCGTCCGCACGAAGTGCAGATGCGCGAATTTGAAGTTCTTAAAAAAGTGAATCATGAAAATATTGTTAAACTCCTTGCTATTGAAGAGGAGGTAAGTTAATATTTGTTTGTATTTGTAAAGGATCAATAATTTTTCATTACTTTCACGTTGGTCATAGGCTTTTTGCAATGTTTAGAGGACTGAATGTAACTTTCTGCATCATATTGGAGATAAAGATCTTATGTTCAGTTTGTTTAAAGTATACTGTGCAGTATTACAACATAAAAAGTAACTGCTGTGGTACTTTTCTAATATTTTCTCCCAAGTGATGTGAATAGATATACTGTATTTATTTTCTCGAATACAGCATGCTTCCAGCATATTAAACTAAGGTGCTGTTTTATCTTATTTACTCCCTACAGTAATTATCTTTTTCCATATTTACCTCCCTTTTTTATATATAATAACTTGCCTGTGAAAGTGTGACCGGGCTGCTTACTAAGAAGAAACTCCAAGAGTAATTGATGGTGAGATATAATGAATAGAAATTGAAATATCCCGTTATTAATTTTTTAGGACGTCTGATTTACCAATATGAATATTTAAATTTTTATTTACCAAATAAAACACAAAGTTGACAGAAATAAGTGTCTCCTAATGTGATATTTGGTCTGTGAGCAGAAAAGAATTATCTGACTTGTACAGTTTTCTCTCAAAACTGTTTACTGTGTGTAGGTCAGTCGAGGCACTTTGCATCAATAGGCGTAGGAGGAGATGATGACATATACAGGGCTATGTTTATGCAACTTCTAATAGAAAAATATGTAAATTATTAATACAGTACTGTATTTTCAGATTAAAAACAAACTATAACTAAATTGATTCCATCGCAAGTAAAAAGGTGTATGAATGCTAGTACAATGCTATACTGTATATCCATAGGTAATGCTCACATTTGGAGAAACAGACCCACAGGTGATGTCTAACAGGAATTCCTCTCTTGTTGTTAAAATCCTTTTGTCAATTTGTATCTGCATTTGCTGTGTTTATGGAGAGCACTTGTGGTGTAATTTTGATGGAAAACTATTTTTTCACAAATTGCTAACTTGAACAAATCGTGGTCCTTGGATAGCATGACACATTTTTATGTATCACAGTATATATAAGGCTAGTTTAATGTATTTTCCGATGTCTGTAATCATTCTTCTCCTATTGACTTACTAACTTAAATGTATAGGGATGTAAGTGTTATTGTAAAATGTACTTTGTGTATCCTCAAGCATGCTTATTACGTATGTGTTACAACGCTATTTACGCTAAAGAAAAAGGAGATTATTAAGTCTTAAAAGTCTCTAGTAAGAAAGGACATACTAACCATGCTAGCATTGCTGAACATGTTACATGCTTTACTCAAGCAATGCAACTTAAATTGGATTCTAGTATCAGGAAATTTCTTTGCCTGCATCGCTCTCCATCATATTTCTTCAGTCTTTTTTGAGAATTATTGGATAACCCTAAGTGAGACCCTTTCATGTTTGCAGGGAGAGAGTTAATGGAGATCAGGTAAATGCTGATGTAGGTATGGCTTACTGTTTTTGCAGGTGTATATATTATAGGGGTGTACTGTATTTAAATGGCCCCATAATACTGGTCACAAATGGTAGTTGTGAATTTATACCTTATAGTGTTCCTTTACTTTATGAATTACAATACTGAAAATTAAAAAGCCCTTGTAGAATTCCTAGGAAATAAATAGCGAATTAACTTTCATTAAAAAAAAAATTAAAACTTTGGAGAAAATCGTTTATAATTTAAATGTACAGTATTAAGAAAATACCTATTAACATGTTTATTTGTTTGGTAATCTTGGTTATTAAGATCTGTAAAAGGATCCATAAAGCCCCATATTTGAAGTCTATAGTGGTTTTTTCTTACAAATTAAAAATTCTTACTTTTTAATCTTACTCAATTGCAATTTTCTGGTCAGGATAAACAAACTGAGCACTGTAATGCAATAGGTGCTTAAAGCTTTTATGATATAGTAACCGCCCAAATTTAGATGATCCTCTACACTATTTCTATTTTCTTTTTAGGTTTGTGTTTTATTTCAAACAGATATGTTCTTTAGTTCTCCATTAAGTTCTGTTTCTTCTGCTTCTTCATTTTGACTGCCAGAGATCAAATGTTGGATTGGGGCATTTTATTATGTCCTTGAAGTTATGAAAATGTGTCCTTGAAAATTTAGTTGCGTTTTTAGTATTACCTACTTGTATTAATTTAAATCATAAAATGTTCATTAAGAACTGCAGTCTCCTAAATCTACAAGAAGTGACTACTGTATTAGTTACTTACTGTATTTAAGCTACCAGTAATGACTTGGATAATTTATTAATACTTGGAACTCGCAGGGAATCTTAAGTTTCGGAAATGACTAAAGTACAGCTTTTTAGGGTTTGTACATTTGTGCCCCACAGAGAAAGTCATTAATGGAGATCCTTTCTTTGAAGGATTGCTACTACTATATGTTGTGGAAAAATGTAAGAATACTGAAGCCCCTAATAAAAGAATATCAAGGCCCCTTAACAATTTCTTTGCAAACTATGATCTTTAGCCTCATGATTTAGAAGAACTTATAGTCACAGTTTTTAGTGCAAAGTAGGACAATCAGCTAGTTTCTATTTTATGTTTGGTTTACAGCTAAGTATTTCATGTACCTAATGTGGCACTAGATATGTGGATAGGTTACAAATTGATGAATTGTATCTGTGGTTCATGCATTTCCCAGTTTACTCTCTATGAGGTGTCAAATGTGCAACTTTTCATCCTCAAAGAATTTAGTTACCTTTGTTACAACAATCTGGTTTCCGCATGAATAGACCAGTAATTTGTAGGATGTATGAACATCTGTTATTTCGTTGCAGTCCAATCTCTAAAAAGTTGGACTAGCAGGAACTGTAGCTGCAGCAGTTCATCTTTAGTCTTTACTGCATTGTCATGTGAGATTAAATAGCTGCTACCATGATACTCTGGCTTGCAGGAATTTTGTTTCCTATTACAAAAGGATTCCAAGTTTTCATCGAATCAGGTGGTGATAAACAAGTTCAGAGTATCTTTGAATAATGTAGAAGGATCATGATGGTAGCTAACTTTTGGCCCCAGTAAAAATTGTTTACTGGTATGTGGTCTCAGTTGTTGGATTGCTCAATTATGTGTTTTTGTGGGCCCAATCTTCTCAGGCAACCGGTTTTGCCTATGTCCCCTTGTGGTTCATTTAACCATATGGAGACTGTCCAATATATTCTTTTGAGAAAAAATGGTTCCAAGAAGCAGTCTATTAATAATTTCTATTCGAAACAGTGGTGTGTGTGTTTTGATTGATGTAGGTTTGGGAATGGTTCAGTGACTAGTACAAGTTTGGATAATATTGTAAAGTTTAAGTATTACCTGTTTTAGAAGAAGAAACTCCATTTTGACTGTTAAGAGTTTTTATGTAGGTTCCTGCTTTATACTATATCCAAGCATCGTTGGTTTTATTTGTTCTCTTCAGGTATTTTCGATGATGTATTCAGTTCTTTTACTATAGAGGAATCTCCAGTAGTCCAGTTGTCAGATCTGTTTATTGGAATTTGGATGTAGTAGTGCAGAGTATAGAGTCAACATTTTGAACTCTTGGAGGACTCCTCTTTAAGGATCATAAGGCTAAGACTTTTTGGTCTCACGCATATACAAACCTTTTGTCATTTAGAATAGGAAATGTCATCACCAGAGTTGAAATGGCCATTTAAATTGTCAACTAGATAGTTAATGACAGATGGTGAGAGTAGCCCCGCTCACTCTCCTGTCAAAGACACTTCACTTAAGTCTTTGACCTATCCAAGACTGTTTACTCTTTGTCTCATATTTTTAATTTGAATGGTTGATTTTGTTTATGTGTTATTGAATTAACATAGTAGATTTGCAAATGAAAGATGGACACTGCATCGTCGTATGGCTAATCCGGCGCTAGATCATCTTGCTCTGCACCTTAGGGACATGATTTTGCTGTTATTCCCTAATGCTGATCGTAGGTCAATGCCTCCTGTTAAACTTGGGTTTATTGTTCGAGGAAAGGGACTGTTAAGCCTTATTAGGTGTTATTTTTTGGCAATTTCCATGACTGTTGGAGAGAATGTCAAGGTCTTTGTGCCTCTCTTTGAGTTTGCCAATTGCTGAAGCGTCTGGGATATGACCATGGTTTAGTTCCAGGGAATATACTTCAGAAGCAGGGAGAACTCTAATTGACATTATGGAGGTTTTCAAGGTTGGCAGAGTGTGAGGTGGTTGTTGTCCTTACTTAGGACTTGCAAGTAGGTCCTCAATGTCATATGGAAGGAGCTGGTAGCCAAGGCTACTTCACCTATCCCCCAGTGCTAGTGTGACCCTCGCAGCAACTCCAGTGATATCGGCAATGATCAGTACCAGCAATGTCTATGACCAAAGTACCATTGACCTCAGCGGTGATTCCTTAAGTGCCTTGTAAGTCAAGAGAGAGCAACTAAGACAGCTTCCCTCCTGGGAAAGCGCTGAAGCCGGAAGGGCATAATAGGATTCCGGGTCCAGTAAATCTGTGCGTCACCCCTTTTCCTATCCCCCTGCCTTGGTGCCTGTCACTCCAAGCCTGTGGCTTCCACACTCCCTGTACCAAGGTTATTGATTTTCAATATTGTGGTTCCTGTAAATGTAACCACTGGTTTTCCTGCTTGAAGGAGCTTTGTCATCGATGGTTGTGTTTGTTCTGTCAACTTTTTTGGTTGTGGAATATGGGAAGAAATTTGGTAAGAGGTAAAAGTGAGTTCTGTCTCTCTCTCTCGTCTTCCCCTTCTGATTATGATTATGACCATTCTTCCAAGAAGGAAAATAAGTTGAAAAATAGTTATATTATTTCATCCTACTGATTATATTGTGTGTGTATAGACAGTGTGGTTAAGGGGTCCCTCGCAAAGCATGGATAGCCACTTGGAAAATTGACAAAAAGTTTCATACTATAAGTGACACTATTCATTGACAGCTGGTCAGACACTGAGCTGTGATGTATAAGAAGAGTAAGTTGTTTTAATTTATGAAACATAATAATTGTATGTCTTTTTTTAATTTCTTTCTTTTTCTGGACAAACAGCAAGAAGGTCGGGGGAAGGTGATTGTGATGGAACTATGTACAGGAGGATCGCTCTTCAACATTTTAGATGACCCTGAAAATAGTCATGGCCTTGAAGAAGGAGAGTTCATTCTAGTCCTTTCACATTTAGGTACAGTGCACTATAATAGGTTCATTTATTGCATGATGTAATTGGAGAAATTGATCACTTTAACCTTAATTTAATGTTTAGTGTGAAATGCAGATCTAAGAAAAATGAAAATTGAAATAAAAATTGAGAGCTACAGCAAAACAAATTGAATTGGATAGTATTTACCTTTTTTCCAATTTTCTCAAACTTTTATTGCTGGACCTGTGTAACCGTTTCAAACATTTTGGTCAAGTACCACGGCTTTAAAAAAGAAATATTGACCGAGAGAATAATTCACATTTCTAAAAGTTGGTATTAATTAACTTTTGAAGAATTTATTATTTTTGTTTCAGCTGCCGGAATGAAACATCTACGTGATAATAATCTGGTACACAGAGATTTGAAGCCCGGTAACATCATGAAATTCGCTGATGTTGATGGTTCGACAATTTATAAATTAACGGATTTTGGAGCGGCTCGAGAACTTCAGGATGATCAACAATTCATGTCTTTATATGGAACTGAAGAATACTTGGTAAGAGTTTGGGAAACTTACCACTGTTATAATTGTACTTAACGATATTAACCTGGAAGATATATTTGGAAAGGACTTTTTCTCATTCTAAATATATTAGCAAAATTAATTTGTTCATGTAATTTAGGAACCTCGTAAAGGTTGTTGTTCTTGCCTTTTCATCTTCCTTTGGGTTTCTCGTCATTACTACTATAGTATTACTCTTGTTATTTCTGTTATTATTATTATTATTACATATGATTTTCATTGATATTGTTTTTTTTATTATCGATATCTATTTTACAAGACTAAGGTTAGTACTTCATGGCTAGTAAAATATCAAGAAATCTATAAAATTACATAAAACAGTTGTTAGCGCCAAGTAGCTTATGCTGTGGCTGTAAGAGATATGTGCCTCACTTACCAAGTAACAGCAGAGGATGAATATGATAGCTAATTGTGAATTATATTAATTATTGGACATTTACTTTTTAGAATTTTTTTTTTATGCAAATTTGAATAATGGACTCCTATGCAGAACATGATTTCCTTATAGATTGGGAAGCTTGTGTGTATTTTGTATATTATGAACATTTTTAAAAGCATGTTTTTCAACGTTATTTTTTCTCTTTCATAGCATCCTGATATGTATGAAAGGGCAGTTCTAAGGAAACCAGTGGGAAAGACTTTTGGTGCGCGGGTAGATTTATGGTCAATAGGTAAGTTAAATTTTACTTGTGAATTATTGCAGTTAATTGATTTAATGAAACTGGCCAGTCCATATTTACTCGTTAGTGATAGGTGAAAATTTAACAAGTCTGAAGTTAGAAAAGTTAGACAGTTTATTAGAAAGAAAACAAAGGGAACATAAAAAAAAGTAAATGCTCAAGTGCAGTGGGAGCCAAAGGGGTGCTGCAGAAACCTTTTTTTTTTTTTTTTCTTTTTTTTTTGTTTTTGCTGAAAATCTTTTAATTAATCAAGAATAGTTTTATGCTGCACTTTGTCATAAAAAAGTTTCTTTTCTGTATTATATATATATATATATATATATATATATATATATATATATATATATATATATATATATATATATATATATATATATATATATATATATATATATATATATATATTTTGAAAATTACAAGGTTTTGTGTTGGAATCTAGATATGTTTTGAGATCTTGAAATTAAATTTTGTGCAATTTATGAGCCAGGAATAAATTTATATCCATATTAGTCACAGTTATTATTGTCACACATGCATTGACTACTGGTCTCAAAACCAACAAAATGGGATTCAAAGATTAATATTTAGGTTCTTTGAATTTTTAATCCTTTGCTTTCATTTTATGATCAGTATGATTGTTATGTTGGTTGGCTCATTGAATGTAATGTTTAAGTGAATGTAGCGTATGTCTTTTAAATAACTGAATGGTAAGTGGAGATCTCACTGCTGAAATAGAACTTGCTTGCAGTTCACTAATATGTATTGCTACTTGTACCACCATCTACTAGGTGTAACGCTGTACCATGTAGCTACCGGTCAGCTCCCCTTTCGACCGTATGGAGGCCGCCGTAACAAAGAAACTATGTACCACATCACAACAGAAAAGGAACCCGGTGTTATATCTGGTGTACAGACAACAGAGAACGGACCAATAGAATGGTGTACAGAGCTTCCTGAAACATGTCAAGTTAGTTTGTAAGTATATTTTTCATTTCATAAAATAAAGAAATAGTTTAGCATTGACTTTGGTTACAATACTGTAATATGGTATTTATGATTGTTTACATTGAACCTACGTTTATATTGCTTTAATGTGAAATTTTTTTATATCTTTGTTAAATATTTCAGGGGATTGAGGAAATTGGTAACTCCTTTGTTAGCTGGTCTTCTAGAAGTAGATCCCCAAAGGATGTGGAACTTTGAAAGATTTTTCCAAGAAGTCACTATGATTCTCAGTAGGAAAATAGCACATGTTTTCTATGTGAACAGAGTTCAGCCGCTTACAGTATATATGGATCCCTCACATAGGTAAATATCTTTATTTGTTAATTTATATACTTTGCTATTTTATATTAGAAGTTTAATCCTTTGTATGAAGTATCTTGCCATTCTTAAAAATTACAATATCTACTAGTCATAATGAATTTTCTTTTACTTTTGTGACTAGTTAAGTAGACATTTACAATGCTTGTTTTGACGTTCTTAATGTAGCTGATTGGTGTAATGTACATCACAGCAATTTGGGTGACCAGGCTATTACTTGAAGCAAAGGTCATGTTGCCTTAAATTCTTGGAGGTGCTATAGTTAGAAAAAAGGGATTGTGTAAAGAGAAATATAGTACTGTATATTTGTGTCTCCCTCTCAGTCTCACAACTTTATTCACAGCAACCACTGATCGGATGGAGCAAAGGTGTATTGGTGCCTCCACATTACTGCTATGAGAATAGTTGGAAACTTTCTTTTATGTATGATTGCCACTGAAATGGAATTCGCTCAGACTTGATATGTTTTAACCTTTAGCTAGCTAGATTAGGCCTTACCTGGACAAATGTGAGTTGGCATTGAGAATTACTTCCTCGAGTCAAAAGGATACATCGGATATCTATAGCCTGTAGTCATTTGTAATTACTCACATAAGTCCTTGTTAAAACAAAGTATTGAGTCCCCCTTATCTGCTGCTAGTAAGGGCAGGATAACAAAGGGAAAAAGTGTGATGTTCAAGGAGTTGGACATCGAGGGCTTAGCCACAGCCATGAATACAGTATCTAAAGAAAAGATAGGCCTGGTGTTAATGAGTGGACAGGAAGCCTGCTTATCATCTTTGAGGAGGCCAAGGCCAACAAGAATACTATCAAATTGTTTAGGTCAAGGATAAGTTCCAAACAAAGTGTCATACTGGTATCTGGACATGTTTGACTGAAGTGTGTCATTAGGTCTGTAAGGTTCCTGCTCTTGCCAATGTCTAAACCCTTGTCATTAAGACTAGCAAATACCAACTTTTATTCCTTGACGTCTGAGATGGACAACCAGAACTCTCCACAAGAAGAGGAAGAGTTCTCTTAACAAAAAATTTGGTGAAGCCGTAGGCTAGACTATTCGCTGTATGTGTCGACAAGGAAAAAATTAGCTCTTAAAAAAGTTGGTGAAGCCTTAGGCTAGACTATTCATGTAGACAAGGAAAAAATTAGCTGTACCTAGAGAGGGATCCAGTGTTTTACTATTTGGCCAGATAAATGACACAATAAATGTTTAGCAGTAGTATCTTAACAGGTAGCCGGTGCCTAGGCCCTCCTACAAAGGAGGGGATACCATTAAAGATCTAGAGCCACTATGTACTGTATTGTTAATATATTTTTATTTTTGGATATCATTGTTACTAGATCTTCTTAAACCCTAAATGAGTTAAGGGAATCACTGCCTTGTTTAGCACACTTGTTGACAGTATTTTTGCTGACAGCTGCATTTCTTTCTCTCTAGTTTTTTTTCCCATTTAGCCATCCAACTTCTTCAACCCTACCCAGTTTCAATTTTCCATTTTCATTTAAGAACAAAGCTTTCAGATGGGCCCTGTGAATCAGGCAATGTTACAGTCTCCTGTTAAACTATTGATTAAAGAAATTAGATATACTATTTGAAGTTTTATGTTGGATTTTAAACAGTAACCTTGATGTAAACATTAAAGTTATGATATCCAAGGAGGGGTGTAAGTGATGAAATTATTTGCATAAGTAAATGTCATAATTAGTTTTGGGGAATTCATTAGTAACAAAATAAGTTTTACCGAGCAACATCCAAGATAGTTGGGTGACTTGATTATCCAAAGCTAGAAAGTTTCGATGAAAATTCTTTGGCCTGTGAACTGATCCTATGGTACTTAGGAATGAATCGGTAACAAAATTTTACTTTCAAGTGTATATTTATGCAGTAAGGTTATTTAATTGTTTAATGCATATTTGAATAATATTGCAAAGAAATACTATTGTTATGCTGATGTGAATTAGGGTGTATTTTAAGCTTAGTTTTTAAAGTTTTATTCTATTTGTAATTACTTGAAAAATAGGCCTTTGTGTTTTCTACATAGATTCCTTTAAAATATTTTCCATTTTAACAATTTTCTTTTTTTTCCAGGTATGAGGAACTACAGTACTTAATTTGTGAACAAACTGATATGAATCCTACCAATCAACTAATTCTCTTTGATAATAAGCACTTGTATGATTTAGTAGACTCGGAACAACCGGCATCTTCATATCCATCTACCACTCCACGAACACCTTTAGCTCTGTTTTCTAAACAAGATGATGACATAAGTCTCACCCTCCCAGAAACACCAGGTAGTACTATTTACAGTTCATATACAACAATGTATTGTGTTAAATTTATAACTCTTAAGGTAGAAGCATAAATTTTGTAACAAAGATAACAAGGAAACTTATAAGAACATACGTAATATTCTAGTCTTTCTTGTTTCCAGTTCTAAGGGTTTTAGAATGCCGTTTGATTTTATATTAACTCTTCAAAATGGTAGTCCAAATATATTAAAGTTGGCTCTTTATTATGTGCCTAATAATTAGTGATCAGTAAATCTGGGTAAATCTCATTAAATGAATTATTAGTTAGTACTGCTATAGTGTTTTCTGTCAACAAGAAGCTGTATTTTGCAAGCTAATCAATCATAGTTAATGAAAATGAAGAATCGTGTAATCTTGTGTTTTTTTTTGTTGCAGCTGCAAAATTTGGTAGTTTCCCAGCTTTGGTGAGTGTAGAACATGATGCTGCCGTTGGAAAGTCCATGTGTTCAGCTGGTCATGCAATCAAGCGCAAGATAGATTATTTCTCAAAATGTGTTCATTTGACAGAATATAGCGTGCTTATGTTTATGTAAGTTTTTTTTTATATTTTTGGTTCTCGCTGAATTAATTGGGATATTCTTCATCAGCAGAGTTTTTAGTTTCATCTTTAATATTTCAAACACATTGTAAATAGATGCACAAAATTTTTTAAGGCGACAATAATTATGAATGTCAAAATCATTTCAAATTGTGATATTTATGGAATTGGCGCACAATTTTTTTACCAAAACCCCCTCAACTGTTATCTTTGATGCTTGGTAGGTAAGTTAAGCCAAATTTAATGAAAATCCACATACATTGTGCCTAGACCTGTATGATTAAAAAAATCTAGTTTTTCAAATTTATAAAGTTTTATATAATCAGATATTTCTTTTGGTTTTGAGCAATGTTTGAGAGAGGAAATTTATATTAACAAAGTCATAATTTTTACAATTAAACTTTGTTCTTATTTAAAAGGTCAGAACAAACTCATAGATCATCTTATGTACATACTAAAGGTACATACTGTACTAATTGAAAACTCTTCAAGGACAACTTAAATGGACAGTTGGCATATTAGGGGATATGTCAGTGACAGTTCCATACCTTAAGAATTACAGTAGGTCTTGAAATGGTTGTATGTAAACAAAGAATATTATAGTGAAGTGAAGATCTTAAATCATGAATTTAAGTAAGTTAATTTGAAAGTAGTTACTGATGCTCATCTCAGAGTATTGCAATTCATTTCGTAAGAGGAGTCAGTTCACCTTAATCTGTCAAGTTTATCATCATCATTAGTAATTTTTCATTAGATATTCTCTTTTTGGAGATGAATGGGAAGTGAATTCTGTTTTCTCTTTGTCTTGAGCACATTTGAATAGTGTTCCTTTGTGGACTTTCTTGCCCTTATTTTTGAGTGCAATAAATTGGTTGAGGCAACTTTGGCACCACTTTCAGGTAGGATCTCGGTCTTTGATCAGTACTGCGGTGCGCCTCAAAGATCAAGGCCTTCTCTGGAGCTGCCAGGATTGGATCTTGCTAGTTTACCCCCTTGATGAGGTTGATAATCATTTGTGGATCTGAGAACACTCAAGCTTCTACTCAGTCAAACAAGATCCTACCCCTCACACTCTTAAGGCAGTGAAGGTCTATAAGTCTGCTGTGTCATCACCTCCTCAGGTTGACTCATCAGTGTGCGCACATCCTTTATTGCCCCGCTGTCTTCTGCCATTGCCACCTTCTAAGCTGTCTCGTGGCTTGACCAATGGTCGTACGGACGACAGGGTTATTGGCCCTGAATCTTTGGAGAGGTACAGGAATCTTGCTCTTTTGGAGGAAAGGAAGTAACCTTGCCACATTGGTTGGAGAACCATTGGGGTAACTGGGTTTTGAAGAGGAGGCATGCTTAGGTTTTCCCAATCTTCAAAACAAGTTGGACTTTTGGTTTTACTCCCTCAAGCAATAGGTTGTGAAGGTTGTTTGACATATCCAAACTCATCCCTTCAACACTTATCTGGGAGCAAGATTCCTCTTGAAGACTGAGGCAAGACCTATACCCCTGACTTCATGCGCTTTAGTCAGAGTTGGTACCTTAACCCTCTCATCAGTAAAGGCTTATGCTGTACTTATCATGTCATGAAGCCAGAAAAAGACTATTCTTCAATACCTTAGTGCTAAAGAAGAGATAATGAATCTCAAGCCTGAGATGTTGAGTACGGGCTATGTTGCGATCACTAGGAGAGCTCCACACTCCACCAAAGGCTGAAAAAAACACACTCGAGGTGTATGCACAGAAGGCTTGAAGTGAAGTGTCTTTGACAGAAGGGTGGGTGTGGCTACTTTCCCACCTGCACCACCCGTTGTTAACGAATTCAATGGCCATTCCAATTTTTGCTAAAGACTCTCCCCATTGTAAAGAACTTGGCTTTTTATAACTAAGAAAAATACAAGTTGCTTTTGAAACTTTTTGTATTTGTAATAAATGATATAGATGAATTTTGGGTATGTATTTGTTATATGTTGCCATACTTTCATTTTTAAGATCTAAAATGTTTTTTCTTCCCATTTCTAGAGAAGTGATGATCCAGGAACTTACAAAATTGCAGAATCGTATGGGTCATGTTCAAGCCCTGACATCTGCCATTAGTGACCGTTTTAGTCAGTTAGTTGCAAACCATCGAAGATTTCTCATGCTTACCCAGATGTGCGGTGGTAACCAGGAGTCTACTACACAACCACTCCGTGAACGTCTAGAAGATCTTGTTAATAATAAAGTAGATGCTGAGAAATCTGTAAGTGTCTCCTAAACTTTCTTATTTCTGCATGAATATCTTCTTTATTAGACTCAAGTCTTTATTATCATACTTTATTACATTAGGTCATATTTTTGAGAAACTGAATTGTCATTTGTTGTTCAATTGTATTGATAACATCTCAGGAGCCTTCGGCACAACAGCAAGCCATTGACAGACTAGAAGAACTGGTGAATATGACATCTGAAGTTGACAAGGTGGTGAGTGAAAAGATTTTATTCTACTTTGACAAATGTGCACCAACACAGGATGCACATTGAACTGTATATAACCTGTGTGGCTTTTTAGCAATGAAGAGTAAAGCATTTGATATGCATGTTTTGATTTTTTGTACATTAGTACTTTAGTTTTTGTTTTTTTTTGCAGCTCAACTGACATTTCTGGTCATAAATCAGCTTATAACATTCATTAATCAAATGGGAATGCAGGGTTTAGCTCTGAAGATGCTAATTGTTATTTTCAGTAACTGTGAAGAATTGTTGGGTTCTGTGAGATATATGTGCTAAGCTAAGCGAGTCCGTTGTGTAGTTTTAATTTTCCCGTATCTTTTAAGGATAAGTGTTAGAAAATATGGATTCTAACAAAACTACAAACTATTACTGTACTTAAACTAAGCTTTGTTCTGTTGATCTTGCAGGCAAAAATAGCTTAGTAGTTAGTTGAGGCATCCCTTAACTTGGCAATGTTCCCTCTCTCTCACTCATCAAAACCTACAGTATCTATATTTTACTAATAATTTAGGCAGATATATCAACGCAGATCTACTCCCAACTGGTATCTGTTTTGGCAATGAATTTCTCGGAACTAATGTTGTCAATTTTTTTCTGTTTGTGTTTTTTTGGGGGGTAAGTTTGTCATCCTGGGTATGGTACTGTGTCCGTATATTTATGGTGTAATGTATCTTAACAACCAGTATTTTTGAGTACTGTAGATCAGTCAGCTGTTATCAATTGCTTTTCGTTTTTAATAATACCCGATTAATTGTTACATAGTGTATTAGAGTATTTGTGTTTTATTTTCTGTTTATTGTGCTGTATATTTCTGCAGCTTCTAACAAATGTGTTGCAGTTCTTTGTAAGATGTCAGTTTTGTTTCTGTTATTCTTATATTCTAAGTATTACAAAAGTGTTATAAACCCCTTGACATGATGGACAGATCCCACTGGACATTGGATTAATATTTTTGGAGGCAATGCTGTTATTCTGCGGTTTTAAGTTTCTCTTATCTGCCATATTAAACTCTTGTGTTACTTTCTCATGCGGGGAAAATGTATGTTACGAATGTGATCTATGACCTGTTAGTCAGTTTGGTGGATTTGAACTCACTTTCTGAAAGAAGAAAGGAAAATTCAATCTTTGTCAAGGATGACATGATATCTCCAGCTGCAGATTTATGTTCTCATGATTCCTTGCTCAGATTCAATATTGCACCCTGAAGTTCCACAATTAATAAAACTTAAATAACTGGTCGCTTTGGCTTCCTGGTATTTCTCGGCCTCTCTTTTGGCGTCTAATAAATTTACATCATTACACATGCATCAAGAGATGGCAATTATGAATGTGCAGTGGTAATGACTTTATCATTATTCAGTCTTAGTTTTTATAAGAAGGCACTTCTATTTTAACATTTTGATGATAGGTTCAACCCCAGGTGTCTTGGTATGAGCTTATTGGAAGAAACCTCTGAAGTTTCAGCAAAGTTTAGCCTAAGGTTGTGTTGAAAAGTATATATTTGACTGTCCTTGGTGCCCTTGTCAGTAGAACTTATCTTTAGCACTGTTCCAAATTACTAAATCAGAGGACATTAGGGGCTCTTAAACTTTTAGGGAACTTCTTGTTGTGTTCTTTGCACTGTGCATTATAAGCCATAGTACTTGAACTATACTTAAAAAACACATATCAAAGCCAGAAAAAGAAATCTCCAATTATGATAAAAGTTGAATAGCGTTTGAAATGAAAACTCTAAGCTGGTTTTTTTTTTTTTTTTTTTTTAGCAAAAAGCATACATCTGATATGGTCACTAGCAATGTGTAAACTGAAATAGCTTCCCCAAGCAGTACTCATTGTCATACTTATATAGGGACAATACAATTCTATGAAATTAGAAGCAAATGGGAAATTTGAAATATTTAGGATAGACATCAACATTTTGCTAGCTTCAAGTAAGAAGTATAAACCTCAGAAATGATACATAGAAATATTCAAAGGTTTTTGGTAGCATCATTATGCAATCAGCCTTAATGTATTCTAGATTTTACAACCTTTCACTTTTGTTTCTTCATTTCTAACATCCTTAAATTTGCTTCAAATTTTCCTTTCTCCCCTCTAATGCATTTCTTTAGTGCTAGCACTAAGCGATTAAAATTGTCACTTCATAGTCTGCTTAAATTAGTGATATATCAGAAATAAGGATAATAAAAATTGACAGAAACATTTCACTTGGCAATAATTTGCTTCTCTCCAAGATATCGGTTTTGTTTGAAATGAAATAGTATTACGGTACTGTTCTATTTATAGGAAAAACCAAATTTAGCTAGAAGTACTTGTCAGTTGATTGCAAACCGTTCCCTTTTTAGGGCCATTAAAGGCTCATAAAAAGACCCTTCAGCCTATCAACTGTATTTCTTTCTTGCTACTGTATTACTTTTTAGCTATGATCTTTTGTTTGTCTACCTAGTTCTCCAGTTTCTTGAACTATTTAATATTCTTAATTGTCCGTTTATTTAAAAAAAAAAAATCTTTTGGGAGAGCCCAAACAGGGTCAGTGTGACTTGTTGCTTTATAAACTACAGTACTCTCCTTTATGATGAACAGTTTGGTTACAAACCATATGTACCTGTAAAGCTGTAATATAATAACTAACAAACTAATCAAGTGAGAGAGGTTGCATGCTCTTTTACAGATTTACTTTCCTATTATCACTAATTCATATTTTGAGATTTCAGAGCTTGGTCTCTTCATAAGGCTCCCAAAGTAAAGTTTTTGTGAAAAGCCATTTGTGAATCATCCAGTTTTACTTTTTGTATGCCCTCAAGGTTTGGTGTAAGTTATATTTGATAGAAGTATATTTGATTACAATTCAGTACTCCCTGATGATTAAAGTATAGTACGTATGGTAGTGCAGCTGGTGTTCAATGGAATGGGGCTATCGATATGTATACCTTGCAATGTACTTTGAAAAAACTATAGATATTAGTTTTTTCATTGTAACATTTACTCTTATGGTATATAACAATCTGTGTTATTTAGATAGTACAGGACTGATGTTTCCAGACGTTTTCAGAAGAGGCAGAAAACACTGCAGTTGCTATTCAGTTGCTGACAAAACAGAATTTTATCAGCAAACATTATTTTGTAGTCATTATGCTAAAATTATGGAAGCCATCAGCTTCTATGTTGTTAGCATGATGACTACAAGGTTAGTACTGTATTTATATAAATTTCATAATTAAGATTCTGTTTTTCAGTATTTTAATTAGTGTGCTTAGAAAGTTTAGTCTCGTTGGGGCGTATCATTTTGTAACGCTTGGATCCCTGGAAGGATATTTTAAACTAATAGGTTGCATAAGTCTTTATGCTTAGGCTGGAATCATAATTTTAGGGAGATCTTTTTATATATTAGAATTATGACTAACACAATAGCCTTATCTATCCATAAAACCAAAAATTCTACTGGAGAAATCTATGTCAGTTATTGCCTATATAACGAAGTTATCATAGTACAGTACTGTATATGTTTTATTGGGATTTTGCTTTGCTTCTGTATTTCAACAACTGTACTGCTTTTGCTTTCAAGTATTGTTTTTTGGGTGACCAATTTATAACCAGACATTAGAGGATGGTTTGACTAAGGTACTTGTCTATTTTGGTAAAGCTTTTTGCGATATCTCAAATATCCTGTAAATGTATTCAATCTTTTTCAGCATAATTAATATTTGTATTTGTGGTAATTGCTTGGTAGTGCCCTAGTATTTGTAGGGCTTAGTTTTATCCAGGTTTTACAATATAATTCTGGTTTGTATTGCTGTTTTGAAAGGTGGAGGGTACTTATAAAACACATTACATTTAATGCCATTGTATTGTAAAGACGTTCATCACAAAGTGTTAAAGAAATTTTGTTGAAATTTAAATTGATTTAATTCATACATATTTCACATTAGAGTTTTTGGTTAAATCTCAATTTTTTTTTTTTATTAAAGAAGTTGTAAATAATGCAGTAAAAAAATATTACCTGTAATTAGTAGACTTAGGGAATTGCATTTTGATTAACTTATACAGTACAGCTGGATTAACTTTGGAAAGTACTTTTACAGTTTTTAATGAATTTTCAAGCAATTTGAAAACATATTTGAGTCATTTCGAATCTTAGTGATGACTATATTATTATTATTATTATTATTATTATTATTATTATTATTATTATTAATAGCCAAGCTACAACCTTAGTTGGAAAAGCAAGATGCTATAAGCACAAGGGCTCCAATAGGGAAAAATAGCCCAGTGAGGAAAGGATAAAAGGAAATAAATAAATGATGAGAACAAATTAACAATAAATCATTCTAAAAACAGTAACAACGTCAAAACAGATACTGTATGTCATATATAAACTATTAACAATGTCAAAACTGATATGTCATATATAAACCATAAAAAGGCTCATAACAGCCTGGTCAACATAAAAAGCATTTGCTCCAACTTTGAACTTTTGAAGTTCTACTGATTCAGCTACCCAACCAGGAAGATCATTCCCCAACTTGGTAACATCTGGAATAAAACTTCTAGAATACTGTGTAGTATTGAGCCTCATGATGGAGAAGGCCTGGCTATTAAAATTAACTGCCAGCCTAGTATTACGAACAGGATAGAATTGTCCAGGGAGATCTGAATGTAAAGGATGGTTAGAGTTATGAAAAATTTATGCAACATTCATAATGAACTAATTGAATGACTGTGCCAAAGATTAATATCTAGATCGGGAATAAGAAATTTAATAGACCGTGCAGCAGTTGTTTTTATGAATAGTACTTACCTGGCAGTTATATATATATTCGAAGCTATATATATATAACTGCCAGGTAAGTATTCATAAAACTTTGCTTTATCATAAAAACTCCATTTTTAGTAACATACCTGAGAATTGCTATGTTGTGATGATTTTTGGTTACTGTACGAAACTTATCATATTTTTGGGGTTACTTTACTTATTCTAGTTTCAATCTTTATCACACTTTATGAAAGTTTTCATGTAGTACATTATAGTTTGGAAAGACCTAATATTGGCATGTTGATGCAAGATGTCTTAGTTTCGATGGTACTGTATAGGATTATAAATTATTTTTTCAGGTGCATTTAGAGTTTACATAACTTTGGTAAGAATTATTTTTTATTCAGGTTTGTATTCAGGGCACATTAGCATTTTTCATAAATCCTTGACGGGTATATTAGGGCCACAGTTAAGTACATCAAATAGATGTTATTTTAAATTTTTGTGAAAGCAGCTTTATATTCAAGCCTTGATTCAAGGAAAAAAAGTTTCTATAGTTGACGTTTTTTGTTAAATTTCTTAATGATTTATCAAGATCTTTTGCATCACTAAATTTCCTAAGCAGCCCCTGAAAGTATATTCTCATTTGTTAGTTCCTTGTCCTTACTGTGTATGTCATGGTATTTCCAGAGAGGCTTAAGATACTTCACCTTGTAGGTATGAGGTGAGTTTTGGGGGAAATGAGAGTGGTTTGGAAGGGGAATTCGGTTTTAAACACAATGAAGCATGGTCTTGAAGATACAAAGTGTCAATGTATTATGTATTTAAATTAAGTATTATACCCTTTTCAGTGTGTTGCTCAATATGCAATTTTCTTATATTTCAGACCCAACATGAACTTCACTTTATTAAAATTGCAAACAGAGATAGAAAAAACTCATTATCATAGATCATACTGAGCAACTGAGACTGCCAGTTACATTATTTTTTAGATATAAAGTTTTTGTTTTATCTGCACCTGCACTGTATTCAGTTGATGCTATTTTTGGTGTTCATCCATATTCAACTTGCCAAACATGGGATGCTTTTTTGGGATTGGATTTACTTTTTGGCCTTTGAATTTCTTGCAAATGTTGTCCTACAGAACTGTGTTTGATTTTGCGAGGTAAACACTGCACAGTCATGAAAGCAAGAGATTATATACTCCACGCATCATTTATCTATCAGTTTGGGTCTTTTCATGAAATGTGTCTAAGTCATTTCATAATAATAATGATGATTTCTTGAATTTATAAACTAGAAGTTAATTTGAAGTTGATCTAAATGAAGCATGCTGTTCATTTGATAATTTTTTTTTATCCTCATCTTACTTGTACAACTCATATTGTACCAAGTAAAGATAGGGATTTAAGTTTGTTTACCATACAATTTTTAATGAAATCATTTGTTTCCTTTGACTCAGACCAAATATTTTAAATGTTAACATTGAATAAAGGAACAACTATTTTTCTCTCTAGATCCTGAATGGCATCTGGTAACTTGAAGAAGACATTCAGGTTTGATTATGCCAATGGCTGGATCAAATTCATCATCAGTACATTTTACCAATACTTTATTGTTTCATGTTAAAAGTCATTTGCGTAGAATACTCACACCTACAAAAATATTTGTGTTTATGGGGGTTAGGTTTGTAGTCCTTCTTATGTGAGGCAGTATAAATAGTCCTTCTTATGTGAGGCAGTTGTAGTTGTATAAATGATATTTATACTTACAACCATACAGAGCTCCTAGGTGGCCTAATCTGACACCTTTAAGGTCTTTGTTATGTTTTTGTCTTTTTAAATTTGTTTTATTTTCATTTTAAACAAAATGTTGAGCCAGGATTAAACATGAATTTAAAATAAGATCAGATATAATCTGCCTATTAATATTGCCAGTCATGTTAGCAACAGATGAATGAAGTTGATAGTGTTTCATAGGGTGCTTGTAGATTAGATTATTGTATCACATTAGTAAACAGAACAAGAATTTAGGATGTGAACATAAGGCCTTCATTACTTAATGCATTAGTGACAGGCTGGAAAATAGACCAAGATGGTTTGAATAAATTACGATAATAAGCAATGAACCGTTAGTTATAAGGGTAATTGATATGGAAGTACTAAGAAGAAGATGAGCTGCAAGGTCCAAAATTTATGGAGAGAAAGTATAGATGAATACTTAGATTAGATTGGTATCCATGCAGAAACCCCAGTCCCCCACATTCCTAAAATCTTTGACTTGCCATTTTTTTTATAAGGTTAAAAGTCATTGGATGTCACATCAGAGAATTTAGAATGTTGGCCTCAGGGCAGCCATATTAAGGTCTAGTTCAAACTGGGTCCTCTCACTGAAATTCAACTTACCACTACTTCCAAACCTTATAACAGTAATTTATTTCCTGTAACATTATTTATTGCTATGCGATACTTAGGATGTAAGGTTGGTGAGTTTGTCAGGATGGTGAGGAATGAAATATGTTGGATGCAGTTGATATTTGTATGCTTCTTTAATGAAAATATTGGTTGCAAGGGTTGTCCATTTTTTCCTGTTGCTAAAAGTGCTTCTTTTTTTTTTTTTTTTTTTTTTTTTTTTAACTATCCCTCTTTGTTGAGCTATTATATAGGTATGCAAAATATCCCATGGCAAATGTAAGATCACAGGTATTCTTGTTCCCTTGACTATAAGTCTGTTGTATTACAGCACTTTACTGCATAGTTAATTTGGCAGACATTGTTGAATATTGGTGAAAGACTTTTTTTTTGTATTAATGAATGGAGAGGAGTAATTATATTCGTGCTTATTTAAAAGAATAAATGGCAACACGGAAATTAACGGAAATACCTTCAAATATATTTTTTATCTCTCCTTGCATTATGAATAATGCTATGTATTTTAAGACAAGTTATAAGAAGCAGTCGTTTTTATTATTATTATTATTATTATTATTATTATTATTATGTACTAAAATCATTTTTTTGTTCTTGGTGTGTATTCATAATAGTTCAGGAAGCATTATACATAACTGTCAAATTATGCCTAATGGAGGGGATTTGTAGAAAAAAAAATAGGACCCTGTGGGTTTGTTTACAGAAAAAGCTTTGTGTTAAAAGTAATATTGCTTCTCTTCAGTTAGTAGTTGATGGTTTGAATTATTTTACTTTACTGTCATTTGTACTATGATGCTGAATATTCTGCTGGATGTAATTTCATGATTTACATTGTATAAAAGTACAGTAATTGCCAAGTAATTGTTTACACAATTCTTAAGAGTATCTCTCTTACAGGTCCGAGATTCCTTGAATAATATAGTACCTGTTGTAAATCAGCTTCATGAAAGAGTGGTTGGTGGAAGACAGTTGAGTCGTCAGTGGCAGCAGGGAGGGAATGATGTAAATAGTGTGGAGAGAGCCCCTAACAAAGCTTTAACATACGTTACCAAGCTAAGAGAATCATGGCAACATTTACTTAGAGATAGGGCGGCAAGAAGTAAGTACAGTATCCCCCCCTTAATGATTGGTTGCGTTAATTTAACTTTGTTCCTTCGCATTTATAAACTTTTCATCTTTCGATAAAGTGGACAAGTAGACTATATATATAAATTTTTCATCTTTCGATAAAGTGGACAAGTAGACTCTTCTTACTCTCCTGTTAAGAATTCCTCACTTTTTTCTTTTGTCACAACAAATGTGGTAGAACTGTTGAATCCTATCAAAGATTGTTTAATAATTTTCTCACTTTATAGTTTGAGTGGTTGATGTTGGCTTTATGTTAATAATGGAACAAACTAGAAATGGAGGTGTAGGTTGGGACATTGCATCAGTTTTTGTTCTCTCTGCAAGTAGTACAATGATTGTTTACAATTATTCCCTTTCACCAAGTGTAGATTGTGGCTTCCCATTAAAGGCAGGTATATTCTTAAAAAGAGTAGGAAGACTATATCTTCTCCAGTGTCATTTTTGGCATTGCCAGAGAGCGTGTTTAGCACTTTGTCCTCCTCATAGAACTTACTGTTAGCTGAATCTTCTAGTTATATACCCCTGGCTTGCCCAGTGAGTATGTTTCAGGACCAGGGAGGATTTGTATCTACATTAGGGAGGTTTCAAGGTTGTTGGAGTGTAAGATGATCAGCTGGAAGCTTTCCCTTGTAGACTGCCGATGACGATTGACCTAAGAAAAGCTTACCTTTTTTATCAATAATTTTTTTCTATTTGATCACCACTTTCTGAAGGAGTAGTCTATTTATTTAATTGTCTGTTTATGCATAGTTGCGAGTCCTAGGTATGAATTTTTTTTGTTTTTTTGTACAGTATATTGAATAACACTTCTTAATGTGCTATGGTCTGTTTTACAATTTTATTATCTTGTATACTTCCAATTAACATCCTATCACTAAAATATTTTAAACTATTGAACTGTTGAAATCTAGAGTGTCTTTAACTAGTTCACTTATTTTGAACCACCCTTCGGGTTCCCTTATTGTAAGATCTACTTTTAACTTTTCCTATCAATTTTTTCCCGCTTGATATTTCTATGACAATTGGCATTCTACTCAATACGTTTGTTAATCATCTTAAATTTAGCTTTACCTGTATCTTATTTATTCTATGTAAAGTTATTCATTATATTCTGGAGTTCTTATGTATGTAATTTATAATTTTTAGGGATGATTCACCCATTTCTAATTTCCTTTGATCAATTACGTACCTTCCTCAGAGAACTTCTCACTCAGACGGTTTTGCCAATAATGGTACTGTATTCAGACCTCCCTATTATTGTTGCATTCATTCAGTCTTTGGTTGGTTACTCTTCGTCTTTTAAACTCTGATTTTGTGGATAGTTTCACACTAGTGAAAAGGATTCAGAATACACTCTAATGTATGGAATGTTTAGATAATATGAGTTCTTTTTCATCGTAATTATTAAAGATGAATTTTGCTCTTATTCCTCCTAGGTTGGAATGTTGCTTTCATATTTGAAAGACTTTCTCTCGCTCATTCCTTTCTCAAGGAGGCAAACAAAAGCAAATGATATGAGCATTAACCCGGTTTTTACCTCTTCTGTAAATCTTTCTGTAGCTGAGTGACACCTCTGCGTCCTTAGCTCAATCTTATTTTTTTTTCTCTTCAAGTTGCACCATGATAATCCATTAAGCAAATTCTTCCTGGGAAGCAAATTCTTCCTGGGAAGCAAATTCTTCCTGGGAAGCAAATTCTTCCTGGGCTTGCACATTTTGTGACTGTTTTACCCTTTACTGCCAATCTCTGGAAATTTATTCTAGCATCTGTTTTCCATGATTATTCCATTATTCTTTTAGAGAACATTCTTTCATTTTCTTTAGGCTTAAGACACATTTCTTCCTCTCCTCCATTTCTCATGTTTCCTTTGAGCATGGACCAGAAAATACAATTTTTCAATATTAATCTTACCCGATGATCATATAGCTGTCAACTCTGTTGCCCGACAGAAATCTACGGTCGGGATACGCCAGCGATCGCTATACAGGTGGGGGTGTACCAACAGCGCCATCTGTGAGCAGGTACTCAAGTACTTCTTGTCAACAAGAACTCAATTTTTCCTCTGTCGTGCCACCGGCTAGACCTACTTGGATACGCTGTTGATTCTGGAGTTATTGTTCACGATTTGGTGATGTATTTGCTCTAGAGTTTAGCCTTCGCTATTCAGGAAGCTTTATCATTAGCTTAGCAAGCTTTTGGAATTAATTGGACCCTTCACAAGAATGTTGGCAGCAGACTTTGGGCCCTGTGGGGTCAGCCTACCATAGATCTGTTCGCTACCTCGATGACCTAGAGGCTCCCATTGTATTGTTCTCCGATTCCAGACCCAGCAGCAGTTCATGTGGATGCTTTTCTGCTGGATTGGTCCCATCTCGACCTGTATGCATTCCCGCCGTTCAAGATTGTCAACAGGGTACTTCAAAAGTTCGCCTCTCACAAAGGGACACGGCTGACGTTGGTTGCTCCCCTCTGGCCCGCGAGAGAATGGTTCACAGAGGTACTGCAATGGCTGGTCGACATTCCCAGGACTCTTCCTCTAAGAGTGGACCTTCTACGTCAACCTCACGTAAAGAAGGTACACCCAAACCTCCACGCTCTTCGTCTGACTGTCTTCAGACTATCGAAAGACTCTCAAGAGCTAGAGGCTTTTCGAAGGAGGCAGCCAGAGCGATTGCCAAAGCAAGGAGGACATCCACTCTCAGAGTCTATCAGTCTAATGGGAAGTCTTCCGAAGCTGGTGCAAGGCCAATGCAGTTTTCCTCAATCAGTACCACTGTAACCCAGATTGCTGACTTCCTGTTACAGCTAAGGAACGTAAGATCCCTTTCAGCTCCTACGATCAAGGGTTACAGAAGTATGTTGGCAGCGGTTTTCCGCCACAGAGGCTTGGATCTTTCCACCAACAAAGATCTACAGGACCTCCTTAGGTCTTTTGAGACCTCAAAGGAACGTCGGTTGTCCACTCCAGGCTGGAATCTAGACGTGGTCCTAAGGTTCCTTATGTCATCAAGATTTGAACCTCTCCAATCAGCCTCTTTTTAGGACCTCACATTAAAAACTCTTTTCCTCGTGTGCTTGGCAACGGCTAAAAGAGTAAGTGAGATCCACGCCTTCAGCAGGAACATAGTTTTCACATCTGAAACGGCTACATGTTCCTTGCAGCTCGGTTTTTTGCTAAAAAACGAGCTTCCTTCACATCCTTGGCCTAAGTCGTTCGAGATCCCAAGCCTGTCCAACTTGGTGGGGAACGAACTGGAGAGAGTACTTTGCCCAGTTAGAGCTCTTAGGTACTATCTAAAAAGGTCAAAACCTTTACGAGGACAATCAGAAGCCTTATGGTGTGCTATCAAGAAGCCTTCTCTTCCAATGTCTAAGAACTCAGTTTCTTACTACATCAGGCTTCTGATTAGGGAAGCACATTCTCATCTGAAGGAAGAAGACCTTGCTTTGCTGAAGGTAAGGACACATGAAGTGAGAGCTGTGGCTACTTCAGTGGCCTTCAAACAGAACCGTTCTCTGCAGAGTGTTATGGATGCAACCTATTGGAGAAACAAGTCAGTGTTCGCATCATTCTATCTCAAAGATGTCCAGTCTCTTTACGAGAACTGCTACACCCTGGGACCATTCGTAGCAGCGAGTGCAGTAGTAGGTGAGGGCTCAGCCACTACATTCCCATAATCCCATAACCTTTTTAACCTTTCTCTTGAATACTTTTTATGGGTTGTACGGTCGGCTAAGAAGCCTTCCGCATCCTTGTTGATTTGGCGGGTGGTCAATTCTTTCTTGAGAAGCGCCGAGGTTAGAGGTTGTGATGAGGTCCTTTAGTATGGGTTGCAGCCCTTTATACTTCAGCACCTAAGAGTCGTTCAGCATCCTAAGAGGACCGCTACGCTCAGTAAGGAAGACGTACTTAATAAAGGCAGAGTAATGGTTCAAGTCGTCTTCCTTACCAGGTACTTATTTATTTTATGTTATTTTTGAATAACTAATAAAATGAAATACGGGATACTTAGCTTCTTTGTTAACATGTATGCTGGTCTCCACCCACCACCCTGGGTGTGAATCAGCTACATGATCATCGGGTAAGATTAATATTGAAAAATGTTATTTTCATTAGTAAAATAAATTTTTGAATATACTTACCCGATGATCATGAATTTAAGGACCCGCCCTTCCTCCCCATAGAGAACCAGTGGACCGAGGAAAAAATTGAGTTCTTGTTGACAAGAAGTACTTGAGTACCTGCTCACAGATGGCGCTGTTGGTACACCCCCACCTGTATAGTGATCGCTGGCGTATCCCGACCGTAGATTTCTGTCGGGCAACAGAGTTGACAGCTACATGATCATCGGGTAAGTATATTCAAAAATTTATTTTACTAATGAAAATAACATTTTTTTCCACTTCTCATTAGTCTTTGCCTTAAAGAAGATATTTTGGAGTATCTGACATGCTTATTGGTTATGACACATATATTGAAGTGGTGATGTTTGTTTGCAGCATTTTCTAACTGTTAATATTTGTGGAGTCTGTTATGTGGTTTAAGACGAAAAATAACAACAATGAAACCTGATGCAGAATTTATTTTTATACTCTGTATGCATACATGCATATTCTACTGTATTAGAGATTCTGGTGAAAGAGTTCATAAGACAGAAGAGAGTGGGAGTAACTTGTTTCCTGCAAAAGCCCTTTAAGGAAATTTAATTATAAAAAATGTTTTTGAGAGATTTATTTAAAAGATTATTCTTTTGCTGTTGGTTAAAATTTTTCTTACTCTAGAGTATGGTATGTTTTTTATTAGTTTTTCTGTAGTCTTTACCTTTTATGCAAATACTGATTAGTCATTACATTTTTTAATTTTTCTTGCTTAAAGAGTTTGTTGCCTACTAAAAGAAAACATACACTTTACAATAATGGTGATGATAAGGAATACCTCATATCCCCAGAAACATTGCTATTGGAGGATTTGGTTTAATGTTAGTAATGAAGGATCCTCAAATCATTATAGTCATTGAAGGTGAATCTTATTTTATCTGTTTATATAATACTGGACATAGGCATCTTTTAAAAGAGTATAGTATTTAATATTTCTGTTCATAGATTTCCTTCGTACTTTTTCAAGCTCTCATAAGCGTCTGATGATTTGAAATTAATGTTTCTGGAGTATGACATTTTTGAAGCAGAGCAAACTTATATAATTTCTAAAATTTATTAAGAGTTTAAAGACAGTAACATTGGTTTCTGAGTGAAAACCCTATTTTGTTCAGAAAAGCAACTTAATTTTCCTTCATTTTTCAGCTCTCACCTTTAATGATGAACAGTTTCATTTACTGGAGAAGATGAAGATGAAAGAAATAGCCAAGAGTTTAGAAACCTTGTTAGCTGCTGTAACGGCTACGTTGCACCATACAACTGATACGCTTGCTGATTGGTGCAAGTAAGTCTATATGAATTGTATCTTCTGCTTGCTTTGAAACTCTACTTAGCCTTATTATCTTTGCATTGTAGAATATTGTGTAGTCAGTTAGGAATTTGTGATTGAGATGTATTGTATCCTGATCAGTTTTTAAGGGTAAAGTTGATGATAAACTTTAATTCTTATGGGAAAAAATAGGAATATGATCAAAAGATCACATCTTACCCCACCATCTGACCTTATACTAACATGTACTGTACAGTATTTTGAATCAAATACATTTCATCTTCTAAATCACTAACATTTACGTGATACACTAATCTTCAAAAGTAAAACTACTTTTGTAATATCTTAAGAATAAGAAAACTTTTTTTCAGGCCAAATAAATTAGAATGCCTTTTAAAGTCAGATAGTATATCAAATACCAGAAATCCTCAAACAGGAATTCATGAAGAATTTTGAAAACAAAAATTAAAAGCCAAGTTGTTAACTATTCCTCCTTCCTGTCTGCCTGATTCCTCTTCCTGTACAATGAGATTAAGTTATGAGAGAAGGTGAAGATTGCTTGAGTTCTTAGTGAAGACTTAGCGAAAGGTAGCTCCATTGGAGAATGTCAGGCATGGACATGATAGAGGAGAGGTCTTTGGACCCAATCTCTTTGTGGCAATTCTATGAAATGCTTACAGATAGAGTCTACAACAGGTAAGAAGTTAAATTTTTGGACACACTTTGGCCATATCTTTTATGATGAAGGCAAGGGGAAAATGCTGGACCAAAGTGGCTGGACTGATGTCAATACTCTGAACCAACTATTGCAGGTCACTTTCAGACCCTAAATTCTTGATGATATCTTGGTCCATGGGCTGGGTGAGAAAGGTGGTGTTGGAAGACGAAGGTAATATCTTATTGTTGTGCCACAAACCTGTCATAGCCTTGGGATGACTTGAAGAGTTATCTCCAAGGAGGAGGAATTTGTTGTGGATTTTATTATGCTTCAGGTACTGTCAAATATCAGGTATAACAAAGGCAGCCCTTGGTAACCAAGGAGGGAACCTTTGGACAGCAAAACTGGCACCCATCTCCACAAGATCACCATTGGTGCCACTGTTACCCACTGGGCTATTTTTCCTTGTTGGAGCCCTTGGCTTATAACATCCTGGTTTTCCAACTAGGGCTTTTAGCTTACGGTAGTTACTAATAATAATGATAATATTATTGCCACCTTTTCTTTCGTTGTAAAGGAAGTGAATGGCCAGCTTGACCTCCAGAGCCGAGCTTTGTCTTGCATTAGCTTTCAAAATATGTAAAGAAATTTATGGCATTTAAAACTCTTGATTACAATATATATGCATTTATTAATTTTGTAGTTCAATTATTCAGAATTCTTCAAAAGATTAACAATACATTCAACTCTTCAAATTTAGTAAAATAGCGGGCAAGTCCAAAACAGAAGGATGACCTAGAAGGCATTCGTGTGGGTGACGGTGGCGTGGTACAAGTGTGGTTTCTTGGGTCTTTGTTACGGCCCTTCCCTTTGATGAAGGAGTTATCTAATTGGAAGACAGCCTGTGAGTAGTGGTTTTCACACGCCTCTGATGTATACACGACACTCACAAGGTGCTCGCGCGAGGGTAGTAACCTCTGCATTCCATGCTTTTATTTTTCTCTGGTATATTTGGAATATTTATATCAGAAAAGGTAGAAATTAATAGTGCAGCATATTTTTGCTGATCACTGGATGCAAACTGACAACCAAGTTCTCTTACAGTACATAGCCCCCATGTACAGGTCATGATAGCAATGTTGTGTACAACTGCTACCTCTGCTTGTCAACAAGAAGAACATGGTTTATTATCTTTAGTATTTGAGATCATAATCATCATCATCATCATCTCCTCCTTCACCTATTGACGCAAAGGGCATCTGTTAGATTTTGCCAATCGTCTCTATCTTGAATTTTAAATCAATACTTCTCTATTCATCATCTCCTACTTCACACTTCATAGTCCTCAGCCATGTAGGCCTGGGTTTTCCAACTCTTCTAGACCTTGAAAGATTAGCGAACTAATTTTTTTTGGGAAGTACAAAGAGCATGCTCAAACCATCTCCATCTAACCCTCACCATGACCTCTCTCTTATAGTTTCATTTCTAATCATGTGAGATCATTATAACAGATTTGAATCTTATTGTGTTCCATGTTTTATTTTTTATCATAAGGGTAATATTGTATGACTTTCAAATTTTATTTTAAACGATCTCTTTTTCCTGGGATCACTATATTATAATTTCTTAGGTTCATTAGTTGTTTACGATAACTTTGAATATTTAAGGTTTACACTTGCTGGAGTTCTTATTCCATTGCAGGAATTTTGTAAAGGTATCAATAGACAACGGATGTTGTTTTCTGAGTATATTAGAAGTCTGTTTTTTTCTTTTATTAAAACTTTGAAAAAAATTATTTTAGATTATAGAAATAGTCCATTTCTTACGTTTAGGTTACTGTATTTTCATTTAATCAGTTAGGTAGTTAGAGCTCTGCAACTGAGAGGGAGTTGAAGTTGGAAATAATTTTATCACTTTGTTCCTACAGGTATACATATCTTTCATTGTTATAAAGTTGGAAATGTTTTGACTGTAGGTGGAACGGTTGATAAAATTGTTAACAAGGTAATTGGCAGTATGGGGTGAGCGCGTCATATTAGCCCCGAATACTTTCCTGTCAGCATTAACCTCTTTTCCTCAGGAGGTACTTAAGCTTGTGAAGAGATTTGAGCAATCTTATCCACCCTGGGACCACAGGTTGCTGGAGTGGGACTTGACGCATGTTCTCAAGTATCTTATCATGGCCTGTATGAGCCTTTGAGAAATTAATCAGACTGTCGTTATGCTAGCTGTAATTTTGGCAGAGAGAGTTGGCAAATTGCACTGATGCTTTTGTATTAACCCACGGTGAAAATTGGAGTCAAGTCTCTTTAGTTTGTGTCCAAATTTGTGACAAGACCCAGAACTTATTGCCATATGATCCAGGCTTAAGACCTTCACCGTCCTCTTGCATCATGAAATGTCAAGTGGTAATCAAGCGAGATACTTTTGTATCCCATAAGGGCTTTAGGGCTTTGTTGTGCTATCTGAAGAGGACTCGACATCAGGCTTAAGTATCGGTGACTCTTTCTCAGTAATGGCAGAACCAAGAAAGAGGTGTTTCATGAAGTTATTATTAGTTCCACTTGACTCTGAAGAATCTTGCCGAGACAGGTAATGAAGGAGTTAGGATATTCCAAATAACCTTCACAGTCTTCTGTTCAAGGGATTAATACCCACAAGTTCTTCAACATTTTTGTTTTTGGCCCTTTGGAGGCTGCTCTAGTTGTAGTGTAGCCAGTCAAGCTCCCTTGCAGGACGGGAAGCATCTTGTCTTTGGTATAGTGTTCGATGTATGTCTAGAGGAAAAGTAGACTGACTGGTTCTCTGCTTCTTTCCTTCCTCCCTCTTAGAGGTGAAGCATATGTACTGTTAAATGCTGGTTTGAAATTATGACTGGTAAGCTACATATCTGAGCACCATTCTATTAGACTGGATTTGTAAGTAGTAGTTTTTTCCCATCCTCCCTTTACAATCCTAGCCAGTGGCCATCTTGTGCCAGGTATGTCATTCCAGACTGTATCTCCCTTTGGGGAAAGAAAGATTCCTTCATTGACAGACTACTGGATACGTAACCTAGATCTAGTCAGGCTCTGTTGGCCTACTCATCCCTGTGATGAGCTGGTAGCAGCTTGCTGGAGTCATCTCCCTTGCTCCGGTAAAGGATTAGATAGTCTAACATATTCCATAGAAGAAAAAAAAAACAGTTTTGTTCTTGGGTGGGACTTATTACCCCCAATAAGTGATTCTTCCTTTTTTAAAGGATGTAAGGTATGTATACTCATAGGAACAAATAACAAATTCTGTAAGTAGTTTGTATTTTTCCTAGCTATACAAATAAGAGTCCTTTAAAGTTAAACTTCCCATCTCAACCACCCCCCAGTCTGAAGGTCTAAACTGAAGTGTCTTTGGAAGGAGAGTGGGCAGAGATACTTGCTCGCGCTCACCACCTGTCGTTAACTTATATCGTTAACAATTTCAATGGCTGTTCCAACTCTTACTTTATAGGACTTGGGTTTGTATGGTAAAATATAGTGTAAATTATCTTTAAAAAATTTTATATTTAAAATGTAGATGGTCATCGAGTGAAATTTTCACTGTGATTTCATATTTATTGTAAGATTACTTTAACAGAAATTATGTTTATTGATATAGATTGTTTGTACAAGTAGGTCTTCAACAAAACATTATAGAAATGGAAAGTGTGGGTAACCTGATTGCCAAGAATTTTCTATCATTTGACAATGGTTTTTCTCAAAGTTAGATACACAGACTCTACAGTACTTTGCTGAATACTACCATACTTGTATATGCTATATATAACGAGGTATATTATTCCTTACACTCAGATATGGTTAGTAGATCCAGTAAGAGTGCTTAATTTATCATTAAGTAATTTTATATAATTTTCTCTTTGTGTAGGGTAGCGAAAGTTCAACGAGTACAGTTAGAAATTGAAGAAACTGATGTACAAAAACACGAAACCCTCCTCGCATCTTTCCAAGGTACATTAAGTGATACTGAAGATAGATATCATCAAACTCTATCAGAACTACTGGCAGCTATTAAGGATAAGAAATTACAAGATGACCCAACATTGCAGGGAGAGGTAAGGGGAATTTGAAGTTTCGACTTTGTATAACATATCATTTATATGAATCTCCCTAATGTTCATATTGTTTTCGTATCCGGAAGCTTGGAATGTCAAAGTTACCCGTTAAAATTAAGAAATTTCCTGTTTTCTATCCTTCCAATTATAGTAATGCCTCTAGTAAAGCCATGAGACTTAACATGATCTAACAACAATAACATAATGAGGACATCATATCACTTCTTTAAGTCTCATGTCGACGTCAAAATTAGCAGACTGTGCTCCACAGCTCTAGATTGTCCATGTTTTTATAATTTTAGTTATTTTTGGTTATCATGATCTGCATTCTCTTTACGTCTCTTGTCTGAGACAATTATTTGATGTACAGAATCTTACGAGAAATGAGGCTTCGCTGTTCCTCTTTGGAAAGTATGTTTCATGGGTGCCGATCAGAGTGAAGTTCAAAGTATAAAGGAAAGCTTACTTTCAGTTCAGGGAGAATCCAGAAAAGACTAGGATATTTTTAACATGTATTAGGATTTGGGAAGGATGCAGATTCAACAAGTATAGTTGCTTAGGTTTTTAAAGAAGTTGTGGTTTTTGATAATATTTATAAAAGACAATGGAAGGTTTATTTTGATTGGTACTAAGTCAAGAAATATATCGTTACTAGAACGAGTTAAATTAATATTTGTAACTTTTTACAATTTCTTTAATGTGAACAGAAACTTTCAATTCTATGCTGATTTGTATTCTTGAATAAATAAAATTTGGTTTATCCATTTCAGGCATTTATGGGGATTTTAGATCTTTTAATATTAGAAGACCTCCAGTAGTTATATATTTTTTTTAGAATTCAGGCATAGTTTTACAGGATTCAAAGAGTTCATGTTTAGAACTTTTGGAAAAACTTTTGCCAAGGTCCCACTGTAAAATTTACAGTCAGCCCTCCTTATTCGCGGGGATTAGGTAACAGAGACAGGCGAGAAAAGCAAGAATCCAGGAATACTTGCTAGCCTAGAGTGGGTTAACTTCTAACTCACTAACTCTCTGCCCCATTATTTACGTATGGTCAACTAACACACAAAGTAACCCACTGTACTACCTAATGTTGTTTTTCTTGGTTTCTATACCAATATAAGTATTGTGTAAAAAAATAAGCACATCTCAGTAAGTGTACATTTGTGTACTATGTACACAGTATGGCACACACAACACGAGACATCGCCACACTTATGCATACATATAATACATACAGTAACAACAAACAAAAACACCCTTGTTCCTATCTAACAACACTCACTGATACTGTTGTGTATATTACTGTAATATATGAACAGTACTATCATTATAGTACAGCTTAACTAGCTAAGGTAACACTCGTTAGTGATTGCTGTTTTCGGCAGGTTGACTCGCACTGTTCAAACTTACCCTACACGTAGCCTATATTTACATTACTATTGTAAAGTACGGTATTTCATATACAGTACTGTACAGTAGTTAATATAACAATAACACTAATACAGAGTGAATACACTACCACGATAAAACTTAAAATAAAAAAGTATCAGCACAACACCACTACCTGTTTTCATATGAAGTTCGACATGACGATATAATTTTGCACAAAAGGGACCAAAGGGGCAATGCACACAGAAGGAGAGACGATGCGAGGCTAAGGCCGAGTGAATGAGAGAGATGGAGTGTTGTGCTGTGGGGAGAGGAAGAAGGTGCAAAGCATGCCGGGTGCAAAGGAACACGAGGTTGGAAATCGTCAGGACGTGAGAGTATTTATCCCGACACCGCGAATACGTGATTTTTTTATTTAATAGTTTATACGGTTCTCTGTATTGAGAATGTCCAAATTCGTGAAAATAAAACCTGTGAATGTCGAAGAATGATTGTACTTCTGTTGACTTTGGTATCAGAAAAGGAATACATGAACTCCAAGCAATACTCGGTAGTTTTTGGTAATCACAAGATGATTTTATGTCTTTTGCCATTTGAAACCAGAGGTTTTCAGCAATTTTTTCATTTTCTTTCTTTACAAAACGAGGCGTTCGTTTTTTCATGGGATAGTTTTCTTGACCAATAAGAGCTGTTCAATATTGTTTGGACGATTCTACGGACATTAGGGGTAACGTGTAATTTCTTTTGTGGTATTAATATTACAAATCAGCCTCTGTCCAAGAGTGCAATGTCATTCAGTATTATTATTTGGTCATGAAACATGAAGAGAATTGGATCCAAACTTAATGAGAGTTTTGAAAATTACAGTTCATGATATAGGAGGTACAGCTACATCTAAACATTTTACTAAGAAGTTATTGTTTGGAAAGGGTTTTAGCATCACCTGAATGATGGATCAAATATGAATTTGTTAAACATTATTTTTTAAGAGTCCTGGTTGATATGTCATGATTGTTGGGCTATAGAGCCTGTAGTGGCTGCTGGAGATGTGGTCTGATAACATAACAAATTTAAGTGATTGGTTGGGTAGAATTTTCCTTTGGGTTTGCAGTGTAGCAACTTTTCTATCTTAATTTATTGATATCTATATAATTATATGTGAAATTCCATGATAGTGAATTTCTCGTCATATAAATGAGTAATGAAGGATAAAGTAATTTTTAAAATGTCAACCTAGAGATTAGATTATACAAAAGCCTATATTAAAGGTAAGTCTAGGATGATATTTAATTGATTACAGGAAACTTAAAGCCCTATCTCTTAACTTCACTGGCTACCCACTTCCACTAAGAGCGTGGGAGTCAGCTGCATGAACATTAGGGAAGGTTCATAGAAATAAACAGAATTTTAATCATAATTATTTTATACTTGCCCTCCTCTCACTGGTAAGTGTTATCAAGAGGCCAGGGAAGTATTTAAGAGGCAATACTACATGTGTAGCTTGTCATTGTTGTTAGGTGCTGGTAAGTCTCATTGCTTTACCAGAGGTATTAGTGTATAGGAAGGAATGAAAAGGAAAATTTCTTAACCCTTTTACCCCCAATGCTATTTGGAACTTTCCAACCCTTAACCCCCCAGGCTTTTTTTTTTTTTTCAAGCACATTTTGCAATATATATTTATTAAATTGCTCTAACAGCCTTAATTTTTGTCATAGAGAGGTCAGGTTGGTCTCATTATTTTGGAAAATGCCTGAAGTTTCTCATAAAGTTATAAAAATTTGCAAAAAATTTTAAAGAACAGTTTTTTGCAAGGACATACCGGTACGTCCTTGGGGGTAAAGGGATGAGTTTTGTGAAACGTACCAGTACGTCCATTGAGGGTAAAATTGTTTATTTTAAGGGTAAATGTCAACATTCCAAGCTTCTGGAGACAAAAGCAAAAGGAGCATCAGGTGAGTATAGGAATACAAAACTTAATTATTAGAATTCCTTGTTGAATGGATATTTTATGAGGAATACTATGGTATTGGAATTTACTTCTATATTGAACCCAAAGCTTTTATGGTTGTGTTAAAATGTAAACTGAATCTCAACTGCATAAGGGTTTGCCATATTTCATATAAATTTCAGTTAGAAAGCTTAATAATACTCTCATGACTTAGAAAATTAACTACTGGCCTTTGAAAATAAGAATTTGTAAACTATACTCAATTTTTTTTAATAAGGCGCATTTGCACTGACTCGCATCAGTGCCCTTTTAGCTTGGAAAAGTTTCCTGCTATCTGGTTGGTTAGAATTATCTTGTCCAACCAATCAGCGATCAGGAAACTTTTCCAAGCTAAACGGGCACCCCTGCGAGTCGGTGCAAATCTGCCTCACTAAAAAGAATTGACTATAATGTGATAATGATGATTTTATCATTAGCATGAATGCCATAAACAGCTGTTCTTGCATACACTAGACGCAGTTGCAGTGGACATCTCCTTCAAAGTTAGGGTTTCATTCCTGCTATACTGCAGTGTTTTATTTATGTTTTTTTTTACACAATTGTAAAAGTTTTGCTGCTTAAACTGCAGGAGTCTGTGCTGGTACTGTCTTGTTACAGTATTTCCATCTCCATAAATATTATAACATCTAATTGTTTATTCTTCTTTGCATTGGCATGATTTATCTTATAAACTTTACACAGCATTTGGTCCGAATTAGGATTTTAAGTTTTTAGGAATACAAATTATCCCACTCTTGATTTCCAGGCAAATATTCCAGACTCCAGGATGGTGAAATAGAACCCATTTTAAGATAGAATTTTTATGTATATCCAAATCACTTCAGTGTGACATTTATTCTTCATTACTATTTACGTCTGTGTGGGTGAACTCATTGCATTGATTATCATTTCTATTCAACATTTCTCAAAGTTATGCTGAAAATTCAATTGTTTTTAAGCCCTTTTTGTCTCTCTTAATTTAAGTATTAAAGAAGCATTATAATGTTAAGTAGGTTATTCTCCTGTTACCCTCAGTGTTGAACAGTTGACATTTAGCTAAGCATATGTATTTTGTAGGGACATTTAAGGCATACTTAGATGCTAAGAAAAATGCAAAATTATTTTTTTCTTAATTTCAGATGCAAGATTCTGGTAAAAACAAACAGAATGAACAGGGAGATAATACAAAACTTAAAGATAGTCAGAAGTCAAAGAAAGAAGACATAAACAAAGCTAAAGTTAAACTGTCGTAAGTAATACTGTACCATAGCATGTTGCTTCTTGAAGAAGAAAGTTTAATGTTCCCTGCTTTGGATTGTTTTACTGTTCTGCTTTTGTTTTGTCCCGTTAAGCTGTTGCTGTAAACATCTTTTCAATCTTTTAAGGAAGTTTCTCAGTAACTAGGTGTAGTTTTCCTTTTCCATTCTCATAACGGGGATGAAACTAACATGTTAACCAGTTGAATAATATTGTATGGGATGTAAAAAAACATATTTATTTTTTTATGAAAAGCTTTAGATTTATTTTGTTTTTGCCTTCCCTTTGGCATTTTAAGTAGCATATAACTTGGAATGTTAAAACTGATATTAACCATTACTATATATAGTGTAGTTTGGCTATTTCTACTCGTTTTGTGATTTCTTTATGTAGGCAATTTTTTTTAACTGTAGGGTTTTGTAGTCAATAACCATTTTGTTTTGATATTTTTTTGTGCCTGCTTTTGCATGTTTGATTTTCTCATTTATTGTTGACCCTTTTTTATGAATAAGGATCTCATGAAGTGTTACATGAAAGGAGATACAGTATCTCAAAGAGCCACTAAAGTTCCTATAGAATACATTAAGTTTCATAAAGGCTTTAGTAATATCCCCACCTTATGTCGTTAATTGTTTAGTTACAAAAGACCCTATGCAAAATGATTTTCGAACGTAGGTTGGATTTTCCTGGTACATTGTATACATTGAATACGAAAAATACTTACAACCTGCTGTCATTTATAAAACCTAATACCTACTATAATAAGCCTCTATGAGAAGTACAATACTGTACAGTATAGCACTTCATCGTTATTGTACAATATAGAAACTGATGTAAGTTTGGGTAAAAGGTCACAAAGTGTATTTTGTTTGCTTTTAATACTCAAAGATGAGTAACATAAGTGGGAATTGACATAAAGAGGGGTATTGGTGTATATGTATCATCATTATTATATACATTTCTATGTTAAATCTTCCCAATACAGGACCATATGTGAATATAGAGCTCTCCACTCTCTCTCATGGTTAAGTCTTCATTTTACGATTCCTTGCCCTTTTTACAAGTTTTTCCTACCACATTCCTAATTAATGCTATTCCCATCTGCTGTTCCTCATCTTTTCACATCACATGTTCAAAGTTTTATATGTATATGTGCATCCAAAATAGAATTATATTGCTTGTTAATAACCCTTATCCCATTTCATTGGAAAAATCAGACATGTGTCTTAATAGTTTTAAGATATTTGGAGATCCTGTTTTCTCAGAATATGAACTTTTGCAATTACTAGTTACTTAACCAATTCATTTATACCCTTTATATGTGCATTAACATTTACACGTTTTCTGTATAAGTTCAGAAAATATAATTCTTGCATTTTAGATTTTGAATACGGTACAAAGATTTCTTTATTGCACATATACAATGCACTCTAAGGTATTTTGTTAATAAGTCTTTTGTGATTTTTTATCCCACTCAATAATAAAGATTACCACTAGCATCTCCTGTACAAAAAAAATAATCTTTAATATCATTGTATGGGCAGCTCTCTGAAAGGTTCAGCTTTATCCATTAGACTTTGAAAAAGGTATTTTGACAAAGGAAAAATCTATTTCTGGGCGAGGGACCTGTGTCGCCCAGTGAAATGGTGCTATAAGGAGCATTTCACTGGACGACACATGTCCCTCACCCAGAAATAGATTTTTCCTTTGTCAAAATCCCTTTTCTGGGCTCAACCTTTCGCTCCGTAAAATCCTCCTTATAGCACCATTTCTATGGTATAAGTACTGCTAGAAAAGTATATTATAGGATATATAGACTAAAGATGAGCTGACATTTTAGAGTTGTAATTCCAAAAGAATTCTCCAGTTAGGATGAAAACCTAGACCACAGGATTCAATAAGATATTGGAGGAAACATTTCATGACCAGCCACATGAAGGGAAAATCCATCATGAAAACGTTAGTTGATTTTAGGTTGACGAAGAACAAAAGACATAGCATTTTCTTGTGTGAAATCTCATATGGGTCTGAAAGTAAGGAATGCTCATCAGCCTTGTCAGACTGTTTTCTTTTAAAGTAAGAAATTTTTGGAGGTTATTTATCCTTTTCACTGCCTTCTAGTGATAGCCTGGGGTACATAGTTCTTCTGGTAGAATTATTATAATAGCTGTAGAATTTATCCTTGCCCATCTCTTTCTCTCAAGGGAGATAGAAAAAGAAAGTATTTGGAAATCCAGTATCTTGTGCTATTGTATCAGTTCACCTCTTGGGAAGGTTGTATATTCCTTTTACAGCATACTGTTGAGATGACTTTCTTTTTATTATTCCGGAATAGTTTTGACTAGGTTATAAAATGGTCATGGTTTGAATGAAATGTAAAAATTTAGTCTCTGTTGAAGGTTATACTCTGCTGTGTATACCTTGTACTGTGTACTTTGCAGTATCTTGTCAGCAAATCAGGAAGCATTGTATACAGTATTGTCCTCTTCAACTTTTTATCTTGTCTGTTCTCAGATAGCCATGTAACCTTAACTATACAGTTGTTTCCTTTTTTCCCTCTTTAACTAGCATGCAAATTGAGTTATATAGTTTCTAGTTAAAGTTTTAGGATAATCTATCGCTTGTGAAATGTAACATTTGATGCAACATCCCGTTGCATCCAATTCGTTAAATCTTTCAATGTGCTAAAATAGTCTTCCAGAAGCAGCTATGGGGAGAAGGGAAAATGCAGTTATGCCTTTTCATTGAAGTACAGTTACTAATATATTTATAATTTTTCAATGTAGTGTGTAGTGCCTTCTAAAATAGTTAATTGGTGATTGGTTCTATTTATTGATAATGGTATACTATGTCCAAAAGGACAAGGAAATATTAGTTTCTATTTTTTTATGTATTCATATTTGGAAAGGGCTATATTTAGTTGTACAGTAAAACACTAACATAATTTTTGTTGTAGACCAGAAAGGTAAATTACCCTCATATGTCCTAGCAAGAAATTTGTATATTTATTTTTACATGAATATTTATTTTTATTTAACATCAGTTTTAGTACTAATGTATACAAGTACTGTAGATCTTTGTGGTGTTATGGTTTTGAGATACAGTAGTAGATTTGGAAATATTACCTGTAAATGAAATTTCTTCTATTTTCAGCTTTTCCTATTAATATACCTTTTCAGTTGGCCATTATAATTGGATAGCGTTGCACTGCTTGCTGCTGCCCCAAAGGAAAACAAAATTAATTATTCTTTTTAATTTTATATCTTTTCCAACACTGAAGAAGTTCAGTAAAATAATGGTTTGTGAATGCTTGGCCAGCATTCACTGGCATTTGCTTAGCATTCTACTATCAATTACTAATCATGGACAACTGTATAGAGTTTTCAGTTTCCATAAATTATCTGACATATATTTTACCTTCACTAACATTTCCCTAACTTATTAGCCATCTAATTTCAGATTGTTTTCTCAATGTATATCACTAAGGTTATGTGTAGCACTACAGGTATACCTCCCCTTACGTCGGTAATTGGTTCCAGGAGAGGCGACTTAAGTTGAAAAACGACGTAAGTCGAATTTACTTGTCTCTGAATTTACTTGTCACTAGGCTTAACCTCAAATAACCATTCTCAGTTCTGTATTTTGTTTATAAATGCAATTTGAATAATATATGGTTAATAAGAATCTATTCAAGCTTGCGAACAAATAAGTTTTAAATTTTAATTTAGTACCGAAAAAGTGATATAATTTTACGAATAAATGTACATCCGTACTTGTAAATGTAGATGTTTACAATTTAACATGTTTACAGTACATCGCGGCCTGTTTATTTGTGAATGTATTTTGCTCTGAGATAGTGTAAAATAGAAAGATTAAATAACAAATTACTTTGTTATGATTATTTTGCGATAGTATAAAATAAACTTTGTTACATTTATTAATATTTGCATTCAATATCTTTGTTTGCATCACGTAATCTACGTAGATGGCTGCGGATCGTCAGCGCTAACGGCTGATTCGTCTGTTGTTGTTCGATGGTCATCTTAATAAACTGGCCGAGAGTTTGTTGAACTGTGCTGCTCCTCTTTTCTTCGAAGATTACTTGATAGGGAGTTAAATCATATCAACAATACTCTGTTAACTATATGTGAGCCTAATGATAACATTTTGACCTTGAAAACAGCTGACACGATACCAAAATTAAAAAATCGGTAATTGCTGTTGTTAAAATACATCTTGAATTGATAATTGTAAAGTTCAAAAATGATTAAACGAAGTTCATATATCATCGAAAACCATGATTATTGTAGACATTTTTCAGTACTTATATGTTGTGATGTTGACTAAAGCTACAGATCAGATAACGAAATCGAATGACATTTTAATCCCAGTCTTCGATCGAACAGATTTAAGCAAAGTAAAAGTTTGTATTAGTAGTATTTACCTAATAGTTTCTAAGGAAACAAATATTTCTGTTAAATCTGTTCTGTGTGTATACCTGAGAGAGAGAGAGAGAGAGAGAGAGAGAGAGAGAGAGAGAGAGAGAGAGAGAGAGAGAGACCGAACATATTCGTATGGTAACTAATAGTAATACAGTAGCTATAAACAAAATGGATGTTCATATAACTAATAGTAATAGCTATAAACAAAATGGATGAAAACTGATATTCTATAACAAATTGGTGCTGATGTAATTTATATTGAATGAGCTAAAAAAATTATTCTTTGTTGTTTGTGATAGTCTTGAGATCAACTGATCACAACCATAAATAAAAAAGTAATTGTTGTTTGTTAAGTTGCACTTGATATTAAGAAAATAGTAGACAAAAATGTATTTTCATATGATTTTATATACTTTTTTCTTATTTATTGTACAATAAAATGATTATGTGCTGTTAATGCATCAAATGGTAGATAGTTGAACTATCATAGAAAATATCTCTGTTAAGCTCTTAAAGAATCCCAATTAATATAAAAAGTCACAGGTGTTTTCATAGTTCATTCACTGGGATTTATGTTAATTATGTGGAATATAACGTTAAATATAAGTATTTTAAAATGATTTTATATACTTGAATTCTTATTTATAGTAAAGTAACATGTTTGTGTGCTTTTAACGCTATTCCAGTGATATTATGACTTCGATATTTGTGGCGGTCAAACGGAAAGTCAAACAAAATGACTCGAAACTGGATTTTTATTTTTCCATGTATTATTTTTGACAACCGACGTACATTTGAAACCGGCTTAACTTGGAACGACGTAAGTCGAGGTATACCTTTACTTCCAGGGTTTACATTACATTTCTCATTGATTATTAGATTAAGAATTTCTGAGCAAAAAAGAAAAGGCACAAGTTTGTTAAAGAACAGAAAATAAATGAGTACAGTACTGTACAGTGATATAAATGTAGGGAAAGTAATGTACAGGATTATTTTTTATTTTCTTACAGGCTGCGGGAGATGTGTGAAGCTCAAGAACACGTAATGAAATTACTTGAAGAAAATGGCAAAATCATCAAAAGTTTCCAAAGGATGGCTGTACAATCAGAGTCTACCGCTAGTGGTGGAGAGTAATGTATGATATTTTGCATAGAATTTATCCTTGAATTCTCAGTGCAGTCATCTATTTCCACAGTCTTAGGTCAAACTAGAAATGTGATTTATATATACTGTATGTTGTATAGAATATTTTTAATACTATGTTAATTGTGATTGTTCATTGCATTGAAATTTTTAATAGTTATTGTTAAAGATAAATACTGCATTTATATATAAATGATCTCTTCCTATGTTTGTTTTATTTTCACAATTGTGAATTACAACACTCAAGCTTGGTAATGAAGCTTAGTTAATCTTTAGTTTAAATCCTTATTCTACAGTATATAATTTTTAGATATTACATATCAACAGATATTAGAGATACATTTTCTTACAAGGTTGTCTCAAGATTCAGATTAACGCTAATAATGTAGTCATGTTTTATGTGCTCACTAGATTTCCAACCAACAACAAATGGTAATTCTGGAATCCAGAAATTTTTTAGTCTATCCAGCCATTAAATTGGGAGTTGCAATACAGCAAATGAGATGTAATGAACTGTATAGTAATTATGTTTTGCAAGCAAATCTTCTAAGCCAGTCCTTTACAAAATAAGAATTTTCTCTTAATGAAAATGGTAATTCAGTCAATATAATCTGGTAATGATATTCAAAGGTGTAAAGCTTCAGTTCAGGTTTTGCCTGAATAATTGTCATTTTAATCAAACTTGCCAGAGTATTTTCCAGTATAATAGTTTTATCAACTTGTATGGCCTCTTTAGAATGCAATTAAATGAAAATATTTTGCAAGAAGAATGAAGTGAGAAAACTATAACTGCATATGTAAAATAGAAGCCTAATTCTCAAGAGAAAACCATGGTCTTGCTAAGAAAATAAATGAAGTCTACATTTAAGAAAATGAGCCAAGGTAAAGAAAATGTAGTGGAATAAAGGAAAATATAGAATAGATGATAACGAATTTAGCAGAAATAGTAGCAGATGAGAGGTGGAATATAAAAATGAAAAGATAAATAAGCAATTAGGATAAAAACTTTCATTATAGAAATTAGATGCATCACAATAGATAACGTACAAATTATATACTAAACCAAAGTTGTTCAAAAAATAATAAATAGGTGGCCACTAGGACTTAGAGCCAGTGTGTGGGTTTAGATCTTTAAGTGCTCCCATATTTTATATATACTGTACAGTGATCCCTCACCATATCGCAGTTCACTTATCGCTCTCTCAGTACATCACGGATTTATAAATATATGTAAATCGATATCATAGGTTTGTGAAAGCAGATAAATTTTATAGTTTTCTGTTCAAGGATTTTTTTTTCAATCTAGTCATTTTTGGGCCTAAATGTCTAGTTGTTCCGTAACCGAAATACAAACCACGCTATTTACAGAGGGTTACCTTTTAGCGCAGCTGAAATGGCGAGCCATTAGAATTTAACGAGGGTGTATTACCCCCGCGCTAGTTAGTGGGGGGGTAGGGGAGTGGTAGCTAGCTACCCCTCCCCCCCTCACACACAGATGAATGCTCACTTTCCCTTTTGGCTCGGACTGTGACAGACGTCTCTGTCTTGGTCCTCTCTTGGCAGCCATTGTTTGTTTTGTCTTTACTTAATCGGTTACTTTTCATTTACTCAATATATATGTAAACATGTTTTCATGTTTGTATATATATTTGAGTATAGAAATAAGTAAGTTTCCTTTTCAGAGTTGTGTGTGTAATGTACGATATCTACGTGGAGTCCTCGGCAGTTAGGCCACCACGGCGTAATCTTATGGGTGGCGATCGAGTTTGACTTATGTCTTTCTCTCTCTCTCTCTCTTGAGGTCGTTCACCCTTTTACTACGTGTTACTACGCCCTTGTAGCTTCCTTTCCGTGTGGGGGGGTTGCTACGCCGTACGTTTGTCTCAATTAGTTATGAATCTAATTATAGTTGTTTTTTGTTTTTCAGCTTGTAGAACGATTCCTTTCGGGGTTTTCGTTCTTTCTTTAGTGTTCATTCATTTTTAAATTACATAATTACATAGTTACATAATTATAATTGTTATAATTCTGTTTTGGTTACAGCTCTCCTTCCGTGAGTGTAAGTGGTTGTGAGGGCACGTGCCTTTTGTGTAATTCTTGTTTCCTTTTCCTCGGGATTCCTCTTCGGAGCCTTCCCGGGGGAATGAATGTGTACTAATATTATTTGTTTTATTTTTTTACAGTTACCGATCTAGTTCGTTTCTGTAATATGGCAACGGTGTGAGCTGTCTTGTTGAGTCCAGGGGATTCGGCTGTTGCTGCCTCCCCCCTTGTATTTTCGTCAGGGGCGTGTCTCCTTCTACTGGAAGTACTCCCGTGACGACGGACAGCTCTCCAGTTCATTTTAGAACTCTCAGGAGGCTTGCCTCCTTGGGCGGGTAACTTTCCTTCCGAGGGAAGTTTTTCCTGTCCAGGCTTGAGTTTTTCCCCTTTTGGGGGGTTCTTCTCTTGCCTTTTTTTTCGTGCGACTATGCTCTTGGTGCTGAGCGGTCACACCTGCAGTTTCGCTCAAGGGGCTGGGCAACTGCAGGAGCTCCTCTTCGGAGGATTGCTCCTTTTAGGTCACTGGCTGACCAGTCTCTTCTACAAAGTGTTTCTCTTTCGTTCGCGAGAGAGTACACTCATAGAGACTCCTCTTCGGAGGTTTCTTCTGTTGCTGTTGCTGTTGGCCTCCCTCGCCGTAAGGCCCACCGTCCGCCTCGTCGTAAGGGCCTCTCATCTCCCTATAAGGGTGCTTGAGGCGCCTTTTTGAATCTCCGTTTGCAGCCTACAACTCCTTTTTCTCGATCTTCCGCCTTGGTGCAGATGGACAGCAGTCTGATCTCGTCTTCCGACGGGCAACGGTCTTCCCGACGGACAACGGTCTTCCCGACAGACAACGGTCTTCCCGACGGACAGCGGTCTTCCGACGGACATCAGTCTCCCGGCGGACAACGATCCCTTCGGGGCAAAGGGTTGCCTCCCACGGGGGTTCTTCCCTTGCGTGTCAGGGTTTCCCTGCGCGCCCTTCTGCTGTGTTCTCTCCTGCTCCTGCTCAGTGTTAGCGCACAGGCGCTCTCCTGTTCGTCAGCGCTTTCATGATGATCATCCCTGCTGTTCCTGTTGATTCCTGTTACGCGCCCTGTGTGCCCACGTTCGCCCTCGCGATCTAGAACTTCGGGTCAGGTCGGGGTCAAGGACTCTTCTTCTATGCGCAGGCTTCCACGCGTAGCCTTCTGCTCGTCAGCGATCATCAGCTCGCCAGCGATCACCTGTCTCTCAGCGATCTCCGGATCGCCCACGTGTGTTACAGCCGGCACGCCAACGTTCTCCAACACTTCTGAAGGAACATGGTTCGCCAGCTACTAGCTCACCTGTGCATGCTGATCGCCATCGCGCGACCCTCAACTGCGGATGCTGATCGCCATCGCGCGACCCTCAACTGCGGATGCTGATCGCCGTCGCGCGACCCTCAACTGCGGATGCTGATCGCCATCGCGCGACCCTCAACTGCGGATGCTGATCGCCGTCGCGCGACCCTCAACTGCGGATGCTGATCGCCATCGCGCGACCCTCAACTGCGGATGCTGATCGCCATCGCGCGACCCTCACCTGCGGATGCTGATCGCCATCGCGCGACCGCACACCTGCGGATGCTGATCGCCATCGCGCGACCCTGCACATGCTGATCACCATCGCGCTATCGTCTACCCTGCGGATGCTACTCGCCATCGCGCGACCCTCAACTGGGGATGCTGCTTGCCATCGCGCGATCGCCCACCTGCAGATGCTGCTCGCCATCGCGCGACCCCCCACCTGCGCATGCTGATCGCCATCGCGCGACCCTGCGCATGCTGATCACCATCGCGCGACCCTGCGCATGCTGATCACCATCGCGCGACCCTGCGCATGCTGATCACCATCACGTGATCGCCCTCCTGCACATGCTGCTCGCGATCACTCACCTTCGCATACTGCTCGCCAACGCACGATCGCTCACTTGCACATGCTGCTCGACCATCACCTCGGCATAACACAACGCGCCATCACCAACCTGCGCGTTAGCGCTCACCACCTCACCACCGATCGCTTGTTGATCCATATCGCCAGCGGTCTTCCTCGCCCACGCGGCAGCGCGTTTCCTCGCCATCGCGCTAACGCTTGCGTTCGCCGCCTCGGACTCGCGCTCATCCACCTGCCCACCCTCACGACCGCTCGCCTGCGCGACCGCTTGCCTGTGCGCCCACACGCCCACGTGCCTGCACATCTACGCTCATGCGCGTCCGCGCCCATGCTCTCCAATGTTCGCCCACGCGTGAACCAACGGTTTTCCATCGCGCGGACGGATGGTGTTCCGTCGCGCGAACCTACAGTGTTTCTTCGCACAAACGTCGGCTTATTTCTTGCAGTATCCATTGCTCGTCTATGGGTTATCGCTCGCCGACCACCAGCTCTCGCCCTTCCTACCACGCTCGCCCTCCTTCTGCGCTCCTTCGCTCACCTTCGTTTGCGTTACCGCGCATGGGCGCTTCCACGTTCGCCCACGCGAAAATCTTTGAATTACCGTCGCGCGAGCTCCAGGGCGATTGCGACCACGATTCCCAATGGGGTTTTCGCAGCATGGCCAGCCTGGCGAGTTCTTCTGGAGCGTATTTCCAGAACACGGCCTCACCCCGTAAACGCAGAGCATGGCACTTGCAAGAATAGGAGAAACTTAAGGGAGATCTGAGGAACACTCCACTTTCCTGAACCTGGGTTAGCCCTTCCCCGTCATTCCCTGGAAGGATTTTTGGCGGGGGGCCTTTCCGTTCGAGATTTCTCCATCGGACAAGGGGTGACTGCTTACCCCTTCCTCTGGGAGCTTACCAGGTTCTTTCCCTCCTCGGTTACGGCCCGAGGTTTGGTTCAAGGAAGCTACAGGAAGATCATGGGTACTTTCCTCCTCTCGAGCTCAGGCACCTTGGCCTTTCGTCGTTAAGTATCTAACTTGCGGACAAGCTCGATGTTGTACCATCTGGACGCGCTGACTGAGGGCTTCCTTCGGGTGTCTCATCTGTGGAGGTCGAAGACCTCAGACACCCTTCCATCCTTGAGAAGAGTTTGTTTGTGCCCAAGGACAGAGACTTAGACAGCGGCTGTGCGGAGGAAATCGACTTCCGTTTTCACTCCTCCAAGGCGCTTTCTTCCAGACTCTGCAGGGCTCCAGCGCCCTTTTCTTTCAACCACGTCGGCCTAAGTTATCGGCTACGACAACTGGGACAAGGTGTCCAATTGCAGTTTCCTCCTGTCAGGAACAGATGGCACGGGAGACTCCCCCGGGGAGCATAGTCCTAAAAGGAGTTCACGAACTCTAGGATTGCAGGTTTTTCGCTGGGAGGATGCTTAAGGTTACTCATCCGAATGACAGCTTCCCGATGCCCATTCCCGCACAATCTCTGTGATCAGGCAAGGATATCGTGCCTGCCGTCTCTGTCAGCGAATTCAGTGTCTCTGAACCTCTATGCCATAGCGTCAGCAGGGTTGCCCAGTTGGACAGAATGATCCATACCTTAGGCGAAGGTCTTCCTTAGGATCATCGACGGCTTCACCCCCGGCCTCCTCAGTCGATCCTTTCTTGTAAGGAAGGATCTGAGAGGGGATGTCCGTAGTCGACCTCTCAGCCCTGATCACGTTTGTCGAACAAACTTCGGCCAGCGTAGACCAGCAGAATCGATCAGACTGGTAACGAGGCGACAGGACTCTTTAAACCCTGGATCGGAAGGACGGGTGCTTTCAGTTTCCATTCCATCCATCTTCCAGGGTGCTCGTCGTATTAAGCCTAGACTGCAAGTATTCCTGCTTATGATGCAGTGTGGCTATCCCGCCGTGGCATAGCAGGTTTGTTTCCCCAGAGAACTCTTCCTGCCTTCCTCTTGGCCACTCAGGTGCAGGCTTCCGCCTCCTCTGCTGTTTGAAGGGCTGGTCAACTCCGGTAGGCTCGGGTTCGACCTTCTTCAGCGCCGGGACAAGCTTCCGGATGCTTACCATGAGTGTGGGGTCATGGTATTTTGCTTGGAGCCTTCTCTTCCTCTGCCTCAACATCTGGAGTATCTGGCCATGATATTGAGTCAACGGCCTTACCACGTTGGAAACCCCGCTTCTCGTCCGTCCAGCGAGGTTAAGCAACGTCGGTACTTGGATGGGTGACCACCTGGGGACGCCAGATTCTGTTACCACATCCTCCAAGCCTTCCTTTCGGTTGACTGTGGCAAGACTGAGGAGAGTCGCAGTACCTGTTCTCAGTCAAGCAGAGCTTTCAGCCCTACCTTGGAACGTTTCCTAGTTCTCCTTTCCTCATTGACCCGTCTATAGTCCGAACGGTCGCCTCAGGATAAGTTCCATGTGGGGCGATCCAAATTCCGGTGGCTTCAGGCAATGTTTAACCGGACTTCCTGGCCCCTATGGGACCAGCGGAACTATTAGACCTGCAATGGGTGTTGACCTATGGAGCCTCTTGATGGTAGTGGATATTCTCGTCCTTTCCCCACATTCTTGATGCTGTTCTCGGACTCGTCAAAGGAAAGGGGGGGGGGGGGCATGTTCCGGTCCAGGCCTATGGTCAAGACCTGAAGGATACCTCTCCGTCATTCAGGCAGGCTTAGGGGCCTTAGTCTGGCCCCTCTACAGATCCTACAGCTCCTGCCGAGTCGCCCCGTGCGCGTCGACTTCATGATTCTGGCGTATTCTAACCAGCAGGGGACGCATTTTCACACCTTCACATCTTGCAGTAGAGATACCGGGATGATTGAGATTCTCTCAATACCACCATCGGCTCTCTCATTCCAGGCAGGGGAATGATCTCTCAGACTATCCGAGCAGAGCCTCGTAGAGAGAGTGTGCCTGGGGGTCTTTGACCTTGGGTAACCAGCAAGTACTGGTCTGGGGGACCTGATCGCGACAGGTTGGAACCTCAAGCTTCCGCTATTCTTCCCCCCAGTCTCAGACCCCGAGACTCTGGCAAGATGCATTCCGGTGATGGTGGGACCACTTCGACGCCTGCGTTTTCCCTCCTTTTTGTCTGTGGACAATGGGTCTCAACAAGACCAGGGTGTCTGTCAACCTTTCAATGGGAGAGCTCCACTGGGACTATGCACAGAACGGTTTCTGGACCCTCTGCTTCCCCTGACGGAACTCCCGGGAGAGCTTCTCCCACGGCGCAGACTACTCAAACAACCACACTGCTACATCTCACCCGAACCGGGGCGTCGCTTCGGCTTCATGCCTGGAGACACTACGCCTCCTTCTCAAGAAGAGACAACCTGCTACAGTCGCGGTACGGAGGTCGCGTCATCTGCGATAATCATCCACAGGGGTCTCCCAGGCAAAGTGAAGAGTCTAAGGTGGTTGGTGCCGTGGGAGATATACCTCTTCCCTTGAGGCCTCTTCTCCAGCAATAATGGTCTTATTGCCTTTCGGCGGGAGGAAACTCCTTTCCGCTCTCGGCAATGAAGCCTGTCGCTCAGCCTTTCCCTGACCTTCAGGCTTAAAGGAATAACTTTTTCCTGCCCGCTGGATCTATCCTCGCTCATGCGAAGCTACGATCGTCCTTGCCCTAGTCGGAGGAAGATCTCCAACTTGGAGCATGGCTCGGACTTTTAGTCCTTTAAGAGATCTTCTCAAGACCCTTTACGACAGGCCTCGGATTGTATTCCGCCTTGGGTCTCCTGCTCACTCTGGCCACGGCCAGTGTGTAAGCAATCTTCTTGGTCTCTTACGACTCCCCCCTTTCTAAGGAAGAGGGGAAGGCAACATTCAGGCTCGCTCCTGAGTTGTTGGCTAGACTCAGAATCTGGGGGTCCCGGCCCTTCGGTCCGATTCATTCAAGATTTCGAGTCTCCATTCTGTATCTGATGTCCCAAGACCTTCTCTTTCTTGCCAGTAAAGGAATCGAGAGGTTAGCGCTGGGAACAGCTGCAGTTTGTCCTCAGTTGCAGCCGATTTGGGAGCACAAGGAGGACATGGGGGGAGAATCACCAGTATACCTCTTCAGTCCGGACTCAAGGACATTCATCTCGACCTGTCTCCAGACCCTCCCCCGTCACGTCGCCCTACAGCACGATGTTGGATACATCGCAACGTCCCTCGCCTTCGAGTAATACTACTCTGTGACGCAGGTGCTACAAGCTGGAGTCTGGAAGCGTCTAATGACCTTCGCAGCCCGCTTCCTGCAGGGCGTGACCCACAGGAGTCTCGATACGTTTTCTATCGCTCTGTGGTGGCTACACAACAGCTGGTCTAACCTCAGGCTCCTTTTTGGACAGGTAGCAGAAGGTTGAGGGCATTGTTATCAGGTTTTAGTCTGCATGAACGAAAGAAGTATGTCTGGCCCTTACTTCTTTCTTCATCATCCCCTCTACGGGGAAGCAGCATCCTGGTCTTTGCATAGCTGACCTCGAACCTCTGCAGGTAAACCATGCTTCCTTGTGTTCCGAGTATTGAGTCAATACTGTCGCGTCCCCCATACCCTGACGAGGTGGTATTGGGAACGTCCTAACCCAGAGTTCCTTCTGGAACTCCAGGTCAACTGCCTAGGACGGGTCACACTTCTTCCTTCACACACAAGCTTACGTAGGCCACATGGTTCCTTGCGGAGCAAGGAACTTGTGAGGTGCAGGGACTCCTTTTCTCGAGTGCGACTCACTCGGATTCTGAGTCCCCGGGTAAACCCAAAGCCAGTATGGCTGGGGACTTTCCACCCTACCTAAGGGGTAAGTCACCCTCTGTAAATAGTGTGGTTTGTATTTCGGTTACGGAACAAATGACAAATTCGAAGATATTTTGTATTTTTCCTAACCATACAAACCTTAGCTATTTACACATATTTGCCCGCCAGCCCTGTCCCCCAAGACAAGTCCTACCTCTAAGTGAAATTGAGCATTCATCTGCGTGTGAGGGGGGTGAGGGGTAGCTAGCTACCACTCCCCTACCCCCCCCCCCCCCCCCCGCTAACTAGCGCGGGGGTAATACACCCTCGTTAAATTCTAATGGCTCGCCATTTCAGCTGCGCTAAAAGGTAACCCTCTGTAAATAGCTAAGGTTTGTATGGTTAGGAAAAATACAAATTATCTTCGAATTTGTCATTTCAGTAAGTTAAAAACAAAATAAAGTTATATACAGTATCGTAAATAACGCATACGTAAAACGACTCTTTTGTTATTAACAAATGATTCAGATAATAGCTGTTTGCTTACATTTAAATTTTTGTACCATAGTAAACTAGGACTATATTTGTTACATGTGCCATTATGTAAAATATGACTATATTATTATAGTACATTATACCTTTTTTAGGTTTATGAAAAGGTAAACCAGGTTGTGCAAAAACTACGTGAAAAATTGAAAGAATATGTCAATACGGTAATTTACTAAGCTTTGTAATTAAGCAACGCAAAGTTAACGACGAATTACTGTATCGTGCATTAGCATTAGGGATGAAATGCCCCTAAACATCAATGTGCCATAAAAATTGATATCAAATGAAATATGGGAAAAGTATTTTTCTATTAAAAACTACATACTATACCTTACATGGTATAATAATGATAATTCAAATAATAATTCTCTTTTTAGCTAGGGAAAAATCCATCGGTCATTTGCCGTAATCAGCTGATTTTGAAAGGGTAGACAATAGTCTTAATCATCTTATAAATGTATACAATAGAATGCATCAGGACCAGATAGCCCTCAGATCTGCATCGGCAAGCTTTTCAAGTTTTGTTGGTATGTGGTGTACCCCCAGAGTTCAGTGCACTCTTTTGGATGCTGGAAGCTCTTCACCTGTCTTCTGCAGATTGCCTATGATGAGTTTGCCCTAAGAAAGTCTTGATGAGGGAGCTAGTAGCTAAGGCTACTTCTCCCTCAGTTCCCTCAGTACCAGTGACACAGATAGGGAAATGCGTGGTGGTTCCCTCACTGTCAGAGACTGTGAAGTAATACCTGTGCCAAGGGAAATTGTGCTAGTACTAGGAAGAGGTGTTGAACCCGAGTTTTGGCGTAAGTTGGAAATGGGGCCGAAAGATGGCCATGTGCTGAGAGGTATCCCAATCTATTAGCATTTTCAGTTAAAATTTCAAAAGAACTACCCCAATGGTCCACGCTCCTCTGTCAGCCTTACCTTCAGAGGTACAGTACTACCAGTCTGTGAAGTCATTGGTTCTTTACAGCTGGGGCTATTTAAACTCTGCTCCAAGTAAAAGAATTTTCCTGAGGCACTGCACAGGAGATCTTTGGATACCTGCAATGGTCCTCTGCAGCTGTCTACCTGAGGGAGTGGGCCATCTGTAATTGGTGTCGTAGAAGTGATACTTCAGTTGGAGCAACTCTAACACTGATAGGGATTTCCTGGTCTTCTTTCGCTGAGAGAAACCCCTCTCAGTCGTTGCGGTCGAAGGCTACCACTCAGCCTTGTGCATAGCGTACCGACTAAAGGGTATAGAACTCTCCTTCTTTTGTGAGTTGTCTATGCTCACGAGGAGCTTCGAGTAGACTAGTCTTGCCCATCCTGGGACCTCAGGTCCAAGGAGTGGTATGTGACCCTCATCCTCAAAGCTTGAGGTGTACCCAAGATGAGCCTTTGAGGAGGTTGTCAGACAGAGATCTGACTCTCAAAATTGTTTTTTGGGCTCAAGCCATGGCGTCCTGATGGAAGGTTCCTGTTTGGTAGCTTCCTTGGGTATAAGACTACTAAGATATTCCCAGAGAATTTAACCACAGGTTATCACAGAATTCTAACTTCTGGAGCGAGTATCTCAAAGGTTTCCCTTTAAGACATCGTAATACAACAGGGGACACGCATGTCTGGTCGTGCCACATAGCTATCTCCACCCCGAACAGAGTTAACGCTTCGGTGTGTAAGGGCTGAGAATAGCTGGGAGCCGTTCCACAGCTAATCTCACTCGTGGCTACTACTGATACTCGAGACGTAAACAAACGGACGCCATTGCTCTAATGACGTCACGCGCGTCTTTATCCTTTGTTTAGTAGCTGCCCTACTGAGACGGATTTTCCCTTGTGTGAACTTTATCGCTTTGCATCTTCGCTATGTCGTTACCTTCAGCCTCGCCTTCTTCTGGAAAGTTGAGTACAAGGTTCCAGTATTGTTTAATTAAGCTCTGGCCGTAAAGTAAATATTATTTCGCGAAATAATTGATGTTTTGTGGCAGAGCTGTGCCTCTACCGGACCCGCCATTTTATGGCGTCGTTGTTGTTTTGCATGTTCTATTTAGTTAGCCACAACAACGCTTCCGGCCTTATATACTAATCGAATGCATTAGTTTATTTAGTCTTCATAGCTAGGAACTTTTATATCGTGTTTAGACGCTTTTTATCGGTCATCGATTGACCTCATACCAGTCGGCTACTATAGCCCCCAGGCCAGGAGCCTATATACAAGTGTTCATGCATGATTTATCAGTGATCCTAGACTAAGTTATGAAGATAGTGGCATTATTATTTTACAATACTTTTGACTAGTGATGCAAATGTTTTCGCCTTCAGGGACCATATAGGGGATAGGCTAGTCAGTGATTCTTACTAGCCTAACCTAACCTTAGGACCCCTATATGCTTCCTTCATCCCCTGCCTTGGCACTCCCTCTAATTAGCCTTGATCCCTTTTCTGAGTAAAGGGATTTATTGTCTAATAGAGTATTATATCGCCTCTCAGTCCTCCCTAAAGGAATGAACCCCCTTTAGGATTGCGTCTGAGAGTGAGGTTAGGCTAGCCTACCTCTATGGCTAGGATAGTCTACGACTTTCCTGCGATAGCGATACGTCTTCTTCCTTGCCTAGTTCAGGACTTTTAGCCCTGATCTAGGCCGGGTTAGGAAGGTTTCTCTGTTCCATGCTGAAACTGTACTCTTGCACCGTTTTAGCCGATCAGCCTAATCTTAGGTTAGGGAGTGTCCTCCCTTCCCTTTGTGGCCGCTCTGGTACAGAAACCCTTCCTGGGAAGACCCCTCTCTTCTCCCTCCCCACCTATCTCTTGTATAGCCTAGCCTATGCTTAGGTTAGTTTATACTCATCTGTCCCCTGTCCTACAACTCCTCCTTAGGGTGGAAGAGTAGGGCTACCCGAGCTTCCTTGTGCAGTCCGCTCTGGTACATATACCTTCATAGTGTCCTATAAGGTTAGTTACTAGTGTAGCTCTGCATAGGGGAGTCTCCCCCCCCCCCTCTTGGGTGTTCCCTAGTCCTCCCTTGGGCTACCTGCTCCCGGTCCCTAGTGACCCCTGCTTATGGATGATAGAGCCTGTCTCTATCATGGGTACACCCCCTCAGGGAGGGGGAGGGATGTCTGGAACCCTGAAGGTACTTCCTGCATCCTTCCCCCCCTCCCCCTGTCTCTCTATCTATCCGGGTGCCGGTCTCTTGCCGCCTCTTATGCCGGCAATACCTGCCTCCCTCTTGGTGACTTCCCTACCCTTGCCGCCAGCCCCCCGTGTACCGAGGGACTACCGGCTGCCGCCGGCTACTACCGGCAGCTCTCCTACTCCTATCTAATCGTCCGCTTGCCGGTCGATCTCCGGAGTGCCGGCATATACTGCCGGCAACCCGATACTACCTGTACCATCCTTACCCCAGTCACCAATCCGGCATCCTCCGGCTGCCGGAGCCGCCGCTCCCTGCCGGCGTGCCGCCGTTGTGCCGGCGGCCGCCATCCTGGTATCTAACTGACTTTGAAAATTGTCTGTTCTAGTGCCAGAATCTATGCTGGAGCGAGCTCCGGCGTGCCGGCGGCTTGCCGGATGCCCCGGAGGCGTCAAGAATACTTGCACCCCCTCTCTGTAGCTATCATAAGACTAAGATAGCCCTACCTTGCAGATAGAGAAGCTGCTTTGCTTCTAAGATCAGTACCTAGTACTGCTCTATTAGTGATCATGCTGTCTCTTTGCATTCTTCTATTTCCAGCATGCTATGTGCATCTTAGCACGGCTGGTTGCCAGAAGCAGTTTCCCTTAATGAGACCTTCTGGCTCTTATCTGGGAACCGAATGAATTCGATCCCAACCTTGTCCTTGGCTTTCCATGGAGTTCCAATATAATGGGAATCCTAGGAAACTATATCCAATGATCTCGGTCATTTGGATTATCCCAGGACCAAGCCTATGGTAACCAGCCGGGCGAGATGCATGGAGCGTGTTCTCCTTTACTGTTTCATTCTCTATGCATCACACCTTCTTTAAGTTAAAATTAATGATTAATATTAACTTAATTTAAGAGCCATTCCTATGACTCCCCCATACTCATTTTCTCTTTCTTCCACAGGAGGAGCAGATGAAGTGCGATTTCGCATACTGTGCTGCGAAACGCTCCCAGTTTTACGGACATACGGCGTGCAGGACTCACGCCCCTTGCTCAGACAAGAAAGGGGATTGGAAGTTCTGGAATCCACTGGAATGTACGGTCTGCCAGGCCTACCTAGTTGAGGCCTTCCATAACCCTCCCTCAGCGGAGGTTAGAGACATTGCTCGTGAGAAACTGCGCAAGTGGGTGCGTGGTTTTCAGAGAAATGCTACTGGACCGTACCTGGCCACCGAAGAACTGAGGTCCCTGTTGTTCCCTAAGGCCTCCCCTGACTCAGTGGTTCCAAAGGAAGCAATCCCCACTGTCCAAATTACGGTGGAACCTGATGTGGTCATGGCTCAGTCCATGCACGAGTGTCGTTTAGATTCCGAGGATGATGAACAGATCTCTGACGTCTCGGAAGACACGGAGAAGACGCTTATGGCTCAAGGAGCCGAAGAGGACGAAGACAAGGTGGAATACACCGAGTCGGAGATTGGAGCTACTCCCTCGTCCATCCCTCCGCCTACTCCTACACCGACGGATGTGTCCATCCCGTCTACCTCCTCGACCCCGGATCCTTCCTCTTCTACCCAAGAACTGATCCGACTGATTAGAGCTGTCATGGACGACAGACTGAAGGAGAACCAGGAGTCCATCAGGTCTATGATTGGATCCAGAGAACCGAAGAAGATCTCGGTCAAGGATCTCCCAGCTTGCTCTCATGCCAACCCGTGGAGGTATGCAGAGCATATGGTTATTGCGACCGGCAGGATCTTTGTTAGTGACAAAATCGGCACGGTCCCGTTGGAAGATGTGGAATTCTTCCCAAGCTTCGAGGCCTACCCGGACTGTTACGTCCGGCTTCGTTCCGAACCTGCCTCGAAGGAGGAGACCGAACCTAAAGAAGAGATAGTGTTCGATCTCGCAAAGGCCCAGGCTATGCTAGCCTCCGCATTTAAGAGCAGGGGCTTTACCTGCTCTAAGCTTCCTGCCTTGAGCAAGAAGCATCCTACATATGTCGCACCTGACACTGCGATTCTTCCATTTTTGGAAAAGGCCTTGGCTGCATGCCTTAAAGCGGCGGAAGAAGGAAAACCCTGCCCTGCACTGGAGGAGTGCAGACCCTTCTCCATCGTGACACCCCCTGACACTAGACAATGGAAAGATGTCCAACATACTTTCGTTGTGGGTAGGCTCGATCCTGACGTCGCCGGACGTCAGTTTAATGAAGACCTCCCTAAGCTCAATGATCACCTCCTTCGCCGGGAACAAGACACGAAGGAGAGGCTTGCAGCGTCTCTTTCTCATCAAGTCCAACTTGAAGTTATGGCCTGTGACACAGCAGTACCCGATCACTACATGGTACTGGCCAAATCCCACTTACTCACGGTAATGAAGGACTTGTACCATTTCATAAAGGCTCGTAGAGCCTGTCGTGAATTCGTGTTTGTCGGTGCCACCGTGAAACACGAACCCCGGAGGCTGATTTCCTCCAACATCTGGGGAAAGCACCTGTTTCCTTCTGACCTTGTCAAGGAAATAACGGACAGAGCCGCCACGGAGAATAGGAACCTTCTCCACAAGTGGGGCATGACCAGAAAAAGGAAAACCTCTCAGGACGATGGACCTCAGCCTAAGAGGAAACCTCAGAAGCCGAAACCCCAGCAACGTCAACAAAGACGTCAGTTTCCGGGACCCGCTACCTCCCAAGTGGTTGCCCAACCACAACAGACCTTTCAATTGGTCCCCCAACCGGTGTTGTCACAGTCACCGGTCTTCACCCCTGCCTTTGAGCAGCCATCCACTACCTTTCATGCCAGAGGTAGAGGCTCGTCCAGGGGTGCAAGCAGAGACGCCTCTCGTCGTCCCTCCAGAGGTAGAGGAGGAAAGGGAGCTAGCGGCCGAGGCAACAAGTCCTCGGGACACCAGAAGCAATGAAGTGCTTCCGGTGGGAGGAAGACTCCGCCAATTCCAGGATCGTTGGACCTTCGATCCTTGGGCACACAGCATCATCAAGAACGGTCTAGGCTGGAGTTGGGTGCAACCACCCCCAATCTTCCAGCGGTTCTTCCAACAATCGACCCCCATTCTGGAAGAATATGTTCTAGACCTCTTGAACAAGAAGGTGATAAGGAAGGTAAAGTCCACCAGGTTCCAAGGGAGACTGTTTTGCGTTCCCAAGAAGGACTCAGACAAGCTCAGAGTCATTCTGGACTTATCCCCCCTCAACAAGTTCATAGAGAACAACAAATTCAAGATGCTGACGCTTCAACAAATAAGGACCCTTCTGCCTCAAGGTTCCTACACGGTCTCTATAGACCTGGCGGATGCCTATTGGCACATTCCAATGAACCATCACGCTTCCTCCTACCTAGGATTTCGACTCCAAAGGAAAAGCTACGCCTTCCGGGCCATGCCATTCGGCCTCAATGTGGCCCCTCGGATCTTCACAAAGCTGGCGGATGCCATAGTACAACAGCTCCGCCTAAGAAACGTCCAGGTGATGGCCTACCTCGACGACTGGCTAGTCTGGGCTCCATCGCCCGAAGAGTGTACAAAGTCTTGCGACGAAGTTACCCAGTACCTAGAACACCTGGGATTCAAGATCAACGAGAAGAAATCTCGCCTCTCTCCGGCTCAGAAGTTTCAGTGGCTGGGAATCCACTGGAATCTTCAGTCACACCGCCTTTCCATCCCCCAGAAGAAAAGGAAGGAAATAGCAGGGTCTGTCAAGCGACTACTGAAATCCAAACGCATTTCAAGACGACAGCAGGAACGAGTTCTAGGCTCTCTACAATTCGCCTCAGTGACAAACCCAGTGCTTCGTGCACAGCTAAAGGATGCCGCGGGAGTCTGGAGACGATCGGCATCCATCGCTCGAAGAGACCTCAAGAGACGGCTTCCAAACAGACTTCGACGCCTCCTAAAGCCGTGGTCGGAAGCAATGGCCCTGAAAAGGTCCATTCCTCTCCAACACCCTCCTCCATCACTCAACATCCACACGGATGCCTCACTGGAGGGCTGGGGAGGTCACTCCCACCTGAAACAAGCTCAAGGGACCTGGTCTCCACTATTCAAGACGTTCCACATAAACATCTTGGAGGCCATGGCGGTCCTTCTTACTCTGAAGAAGCTATCCCCGCCGCCCTCGATCCACATCCGTCTAACCCTAGACAACTCGGTGGTAGTTCGTTGTCTCAATCGCCAGGGCTCAAGATCGCCCCAGATAAATCAGGTGCTTCTCCCAATCTTCCGTCTGGCGGAGAAGAAGAAGTGGCACCTGTCTGCAGTTCACCTACAAGGATTCCGCAACGTGACAGCGGATGCTCTATCTCGGACAAACCCGATAGAGTCGGAATGGTCTCTAGACGCAAGATCATTCTCCTTCATCTCTCATCAAGTCCCAGAACTTCAGATAGATCTCTTTGCAACGAGCGACAACAATCAACTTCCTCTGTACGTAGCCCCGTACGAGGACCCCAAAGCAGAAGCGGTGGACGCCATGTCACTGGACTGGAACAGATGGTCCAAGATATACCTGTTCCCTCCCACCAACCTTCTGTTGAAAGTCCTCTCCAAACTGAGAACCTTCAAAGGGACAGCGGCCCTAGTGGCTCCCAAGTGGCCCCGGAGCAACTGGTACCCCCTGGTCCTGGAGCTGCAGCCCAAGCTGATCCCTCTCCCGGGCCCAGTTCTCTCTCAACAAGTACAGAAGTCGACTGTCTTCGCTTCATCATCGAAAATCAAGGACCTTCATCTCATGATTTTCTCTCCCTTGCCGCAAAGAAGAGGTTTGGGATCTCGAAGAAAAGTCTAGACTTCCTAGAGGAATACAAGACCGAATCCACGAGACGGCAATATGAATCATCCTGGAGGAAATGGGTCTCCTTTGTTAAAGCAAAAAATCCTAAAGAAATCACCATTGATTTCTGTATGTCCTTCTTCATTCACCTTCATGGACAAGGATTAGCAGCCAATACGATTTCAACCTGCAAATCGGCTTTGACTAGACCAATTCTATATGCTTTCCAAATTGATCTGTCCAACGACATCTTTAACAAACTGCCGAAAGCATGTGCTCGCCTACGCCCAGCACCCCCTCCGAAACCGATCTCCTGGTCACTAGACAAGGTGCTCCATTTCGCCTCCAACTTGGACAATGATTCATGCCCCCTCAAGGATCTGACTCAGAAAGTTATATTTTTATTTGCTCTCGCCTCGGGAGCTCGAGTCAGCGAAATAGTGGCATTATCAAGAGAAGAGGGACACATCCTGTTTGCTGATTCAGGAGAAGTGACCCTCTCCCCTGATCCGACGTTTCTCGCCAAAAATGAATTACCCACCAAAAGATGGGGCCCTTGGAGAATATGCCCCCTGAAGGAGGATGTCTCTCTATGTCCAGTAGAGAACCTCAAGGTCTATCTTCGCAGAACTTCAAACTTTGGTGGAGGCCAACTCTTCAAAGGAGAAACATCGGGCAGCGACCTGTCACTGAAACAATTAAGAGCGAAAATCACCTACTTCATTCGCAGAGCGGATCCGAACAGTACACCCGCTGGTCATGATCCTAGAAAAGTGGCATCTTCTCTGAACTTCTTTCAGAGCATGGACTTTGAGAGCCTTAAAAACTTTACGGGCTGGAAGTCCTCACGAGTTTTCTTTAAACATTATGCGAAACAAGTGCACGAAATCAAACATTTTGTGGTAGCCGCAGGTAGTGTTATGAAACCTGCACCTAACTCTGCGTAGAACAGTGAGTTACTTGGGACTCTAACTCTTCGGGTGCCTATGTTGACCCTCGAGTGATTCATAGTGATGTCTAAAAACACTTAGTGCTTTTATAACTGTTCTTATCCCAGGTGAAATGTCATAGTGTTACACAAGTGCCGCATGCCTTGAGCATGATGTGTTATTTAAAGACTTGCGTTCCTCGAGAACGAGTACCTACTAATCCTGAAATTCCCTTTCAGATTCAAGAGCAAGCCTTTATTTCTATGTACATTATTATTACTGTAAATGAACTTTACTTTTGCTGTAAATTATTTAATTTCTGCATTGTGAAATAAAATTTCTATTTTATTACTTATGCGTCTCTTTCAGCTCCTACTTACTATGAAATACATACTGTCATAGTTTTATTTATTCCTCCTTTCTTATGGTCATGAAGAATTTAAGATGTCTATTCCTAAATTATATTCACCTTGCCTCAGTAAGGTTCCTACACGAATACTTACTTCTGATAATCAGGAGATGAACTCTACACACAGTGCCCAACCACCACTGGCCTACTTCAGAATGTTCCTATACAAATATCAAACATTCTGCTTCATCTCTAAGCTCTTAAAAGTTCTTCTGTCAAGATGAATAGCCCTTCAATACCACTTTGACGTCGGCATAGCCCATGGGAACTTCCTACCAATGGGGGGCAGGATATTTCGTTCCTATGGTTCTTACCTAAGATTACTTTGCTGTTTTGTCAATGCCTAGGCACTTAACTCTGGGGGAAAATCTACCACGATACATTGATTCTCTGGTACTCTTCCATCAGGACGCCATGGCTTGAGCCCAAAAAAACGGATTTTGAGCGAAGCGAAAAATCTATTTTTGGGTGAGATAGCCATGGCGTCCTGATGGACCCTCCCTACTACTTCGTTCAGTTTGCTCCCACCCTACACAATTGTATCATGGTGATGGGCAGCAACTGGCGCCAGGATAAAGACGCGCGTGACGTCATTAGAGCAATGGCGTCCGTTTGTTTACGTCTCGAGTATCAGTAGTAGCCACGAGTGAGATTAGCTGTGGAACGGCTCCCAGCTATTCTCAGCCCTTACACACCGAAGCGTTAACTCTGTTCGGGGTGGAGATAGCTATGTGGCACGACCAGACATGCGTGTCCCCTGTTGTATTACGATGTCTTAAAGGGAAACCTTTGAGATACTCGCTCCAGAAGTTAGAATTCTGTGATAACCTGTGGTTAAATTCTCTGGGAATATCTTAGTAGTCTTATACCCAAGGAAGCTACCAAACAGGAACCTTCCATCAGGACGCCATGGCTATCTCACCCAAAAATAGATTTTTCGCTTCGCTCAAAATCCGTTTTCTTGCTTGGCTTAGCATCGATGAAGATAGTAGGCTAGTTGCATTGTCTCTTATTTAGTCACCTACACAGGTTTGAAAAGTCTCCTTCAGCTTTGTGATAGTTTTCAGAACTCATCAGCACATGACCCCATGTTCAAGACCTCCATGCCCTCTCCACATGAAACGGGTGGTGATTAAGACATGTCAGTGACTTTTTGTTAGTACTGGCAGAACCAAGAAAGAGGTGTCAATAATCACTATCTCTTTCTGGCTTCATGAGACAATCCATATGACGTATGCCTCAACAGCTGAGAGGGTCAAGGTACCACCTAAGAGTCATTAAGTCCCTTGACACCTTTGATCTTGGTCTTGTGGTGGCTGCTCAAGTAGTTGTGTAACCATCCTACCTCCCATATGGACTAGGAAGCATCTCATCTATAGTAACATGTAGAATGGATGGTAGAATGATTGGCTCTTCTTCATTTTTCTGTCTCCCCTTTCGGGGTCAAGGTGGTCTAAATGTTACATGCTGGATCTGATCTAATGCTGGTGAGTTTCATTTCCAAGTTCCATTCTTTATTACTAAAGAAGTATCTCCTCTATCCTCCCTATGCGAGAGGGAGGATGGTAGAATTCATACCAACCCATTGATCACCAGACAGGTATTTTATTCCATACTGATTTCCCCTTTGGAGGAAGGGTTTCTTCGTTGACTGAGTATATGACCCCATGTACAGACCAGGTCCTATCAGTCTTCTCATCCCTATGAAAGATAGTTAGGAGGTTGCTGGAGTCCCCACTTTACTTCCATATGGGTCCAGGTGATTCTATGGGATCTTACAACTCTCTAAGCAGCAAGTCTCCCTGTTAAAGGATGAGAGTTTTTATGTCGCATAGGAGGAGCAAATCCCAAGTTATTAAAGTAATTTGTATTCCCTAGTTATACAAATTTGAGTCCTTTAACCTAATTTCCTTCCTCAACCACCACTCCCAGTCCTGGGCCATAAAGTCAAAAGTGAAGCTATCAGATTGGTGTGGGACGTGGAACTTCTCTCCTACACCCTTCGCTAGTAGTTTAATCACTCATTAAACAATTCTTACAACCGTGTAACTCCAGCTCACACTGAAACCATCTCCCAATTAAAGGACTTTAGATTTGTACAGCTAAGAGATTTGCAACAAATTTTTAGAATTTGTGATATTCTTGGTAAAAATATTTTTGTAGTCTTTATTGTTGGTTATATGACCTCAGCTTGGGATTTTGGAAATTCAGATTTATGTTGCAAATAGTATTCTTAATCAAAACAATTTATTTCATCGCTATGACATCCCTTTCTTATATTTACGTAAGTGCATGCAGTCCCCTACTTGACCCTTTTCTGACCAAAGTACGTAATTACTGTATTCCTTTTCTCTTAAAGAGTTTGAGGTAAAGATATCTATATAAGTTTCCCATAAACAATTATCTCTTAAGACCTTATAGGAGGCTATTACCTTCGTAAAGGCATGTCCAAACTATCAAGCATACCTGATGGTCAAATAGGTATACCAGATCCTAATGGGTAGTGAGAATGAGGATTAATGACATCAAGAGAAGGGAAACCACAGGCAGGGATCTGGGAACAAATAGTGCTACCAAATGGTGGGGAAAGAAAACACAGCGGACACCAATAACATATAGTATTTTTCCATGGATAATAATCAATACGAGATACTAAAATCGCAAAGTAAATGAATTCAGACCATGTGTCAACTTACAGACATAAAGCTACAGTACTATATTTCATAACATAGCCTTAACAACAATTCAAAACATAATTATTTCTGCCCACCGTATTTCTATAAACTTTTCTGATTATTATAGAAAAAATTATGATATATACAATTTTTTCTGAATCATATTCTCACACATGGGCATCTTCATATTCATTTTAATATGAATCTAATGAAAAAAAATTGATTAAACAAGTTCAGTAACAGATCAAACCAACAAAAGTGAGGACACACAAACATCTGTGCCAATAATGAGAAAGCTAAACTCTAATTCCTCCAACTACTAGAGTTGGCAATAAGAGAAATTGCTCGAGAACCTTGAATTATGAGCATTTGGAGAGAGAGAGAGAGAGAGAGAGAGAGAGAGAGAGAGAGAGAGAGAGAGAGAGAGAGAGAGAGAGAGAGAGAGAGAGAGAGAGAGAGGGGGGGGGGATTCTGGTAAGAAAATTAACAAGCAAAATCTTGTGAACCTGCCTGGTATTGAATAAGTTGTTTATGAGTTGTAATCATACAGAATAGTACAATTCTGAAACCTTCCTTGAAATATCATCTCTTATGTGCTATCTAAATACAAGTGTCACCATGAGTGAGGAAAGAAAGGTCACCATAATTTTAGGCTGTAAACTTTGTTCGCCATCCTAGTTTGAAGGTTGGCGTTATCAGTTATGGTTTGCCTGGTAGTGTGAACAGGCCATAAGGTAAAGTTTTGTAGCACGTTTTATTATCTTATTTTCATTGAATTTCTTTGCTCATTCATATATTTATTTATTTTCTATTTTATTCTATGACTATGTTCAAAGATGCAAGGAATGTCAGAGGCAATAACTAAATATGAATAAAGCATAAAATTTGTCTAAAAAATAGGATAGACTATATTGAACTAGCAACATCCTACTCATAGGTGGGCATATGCCTTACAAAAGGGACGGGGGCCTCATTACTATAGTAAATAACATTGAAATATGGTGATTATGTATGTCTCTATGGTCTCCAGTAGTGAGGTATAAATACCCTAAAAGTTTTAAGTAAACCCTAATTAAGTTAACTGGGTGATTTCTATTAAAAAAAAAAAAACTTTGATGGTTGATATCTCAAAAGATTTTCAGAGAAAAACTGAATGGTTTTTTTTTTTCGTTTTTACCAATGTTGTCCATTCATATATGAAAATATAGGAAATGTTATACTTTAGAAATTCATAAAAGGGTTTTAGAAAATTATAAAAGTTATACTATATTTGAAAAATGACAATCTTTAGCCTACTCATAAATATCCCCTTGTAATGTTTTATGTATAAATATATATATATATATATATATATATATATATATATATATATATATATATATATATATATATATATATATATATTACTTGTATAAAAGCTGAAAACCTCAAATCAATCAATCAATCTTGTATAAAAAATCAAAATAAATTTGGGAAAAAAAGTCATAAAAGTAGTCCATGGTATTTCCTCCATTTTATCACAAAACCAGCTGAGTTAAGTGTGTATTTAATGTATATTTTGGTTTATTTTTTATGTCATTGTATAAAAAAGAAAGATTACAATAAATAAGGATTTTATTAGAAAAAAATATTTCTACGTTCCAATAATCCTGCCAAATGTATTGTTCCGCATCCGAGTATGTCACAACACATTCTGATCTCCTGGCAGGAATACATGTGTATGATGCGTTGGAAATCCCGACATTTTCTGTAATGAAACGTCCCACATTTTTCCAAAAAGGTTAGTACCGTTAATTTGAATACAGAGTCAGTTATTTTGAAGTATTTTTAGTTATTTTCAACGAATGTATAGATATGTAGTTTGTAATGTTTGGTTGGCCTACTCCATTTTGAGTCTGCAGTCATAGGCCAAGACATTGTATCACTGGCACAACATCTTGGATCCAAATTCTAACTGCTACGCAAGTCTACTGTGCAATGAATATTAGTTTTAATAGACTATAGAACTTTGGGTAAAATTTTATTGTATTATAGGGTGGGATTTCGAACAGAACATATGTTTTCCTATAGTAAATAACGTGATTTAACAGAATTTGACCTTCGTTTACCGCAAACAAACAGATCAACCAATCCGAGTAACTTTAAGTTACCGAATTGGTTGCTGTTATTACGGATGAAATGAAGGTGAAAGCCCCCCCTTAAGGCCACAGTGATTTTCAGGACACCACCGAACCTAATACAACCACCTAACCTAGGGCCCTGTACCCCTACCTAGGCCTAGTCCCTGCTACCCCCCCCCCCCCTTACAACCACTACCTAACACATCCATCAAACCAAATCCAAAGTGATGGTACTGCTGTATACATCGTTATACTATCACCATTATAATATACTCTATAAATTAATGAAGCATACCTTAAACTGTTGGTTCATAAAGGTGTGCTGCTGCTTTGAGGAAAACGTGAAGCTGTTGGGAAGGTTCCTTGGCATGCAGGACAATTTTTATTTTGTAAAATTAAATTGTGTCTCTGGCACAAATGCACTAGTTTTTCAAAAAATTCATTGTAAGTTAGGAAACAGTCAGGACAAGAAGATGGAATTTCAACTTCTTGTGCAACATGAGATGACGTGCTTTCTATGGTCTCCATGTCTAAGAACGAAATGAAATGCCTGGGAAGATGATGTATTGTCGCGCTGTGATTGGCCAAACATGTATGACGTCATAGTGGACAGGCGCTGTGATTGGCCAAACGTGTAAGACTTCATAGTGGACTAGTTTGTCAGCGGATTATAGTGGTTACAGGGCTCTTTTAAGCAAATACAAGACACAGTCAACAATAACAACAGACTTAGAAAAAATCTGGGAGGAAGACATGAGTAGCGTGAGTTTGATCGTCGATATATAAAGAACTAGGCATTTGCGACAGATAATATTTTACAGAAATACTACAAAAGACTTTTTTTACTCGGGAAATATATTATTATAATAGATTTCCCTTAATGGATGAAACTGTAATAATACCCAATGGTTTATGTTAGAACCCAAATCCTGAAAGCTGTTAAGTATACCACAGACCTTAATCTTTCATCACAAACCCTAAACCTATCCCTAAACTAAATGAGCTAACCTAACAAACCCCCTTAACCTAATCTAGAAGGTTCCCGGTCACAGACCCTAGACCTACCCCTAAACTAAACCAGCTAACCTAATAAACCCCCCTAACCTAACCTAGAATGACCCTGGTCTCAGACCCTAGACCTACCTAAACCTACCCCTAATCTAAACCAGCTAACCTAACAAACCCCCCTAACCTAACCTAGAAGGACCCTGGTCACAGACCCTAGACCTACCCCTAAACTAAACTAGCTAACCTAACAAACCCCACTAACCTAACCTAGAAGGACCCCGAAATTATATTCAGTCACTTATGAACTAAAGCTTCTCCAGTCTACACTAGTAGAAGGAGATAAACTAAGGCCTTTAATAACAAAATGGTGGTCCCAACACTTATGCAACCAATATTTAACAAATAAAATTAATTTCCACGGGGGAAGGTGGTACCCGTGAAGAAAGGTTCCCTTATAGTCACTAACACTATAATTATACATACTGTACGTCTTTTCCTCGTTTTAGGTATTTTTACTGATTTTGTACAGTACCATAAATGCCTATCCTCACGGAAAAGTAAAGGTGAATCACATTTAGCACACTTAACACTTATGGGTAATACTGAATGCTCTCTAAGAAACCTATTCGCAACCTCTGGAGTACCATTATAACTTCCATGAAATCGAGCGATCACCTCAAAATACGAATAGCGACATATATTGCACAGCTGCACCGGAGGATCCATGACAGTTGAGTAACGAGAGTGCTGAACGTATAGAGACCGGCAGGTTTCAAAATCGAAAACAAACGACAATCGGGTAATATTATCGGTTACACTATAAAAAGTACAAAAAGGGTACAGAACCTTACAAACCCACCTAACCTAACTTAGTAGTTGACAGGTTACAAACCTCAGGTATTCACTGAGAACGGTAAAATTAACCACGTTACAAATGGTACACATCGTTACCAACGGTACGATGACATTACTAGCGATAATAATGCTAGATATTTCCATATGTATTTTAAATAATTTTTCCATACACAATATATAAAAGTACAAAAAAGGTACAGAACCCAACAAACCCACCTAACCTAACCTAGGAGTTCCCAGGTCATAAAACTCATGTATTACGAATGTTAAAATGAGTAACGTTTCAAAGGCATTGCTAATGGTAGCAATGTTACGGTAATATTATCATGTGTATTTTAATGAATTGTTCCATATACACTTTACACAATATATAAAAAGGGTACAGAACCTAACCTAACCTAGAAGTTAACAGGTAACAAAACATATAATGACTAATGGAATGACTTACCTTGGTGAAGGGGACGTCGAAACTTGCGGGTCACGGGAGGGTGAGACTCCTATGACTGGGATGTGGATGGGTGTGGGACATCGGGGTCTAGGGGGTCCATTGGCTTTTGCTGTATCGGAGGGTAGAGGCGACTGGCAGTAATGAAGAAGTGGTGCAATAATGTATGTTCTGGGTAGTAGTGGGTAAATAAGAACCTGGAAAAATATTGCTTGAAATATTCAGTCTTCATTCCAGGTCTTTGTACCCACTCCTTCACTTCTCTCCATAGTCGTTCTATATTTTGTGTATGGATGGTTGGGTCTTGGGGGTCAACGAAATGTTCAGAATGATTAATAGTTTTATGTTCGTAATCAATTTCCAAAAGAGAGTTGTAGGCAGACCACTAAACACAAATAACACTACCAGGTTTGATATATTTCTTAATTAGGGGAATTAGAGTTGCAGAATCACGTTTATTAGAAAGGGGAGGAACTAAAGGGATGATGAAAAATTTCTTTGATTCACATTCAATACCCCCCAAAGACCCATATGGCACTTAACGGTCTACCACGGTTGTATTTAGCTTTTCCAAAATGTGATTCGTCTATTTCAACTATTACTCCATCACCACCAATTGCCTCTTGATTATCGAAGAAGTATTCGGTAACCTCGGAACAGAAACTTCTCCAATCGACACTAGTTTTGGAGGATATGTCGATACCCTCCATGAGAGTATCATGGTCCCAATGTTTATGTAAAAAGTGGTTTGCAAATATTACCATCATCCATGGGGCAGTCGACTTTTTCCCAAAAATGTACCTTCATAAGAAGTAACGGTATAACCACAACTACATTTTTTTGGTTTTGGGTATCTTGGTTTCGGTATTACAATAAAACACATGAATGTCTTTCCTGTAAGATAGGAGAGAACGGCAGTGTAAACGTTGAGGAATTACATTGTGTGCTTTAACCCTGGATAGGTACGGTGGGTCGTACGCGACCCCGAGCGTCAAAAAAAAAAAGAGGTTTTTTCACGTGACTCACCCCCGTGACTGAATTTGTGGGTGATCGACCTGCAGGAGGTGTCTCCTCTACACGCTCTAGTAGTGTCCAGATGTGCATTGCTGTAGCTGTACTCCTTCCCCGATTTCTGAGACGCGTCGGGGTCGAGCGCGACCGAGTTTACCCTTCTAAGGTAATTTGCATAATTATCAAAGTTATTACGTATTATGAAATTGTCGTAGAATGGTGCAACTTGTATAGGTTATCAGTTGTGGAAAGTCTTGGTGGATTGTTTGGCTACCATGTGCATGATTTTTTTTTTAGTTAAAATGTCGTTCATCACCACGAGGACCATTTTACCGCGAGTGCCCCTTTTTCATTTTTTTTTTTCATTTTTTTGCCAAGTAATTTTTCCGTAAGATATTGCCGAATATTGTCGTAAAACTTGCTTGTTTAGTGTTGGAAAGTGTGTTTAGATGATCTGGCTACCCATGCGTGACTTTGTTTTTGTCAGATACGACGTAGTTATTGGTATATTGTGTATTTAACTGCGGTTGCCAATTTCTGTTTTTTTTCAATATTTGTAAAAAATTTTACGTAGTAAGGAATTGCCGTATATTATTCATTTTTTTTTTTCATGTTAATGTGTTAGAAAGTGTGCCTTGATGGTTGGGCTAACACGTGCATGTCTTTTTTTTTTATCTGAGATGCCGTATATTAGAATGTTGGGCATTTTACCGCGAGTGCCCCTTTTTCATTTTTTTTCATTTTTTTACCAAGTCATTTTTCCGTAAGATATTGCCAAATAGTGTCGTAAAACTTTTGCTTTTTTAGTGTTGGAAAGTGTGTCTAGATGATCTGGCTACCCATGCGTGACTTTGTTTTTGTCAGATACGACGTAGTTATTGGTATATTGGGTATTTAAGTGCGGTTGCCAATTTCTGTTTTTTTTTTCAATATTTGTAAAAATTTACTACGTAGTAAGGAATTGCCGTATATTATTGATTTTTTTTTCATGTTTATGTGATAGAAAGTGTGCCTTGATGGTTGGGCTAACACGTGCATGTCTTTTTTTTTATCTGAGATGCCGTATATTAGAATGTTGGGCATTTTTCCGCGAGTGCCCCTTTTTATTTGTTTTGCATTTTTTTGCTTAGTCATGTTACCGTAAGGAATTGGCAAGTAGTGTCGCAAAACTTATTTGTTCCGTAACCGAAATACAAACCACGCTATTTACAAAGGGTTATTACTTTTAGCGTAGCTGAAATGGCGAGCCATTAGAATTTAACGAGGGTGTATTACCCCCGCGCTAGTTAGCGGGGGGGTAGGGGAGTGGTAGCTAGCTACCCCTCCTCCCCCTCACACACAGGTGAATACTCACTTTCACTTTTGGCTCGGACTGTGACAGACGTCTCTGTCTTGGTCCTCGCTTGGCAGCCATTGTCTGTTTTGTCTTTACTTAATCGCTTACTTTTCTTTTACTCAATATATATGTAAACATGTTTTCATGTTTGTATATATATTTGAGTATAGAAATAAGTAAGTTTCCTTTTCAGATGTGTGTGTGTAGTGTACGATATCTACGTGGAGGCCTCGGCAGTTAGGCCACCACGGCCTAATTTTATGGGTTGCGATCGAGTTTGACTTCGGTCTTTCTCTCTCTCTCTCTCTTGAGGTCGTTCACCCTTTTACTATGTTTTACTACGCCCTTGTAGCTTCCTTCCCGTGTGGGTGGGGTTGCTACGCCGTACATTTTGTCTCAATTAGTTTATGAATCTAATTGTAGTTGTTAATTTTTCAGCTTGTAGAACGATTCCTTTCGGGGTTTTCGTTTTTTCTTTAGTGTTCATTCATTTTTAAATTACATAATTACATAGTTACATAATTATAATTGTTATAATTCTGTTTTGGTTACAGCTCTCCTTCCGCGAGTGTAAGTGGTTGTGAGGGCACGTGCCTGTTGTGTAATTCTTGTTCCTTTTCCTCGGGATTCCTCTTCGGAGCCTTCCCGGGGGAATGAATGTGTACTAATATTATTTGTTTTATTTTTTTACAGTTACCGATCTAGTTCGTTTCTGTAATATAGCAACGGTGTGAGCTGTCTGGTTGAGTCCTGGGGATTCGGCTGTTGCTGCCTCCCCCCTTGTATTGTCGTCAGGGGCGTGTCTCCTTCTACTGGTAGTACTCCCGTGTCGACGGACAGCTCTCCAGTTCATTTTAGAACAGTCAGGAGGCTTGCCTCCTTGGGCGGATAACTTTCCTTCCGAGGGAAGTTTTTTCCTGTCCAGGCTTGAGCTTTTCCTCTTTTGGGGGGTTCTTCTCTTGCCTTTTTTTCGTGCGACTATGCTCTTGGTGCTGAGCGGTCGCACCTGCAGTTTCGCTCAAGGGGCTGGGCAACTGCAGGAGCTCCTCTTCGGAGGATTGCCCTTTTTTTAGGTCACTGGCTGACCAGTCTCTTCCACGAAGTGTTTCTCTTTCGTTCGCGAGAGAGTACACTCATAGAGACTCCTCTTCGGAGGTTTCTTCTGTTGCTGTTGCTGTTGGCCTCCCTCGCCGTAAGGCCCTCCGTCCGCCTCGTCGTAAGGGCCTCTCATCTCCCTATAAGGGTGCTTGAGGCGCCTTTTTTGAATCTCCGTTTGCAGCCTACAACTTCTTTTTCTCGATCTTCCGTCTTGGTGCAGATGGACAGCAGTCTAATCTCGTCTTCCGACGGGCAACGGTCTTCCCGACGGACAACGGTCTTCCCGACGGACAGCGGTCTTCCGACGGACATCAGTCTCCCGGCGGACAACGATCCCTTCGGGGCAAAGGGTTGCCCCCACGGGGGTTCTTCCCTTGCGTGTCAGGGTTTCCCTGCGCGCCCTTCTGTTCGTCAGCGCTCTCCTGTTCGTCAGCGCTTTCAAGATGATCTTCCCTGCGGTTCCTGTTACGTGCCCTGTGCGCCCACGTTCGCCCTCGCGATCTAGAACTTCGGTTCAGGTCGGGGTCAAGGACTCTTCTTCTTTGCGCAGGCTTCCACGCGTAGCCTTCTGCTCGTCAGCGATCATCAGCTCGTCAGCGATCATCAGCTCGCCAGCGATCGTCAGCTCGTCAGCGATCATCAGCTCGCCAGCGATCTCCGGATCGCCCACGTGTGTTACAGCTGGCACGCCAACGTTCTCCAACACTTCTGAAGGAACATGGTTCGCCAGCTACTAGCTCAACTGCGGATGCTGATCGCCATCGCGCGACCCTCAACTGCAGATGCTGATCGCCATCGCGCGACCCTCAACTGCGGATGCTGATCGCCATCGCGCGACCCTCAACTGCAGATGCTGATCGCCATCGCGCGACCCTCAACTGCAGATGCTGATCGCCATCGCGCGACCCTCAACTGCGGATGCTGATCGCCATCGCGCGACCCTCAACTGCAGATGCTGATCGCCATCGCGCGACCCTCAACTGCGGATGCTGATCGCCATCGCGCTGCAGATGCTGATCGCCATCGCGCGACCCTCAACTGCGGATGCTGATCGCCATCGCGCGACCCTGAACGATTGCCCGCTTACGCATGCTGCTCCTCATCGCACAACCCTGAACGATCGCCCTCTTGCGGATGCTGATCACCATCGCACCCTTTCACGCGATCATTCACCTGCGCATGCTGCTCGCCATCGCACAACCCTGAACGATTGCCTGCTTACGCATGCTGCTCCTCATCGCACAACCCTGAACGATCGCCCTCTTGCGGATGCTGATCACCATCGCACCCTTTCACGCGATCATTCACCTGCGCATGCTGCTCGCCATCGCACAACCCTGAACGATTGCCCGCTTACGCATGCTGCTCCTCATCGCACAACCCTGAACGATCGCCCTCTTGCGGATGCTGATCACCATCGCACCCTTTCACGCGATCATTCACCTGCGCATGCTGCTCGCCATCGCACAACCCTGCACGATTGCCCGCTTACGCATGCTGCTCCTCATCGCACAACCCTGAACGCTCGCCCTCTTGCGGATGCTGATCACCATCGCACCCTATCACGCGATCTTTCACCTACACATGCTGCTCGCCATCGCTTACCGCCAGCGATCTTCTTCACCTACGCGGCAGCACGATCCCTCGCCGTCACGCCCATTCGCCTGCGCGCCCGCGCGATCGCTCGCCTGCGCGCCCGCGCGATCGCTCGCCCGCGCGATCGCTCGCCCGCGCGATCGCTCGCCCGCGCGCCCGCGCGATCGCTCGCCTGCGCGCCCTCGCGACCGCTCGCCTGCGCGCCCGCGCGACCACTCGCCTGTGCGCCCGCGCGACCATTCGCCTTTGCGCGACCGTTCGCCCTCGCGCGACCATAGTTCGCGGCGAATTCCACAGCCGGTGGTAGCAGCAGGGACGCGTGCTCCTAGGCGGCACTCGGGATCACCTCCATCCAAGCACAGGTTGGTAGTGCAGGACGAAGACAGGTCAGTACAGCATTCTTCCCACCTTCTTTCAGGCAGGAACCGTCGTGTCCTCTCCAAAGGATCGCCCGATCCCTTTCACCTTAGCGAGGATTTCGGACTCTGTGTCCTTGGAGCAGCAGACATGGTTTGATCCGCTGGCACGGGCGTTAATGAGGTTTATGAAACCAGCACTCACCGGCCAGGGTAACAAACCAGCGGCTGTCTCTCCTACGCTGAAGAGAAAGAGAGGAGTGGACTTCGTGGTGACTTCCCCCAGGGCGAAGTTGGTTCCCAAGAGGTCGGTCTCGAGGGTCCCCTCTCCTGCACGAGTACTCTCTCCTTCTCCCGCCCTGGAAGGATTTTTGGCGGGGGGGCTTTCCGTTGAAGATTTCTCCATCGGACAAGGGGTGACTGCTTACCTCTTCCTCTGGGAGCTTACCAGGTTCTTTCCCTCCTCGGTTACGGCCCGAGGTTTGGTTCAAGGAAGCTACAGGAAGATCAAGGGTACTTTCCTCCTCTCGAGCTCAGGCACCTTGGCCTTTCGTCGTTAAGTATCTACTTGCGGACAAGCTCGATGTTGTACCATCTGGACGCACTGACTGAAGGCTTCCTTCGGGTGTCTCATCTGTGGAGGTCAACGACCTCAGACACCCTTCCATCCTTGAGAAGAGTTTTGTCTTTGCCCAAGGACAGAGACTTAAACATCTGCTGTGCGGAGTAAATCGACTTCCGGTTTCACTCCTCCAAGGCGCTTTCTTCCAGACTCTGCAGGGCTCCAGCTCCCTTTTCTTTCAACCACGTCGGCCTAAGTTATCGGCTACGACAACTGGGACAAGGTGTCCAATTGCAGTTTCCTCCTGTCAGGAACAGATGGCACGGGAGACTCCCCCGGGGGGGCATAGTCCTAAAAGGAGTTCACGAACTCTAGGATTGCAGGTTTTTTCGCTGGGAGGATGCTTAAGGTTACTCATCCGAATGACAGCTTCCCGATGCCCATTCCCGCACAATCTCTGTGAGTAGCCAAGGATATCGCGCCTGCCGTCTCTGTCAGCGAATTCAGTGTCTCTGAACCTCTATGCCATAGCATCAGCAGAGTTGCCCGGTTGGGCAGAATGATCCATACCTTAGGCGAAGGTCTTCCTTAGGATCATCGACGGCTTCACCCCCGGCCCCCTCAGTCGATCCTTTCTTGTAAGGAAGGATCTGAGAGGGGATGTCCATAGTCGACCTCTCAGCCCTGATCAAGTTTGTCGAACAAACTTCGGCCAGCGTAGACCAGCAGAATCGATCAGACTGGTAACGAGGCGACAGGACTCCTTTAACCCTGGATCGGAAGGACGGGTACTTTCAGTTTCCATTCCATCCATCTTCCAGGGTGCTCGTCGAATTCAGCCTAAACTGCAAGTATTCCTGCTTACGATGCAGTGTGGCTATCCCGCCGTGGCATAGCAGGTTTGGTTCCCCAGAGAACTCTCCCTGCCTTCCTCTTGGCCGCTCAGGTGCAGACTTCCGCCTCCTCTGCTGTTTGGAGGGCTGGTCAACTCCGGTAGGCTCGGGTTTCGACCTTCTTCAGCGCCGGGAAAAGCTTCCGAATGCTGACCATGAGTGTGGGCTCATGGTATTTTGCTTGGAGCCTTCTCTTCCTCTGCCTCAACATCTGGAGTATCTGGCCATGATATTGAGTCAACCGCCTTACCACGTTGGAAACCCCGCTTCTCGTCCGTCCAGCGAGGTTAAGCAACGTTGGTACTTGGATGGGTGACCACCTGGGGACGCCAGATTCTGTTACCACATCCTCCGAGCCTTCCTTTCGGTTCACCGTGGCAAGACTGAGGAGAGTCGCAGTACCTGTTCTCAGTCAAGCAGAGTTTTCAGCCCTACCTTGGAACGTTTCCTAGTTCTTCTTTCCTCATTGACCCGTTTATAGTCCGAACGGTCGCCTCAGGATAAGTTCCATGTGGGGCGATCCAAGTTCCGGTGGCTTCAGGCAATGTTTAACCGGACTCCCTGGCCCTATGGGACCAGCGGAACTATTAAACCTGCAATGGGTGTTGACCTATGGAGCCTCTTGATGGTAGTGGATATTCTCGTCCTTTCCCCACATTCTTGATGCGGTTCTCGGACTCGTCAAAGGAAAGGGGGGGGGCATGTTCCGGTCCAGGCCTATGGTCAAGACCTGAAGGATACCTCTCCATCATTCAGGCAGGCTTAAGGGCCTTAGTCTGGCCCCTCTTCAGATCCTACCGCTCCTGCCAAGTCGCCCCGTTGCGTGTCGACTTCATGCTAACCAGCAGGGGACGCATTTTCACACCTTCACATCTTGCAGTAGAGATATCGGGATGATTGAGATTCTCTCAATTCCACCATCGGCTCTCTCATTCCAGGCAGGGGAATGTTTCTCTCAGACTATCCGAGCAGAGCCTCATAGAGAGAGTGTACCTAGGGGTCTTTGACCTTGGGTAACCAGCAAGTGCTGGTCTGGGGGACCTGATCGCGACAGCTTGGAACCTCAAGCTTCCGCTAGTTTTCCCCCCAGTCTCAGACCCCGAGACTCTGGCAAGATGCATTCCGGTGATGGTGGGACAACTTCGACGCCTGCGTCTTCCCTCCTTTTTGTCTGCGGACAATGGGTCTCAACAAAACCAGGTTGTCTGTCAACCTTTCAATGGGAGAGCTCCACTGGGACTATGTGCAGAACGGTTTCTGGACCCTCTGCTTCCCCTGACGGAACTCCCGGGAGAGCTTCTCCCACGGCGCAGACTACTCAAGCAACCACACTGCGACATCTCTCCCGAACCGGGGCGTCGCTTCGGCTTCATGCCTGGAGACACTACGCTTCCTCCTCTAGAAGAGACAACCCGCTACAGTCGCGGTACGGAGGTCGCGTCATCTGCGATAGTCATCCACAGGGGTCTCCCAGGCAAAGTGAAGAGTCTAAGGTGGTTGGTGCCGTGGGAGATATACCTCTTCCCGTGAGGCCTCTTCTCCAGCAATAACGGTCTTATTGCCTTTCGGCGGGAGGAAACTCCTTTCCGCTCTTGGCAATGAAGCCTGTCGCTCAGCCTTTCCCTGACCTTCAGGCTTAAAGGAATAACTTTTTCCTGCCCGCTGGATCTATCCTCGCTCATGCGAAGCTACGATCGTCCCTGCCCTAGTCGGAGGAAGACCTCCAACTTGGAGCATGGCTCGGACTTTTAGTCCTTTAAGAGATCTTCTCAAGACCCTTTTACGACAGGCCTCGGATTGTATTCCGCCCTGGGTCTTCTGCTCACTCTGGCCACGGCCAGTGTGTAAGCAATCTTCTTGGTCTCTTACTACTCCCCCCCTTTCTAAGGAAGAGGGGAAGGCAACATTCAGGCTCGCTCCTGAGTTGTTGGCTAGACTCAGAATCTGAGGGTCCCGACCCTTCGGTCCGATTCATTCAAGATTTTGAGTCTCCATTCTGTGTCTGATGTCCCAAGACCTTCTCTTTCTTGCCAGTACAGGAATCGAGAGGTTAGCGCTGGGAACAGCTGCAGTTTGGCCCCAGTTGCAGCCGATTTGGGAACACAAGGAGGACATGGGGGGAGAGTCACCAGTATACCTCTTCAGCCCGGACTCAAGGACATTCATCTCGACCTGTCTTCAGACCCTCCCCCGTCACGTCGCCCTACAGCACGATGTTGGATACATCGCAACGTCCCTCGCCTTCGAGTAATACTACTCTGTGACGCAGGTGCTACAAGCTGGAGTCTGGAAGCGTCTGATGACCTTCGCAGCCCGCTTCCTGCAGGGCGTGACCCACAGGAGTCTCGATACGTTTTCTATCGCTCTGTGGTGGCTACACAACAGCTGGTCTAACCTCAGGCTCCTTTTTGGACAGGTAGCAGAAGGTTGAGGGCATTGTTATCAGGTTTTAGTCTGCATGAACGAAAGAAGTATGTCTGGCCCTTACTTCTTTCTTCATCATCCCCTCTACAGGGAAGCAGCATCCTGGTCTCTGCATAGCTGACCTCGAACCTCTGCAGGTAAACCATGCTTCCTTGTGTTCCGAGTATTGAGTCAATACTGTCGCGTCCCCCATACCCTGACGAGGTGGTATTGGGAACGTCTTAACCCAGAGTTCCTTCTGGAACTCCAGGTCAACTGCCTAAGACGGGTCACACTTCTTCCTTCACACACAAGCTTACGTAGGCCACATGGTTCCTTGCGGTGCACGGAACTTGTGAGGTGCAGGGACTCCTTTTCTCGAGTGCGACTCACTCGGATTCTGAGTCCCCGGGTAAAGCCAAAGCCAGTATGGCTGGGGACTTTCCACCCTTCCTAAGGGATAAGTCACCCTTTGTAAATAGCGTGGTTTGTATTTCGGTTACGGAACAAATGACAAATTCGAAGATAATTTGTATTTTTCCTAACCATACAAACCTTAGCTATTTACACATATTTGCCCGCCAGCCCTGTCCCCCAAGACAAGTCCTACCTCTAAGTGAAAGTGAGTATTCACCTGTGTGTGAGGGGGAGGAGGGGTAGCTAGCTACCACTCCCCTACCCCCCCGCTAACTAGCGCGGGGGTAATACACCCTCGTTAAATTCTAATGGCTCGCCATTTCAGCTACGCTAAAAGTAATAACCCTTTGTAAATAGCTAAGGTTTGTATGGTTAGGAAAAATACAAATTATCTTCGAATTTGTCATATTTTTATAGTGTTGGAAAGTGTTTCTAGATGATCTGGCTACCCATGCCTATTTTTTTTTAGCCAGATATGGCGTATATATAAGTATGTGTTCGATTTTCCTGTGATCGCCATTTTTTCGTTTTTTCCCATTTCTTTCAAAATTACTACGTACTAAGGAACTATCACAGAGTAATGATTCATTTATATTTTTATTTGTCGGAAAATGTGCCTTGATGGTTTGCCTAGCACGTGGCTGAAATTTTTTTTTTCTGAAATGCCGTATATTAAAATGGCCATTTTTCCGGGAGTGCCCCTTTTTATTTGTTTTGCATTTTTTTGCTTAGTCATGTTACCGTAAGGAATTAGCAAGTAGTGTCGCAAAACTTATAATTCTATAGTGTTGGAAAGTGTTTTTAGATGATCTGGCTACCCATGCCTACCTCTTTTTTTAGCCAGATATGGCGTATATATAGGTATGTGTTCGATTTTCCTGTGATTGCCATTTTTTCATTTTTTCCCATTTCTTTCAAAATTACTACGTACTAAGGAACTATCACAGAGTAATGATTCATTTAGATGTTTATTTGTCGGAAAATGTGCCTTGATGGTTTGCCTAGCACGTGGCAGAATTTTTTTTTTTCTGAAAAGCCGTATATTAGAATGTTAGCCATTTTTCCGCGAGTGCCCCTTTTTATTTGTTTTGCATTTTTTTGCTTAGTCATGTTACCATAAGGAATTGGCAAGTAGTGTCGCAAAACTTATATTTTTATAGTGTTGGAAAGTGTTTCTAGATGATCTGGCTACCCATGCCTATCTTTTTTTTAGCCAGATATGGCGTATATATAGGTATGTGTTCGATTTTCCGGTGATTGCCATTTTTTCGTTTTTTCCCATTTCTTTCAAAATTACTACGTACTAAGGAACTATCACAGAGTAATGATTCCTCTAGATGTTTATTTGTCGGAAAATTTTGTTTACTTCTTTTTTGATTGAATATCATCAAAATTTTTTAGCTAAAATATTATATTGTTTCACATTTTTGTTTTTTTTTTCGATTTTATTTCCCTTCAAAAAATTTTTTTTGGGTCAGAATTTTAATTTTATAGTCGTAAAATAATCGACAATTATCCAGCAACCCACCATACAATTTTTATGCATATCCAATAATGATTAGATTAGTAAATAACACCTTGAAATTGACATACCCTTCCTACATTTCAAGTGGCAGATTAGGGAGTCTGAGTCAGTGTGGTTGGCGGCCATTTTGTGGACATATCCGAAGCGTAAGTTGCCCTATCTATATATATTCTTGTTCCCTATAGAATTTGTGATATTTTGGTATATTTTTACCTGCATAAATATCATATTATATATTAAATATATGTATTTTTTTTACGAAATTTCTAAGTACTCAAAAAATTACCTTTAGATATGGCCCCTGATATAAATGTAATTTACAAAATAATGAAGATTTTTTTACATATTTCTATTTTAGGATAACATATGTTTATTCCCTAAAAAAATTAGCCACTTCCTATTTCATTTGGGTACCCAAAAAAATTCATGAAATTTGGACAAATTTTTTTGGCCAAAAAAAGTTACCCTTTTTTCTCATTTCAGATCTTCACCTCCATGGGTCTGACTTCATCCAAAATACATCAAGATGTGTCCTAAACATTCAAGAATCAATTCCTAAAAGGATTTGTGTATATATGTATAAACTTTTTTTTATGAATTTTTATGTCAGGTCTTTTTTTTTTTTACCTAATTTTTTAAAATATTTATAATAAATAGTTTTTCTGCAGATGAGTAGTATTTATCTTTACAGTTGTTTTAAGCATTCATTGAAGTTTTTTTTGGCAAAAGAAAAAAAGAGGTTACTGCAAAAACTGATTTTTCAAGAATTTTTTTTGGCGTTGGGGTCGTTCGCGTTCGAGTATACCCTTAAAGGGGTGTCCGAGGAGCGTACCTATCCAGGGTTAAGGAAATTATCAACATTGGATGAAGAATCATAAAAATCACCATGGAATTTAGAAAATGCTTTTAGGTACGGAATACTGCATCCATTACAAGTTTCTATAACTTCCTCCATTGTAAAATACGTAAAAATAAATCTCACTTGAAATGACGGACACCTTACTAGGTCAAAGGTTTCCAGGGAAAAGGATTTGGTGGAAAAGGTATGAACAGACCACGAAGAGATAAAGGAAAAGGGGGTCGGGAAATATCAACTGACAACCCCCTTGCGTAAACTTTGAATACGTATCGGTTCGTGATTGATTAACGGAAAAACAGCGGAGTCTACAGGGTAAACATGAATGAACTGGATAGGGAAACTTGTCCAGAGCAGGTATTTATGTGAAACTGGGGAGTGACAAGGAAATAACAAAAGAAATAAACCCAATATAGGAAGATAAAATGGAATGTATGATAAATAATATTGAATGGGAATATAAAATGAGCTGATTTTATAAGGTACAGGATAATAAAACAAGTAATTCTTGGGTCAAAAGTAATCTGTATACGGGAGTATTACATAACTACTCAAGTAATAGACCTGAACAGAGCTGGTAGAGAGACGGAGAGTTACATTTCACGGTTAGAGAAGAAGAAATCCTATTGGTGGGGGAAAAGCTTCTGCGCAGGTGGCGGGGTTTTTGCGCAGAAGATCGAAAACTGGTATGCACATACGTACGTACGAGAGGGTGCTGATGTTAACATGGAATGCTAACATTTGATCTACATCAAACGTTGGCAGCACTGGTTACTGTATTTTTTCATGAGACATAACCTTTACAACAGCGCCTCCAAAGTTTATCCAGTTAAACTGTTTTGACTTTTCCTCTGATTATTATAAATCCAAGAAGGTAATGTATAGAGAAGAAAATGTTTGTTTTACGATTATACATAGTTTCCCCGGTATGTTTTCCCCACCCAAAACCCCGAGTTCCCACTGGGGGTCCCCCATTACCGTAGGATATAGTTACCGGTATATATATTTCTGAAACTATTCATTTGTGACGGGAACGAGTGTCATTTTTGAAGAGAGCGTAATTTTTTTATGAGAAAAAGTAGTTTTTTTTTTTACTAGGTTACATTGCCCTGTAATACACTACAATGATACCGAACTTTGAAACAATTTGTAGGCGCCTGGTTTAGAGGATTGTTTTATAATTAGAAATACATACATACATACATACATACATACATACATACGTACATATACCAAGGCACTTCCCCCAATTTGGGGGGTAGTCGACATCAACAAATGAAACAAAAACAAAAAGGGGACTTCTACTTTTTACATTCCTCCCAGCCCGACAAGGGACTCAACCGAGTTCAGCTGGTACTGCACTATTTTGTAATTTTGTCAATATTTGATACTTTAATTTCCAGTGGACATAGAATTTGCTTTTTACGTATTTTATGTATTACTAATGTGGGCCAGAGCATATTAACACAACCCTATCGATCGTCAGAAATTTGAACACCACTTGATTTCATCAGTCCATTGTTTACTATTAAGAGAATTGTTCCTGTTGTGGTATGGAAGGAATACTGGCCTTAAGGAAGCCACCTTCCTTCATCAGGTGGGAGCATCTGAATTTGTACGAACTGATATCATTGGATCCGGTCGAGTAGCTCTGACACCAAATGATGGCTACTGTCTTTGATCAGTTGCAGTTGATCAGTCCCACTAGGGACTGATCACCAGCACTGTTGATCAGGTGAAAGAGTTTTGCACTTATGCTCCCCATTCTTATCATGACAGAGAAAGGTCCTTGCTTTTAGAGAGCCGCTTGCCTCTGCTAGGAGGGTGTAATGGAGCTTACTTTACCATTGGTACCCTTAGAGGTTCATCAAGCAGAGAAAGATGCTGCTTTGGCAGCTATAGCTTTTACACAGGTTACTGATGAGCAAGCGGCACTGACCCGTCGCCATAAGTCTTGTATGGGTAAGAAAAACGCTTCCCTTTGAAGCCATTCACCACCTCAAGAAGGGAATAACAGAGCTAATCCTTTGACTGTTTCCCTTAGGTTTGATTAACCAATGCATGAGCCTAGTATTTCAAAGGCTATTGACATAGGGGTAGTAGGAAATTGTCCGAGTACCCTCTTCATTCAAGGGAAGTGGAACATCTCCGTCTTTTCAAGGGATACTCAGTGGGGTTCCGAATTGTAGTGATATATTGATCTGCTAGCTCTTTGATTAGGTTCCTAGAGAGACATAATTTAGTTGGATACTTTTCTCAGGGCTGTGCTTTACAGTGTCCCTTATTTGTAAAACTTTCAGTACTTCACAGCCGTAGACATCTCTTGTTCAGCTTCATTGAGAAATGCATCTATATCCGTGTGCGACCTTTAATGCCGGGGATCTTAGGTTAGACACCCAGCAATAATAGTTTTTGTACAAAGAAATTTTGGTTGCTAAGAATAGCGTCTAGATGATTATTTATTAGTATTGTTCATTTTTTCAATGTCCATAGGATTAATCAGATATTTTTGAAACTGCAAACTTCTGTTAATCAATCCATCAATACCAATTAATATGTAACTTTGGCTCTTGAAAGGTCCTTTTAGATAATTATGATAGCAAGAACACCATGTTCAATTCTGTTATACTGTATAATCATATAGAAGAATTGGCGAATTTTTAAAGATATTTTCACTTTTTTTTTTTCTTTCAGGTGAATCTTGAGCAATGAACTGTGGGAGACTTGAAATTGAAGGTTTATAATTTTGCTGCTCTTCAATGAGAGCATAAAATCTATGAAAACCAATTACTGGAGCTGCATTAGCTGACATTTTTAAAGGTGATGTTAATAAGGAGCATTGTTTGTTTGATATGAATGAAATTATAGAAAAAAACATGACTTAGATTTAGATAAAAAATGATCTGAGTAAATTAAATTTGGATTAATCACTTTACGGATTATGTTTATTATGCCTTGTCAATTGCATTAGGATAATTAAGTTTATGGATTGGATCAAGATTGAAATTAAATAATTTTATTCATAATTAGTTATTCAAGGCAGAATTTTATTGGTATTAGATTTCAGTAGGATTGTATTCATTTTGTACTTTATTGACAATTGTTAGTTGGGCTAATCCTAAGTTTTATACAGTAAAGGAAGATGAAGGTTTCAAGTGTTCATTAGAAGACACAGGTAGTTATGGATTACTAATGAATTAAGGTGGGATTTGATTACCAATAGATTAGGATAATGTTGGATTCCCAACGTATACTCCTACATAAATACAAACCCTCGTCCTTTAATAGAACTAGGTTGGATGTCGGCTAGCAATGAAAAGTAACTGCCACATAACCTAATAATGAAAAATCACTAGCACGTAGTCAAAAGTACATGCACGTTTTGATTAAGGCGAGAGACTCGGAGGAGGATATCTTCACAAGATTGACAGTTGCTGCAAGGACACAAAATTGTCCATGCCCTGTTCTAATGGTCATCTTCTCCCATATGCATTCTCCAGACCATGTTATTGAGTCGGTCCAAGTGTCCTTCTGACAGGATAGTACAAACAATTCAGCGGCACAGGGAATAAGTCACCCAAGGTTTGCACTGGTGCTAGGGAGTCAAGAAGTGAGCAACAACAGTGCACCGTCTCCTCGATGTGGAGAGGGGTCGATGGAGATTACAGATCCTATAACCCCCGAACAAGGAACCGCTCCAGCAGAGGCAAAGAACTTGGAGATGGAGTCGACCTTCATCAAAAAGTTATCTCTGATCATAAAGATGAACAACTTAGGTGAGGCTTTAAGGAACCCTGCGAAAGGAGGAAAGACCTCGATTGATTGGCCCTTTGGTGCTCTGCAATGGTAAAAATTTCTTTAGTCGGAACCTGCTGAAGAGGCAATCTAATAGGAAGCAGGTCGTACAGGATCCTACTCCTGACCTTTTTCCATCATTGGATATTTTATGTTCCTGAAGGATCGAGCCCTTTTCCCCTTCCAACCGGCATGGTGGAGAGACTGGGCACAATCTTTTCTTCTTCTTAGACTGCTGTTATGGAAGCCACCTCGATGGCCAGTCTCCAAGCAACATCCTGGCTGGACCATCAGTCCAGTATAGAATCATACAGTACAGTACTTTGCTTTTCAGAATTTATGTGACTAAGAAGAAAAGGAATTTTACAGACTTGGTCTTATCCAGAGCCAAAGGGGTTACTGTGTTAATGTTCTTTGAGTTAACATGCTAATATACACTTTAGTTCCTGTTAACAGCATTTTTGTAGATGATTATGCCCTTGACTAGTGTGTAATAGTGACAGTGATGTCATTCTAATTTAGGAATGTAACATGGAACTTCATTGCTCTCCGTCAATAGAAGAACTTCAAATCTGCTGCATCTTCATCTCTTAGCACCGAAAGCTGATCCTTGCATTAATCGAATTTGGTGCACACTGCCAGAAGAAAGAAAAAAAAAGAAGTCCCGGCTTTTTTTTTTTCATCTTTTCAGACAATTTGTCCTTCAAGACTGATCGATAGAAGTTACATATGGGTCAATCCTGTTGTTTCTTTCCCCATGGGAGTGTGCGTTTCCCAATCCTTCACCGAGGGTGAAAAGAAAAAAAAGCGTAATTTCATCTGTTAACAATGGGAATGCCATCCCACCTGTTTGCGATCACAGCCCTCTTCTTGATTGGATGCTCCTAGAGTACTCGAGTGCCATGGCATTTGATCATGCTCTTCTTCTTGAGTGCCATTGCATCTGATCACATGCTCCTTTCATCTCAGCTGTTCGTGATCGAGCCAATCTATGGTAGCGCCACCTCCCTTGCAAGTGATTGAGCACATCTAGTTGAACTCCATCTTATATGTTTTTTCCACCACAATCTTGTCTGCTCGCAATCAATTGTGTACCATCTTGCCTGCTCGCAGTCGATCATGCACCATCTAGCCTGCTCGCAATTGCACCACTTAACCTTCTCACAATTGTGCACACCTCACCTGCTCTCAAGCGAGCTATCCTATGGGAGAGCCACCTCACCTGCTTGCAAGAAAACTTTCCTATGGGAATACCACAGCCACCTCGCCTGCTTGCAAGAGAAGTTTCCTATGGGAAAACCACAGCCACGTTCCCTGCTAGCGAGAGTGCTCCCCTACTGTGGCATCACCTCGCCAGCTTGTGCTAATGCTCTCATTCATTGGACTTATAACTGGGTGTGCCTGTCTCTTACGCTCATTCATGTGACTTGGAGCATCCACATGCTTGTGTGCTCCACATATTTGCACATAAATACGCTTACCTTTTTACACACACTTCTGATCGAAAGCACTTCCTCAAGTGGCAAGCATTCATCCAATCTTGATGTCATGTCTCTTAATGGGAACACACTTATGTTCATACACTCCCTTCTAGAAAAGTACACTCATTTGTTGCCAAGTTGAATCTCTCTTATTGAAGAACTCAGGTTTTTTGTAGTTAAGAAAATTGCAAATATTTTGCAATAATCCTAATTGATAAATAAATTTTGTAAAGAAATCTGAGAAAGGTTTACTTCCTATTCACTAAGAGGAATACAGTAAAAGACTAAATCTTGAGCCCTTGATAATTTATTTAATAATTCTTAGGTTGTAAGAAAGATGGCTTAATCTTAGCTATTGTTTGTTACCTTAATAAGTTATTAGAGTATATAGCCTGGTTTAGATTCATACAAAGGAGTACTAAAACTTGGAGCTTGCAATTTGAAGTCATGTCGACTTGCTAAACAAGAGTTAATTTGTTAGTTGAAGTGAAAGGAAATCAGTAATCTGATTAGACAGTGATAGGTCGGTTAAGGGACAGAGGCAGGATACGGCAGCCAATGGAGGATTAAGGCAGGATAAAATGATTCATGGCTAAGGTTGGATTAACATTTGATTAATCATTGGTAAAAGATACATTGTTGTCCTGTTTATAAATATTAGAGACGTGATTCTGGTGAGATAAGGTTGCCGGTGTAATAGTGCTGAATAGGTTAGCCCATGGATGAAGTATACCCAGTAAGTCAAAAACAATGTTGAATAAACTCGTCAATGAACTAATCAAGATTAGGTTAGCAAGTCGGGGAGTGTGGTTCATTGATGATTAGTTAACCAGAAAATTCACTTGGATAAATTAATTGGTGTGATAGGACTGTTGGAATTAGCTTATGGAGGATCAATATGATATACAGTATAATTAAAATTTAGTATAACATTTAAATTACAAGTGATGCATTTGCATGTTAAATTTAGGAAGTTACATGTATTTTTTTCTGTTTTTATGAGTGAAAACAAAAAAGTAATTATTCATTTCCACAGGACTATACTATTGTATAAGTAATATTCCACTCATGAAACTGTTACTGTGTCAGTAAATCCTTTTTTTTTTTTTCTCTTGAATTTATGCATAGCTTTTTTATATACTGTTAATGTTTTATGAGTACTGTATTGTTTGACCAGGTATCCTCTGAGGTGAAGGGTTGAATGTTTTATTCAGGGAATTATGGTTTATTGAGTGTGTCTTGAATAAAATTGAAGAATGAAGGGAGCTCTTGTCAGTCTGGACTACCAGAGGCCAACCATTGGATTATTCTAGTGAAGTATTTCCTTTTAGAATTCAGGAAGTAATACTTTTCCACTTTACAAAATGTATATTTCATTGAAATGTTTGTTATTATAAGTGGCATGGACATGTCTAGTTTGTCATTATTTCCACTATTTTATATTTATTACATAAGAATATTTTTTATTTTTTATAATTTATCATGCAGAGTGTTTTACTAAAAGTATAGTCTTGATATTGAAATGCACAGTAGAATATTTTAAAAAGACATTATCTGTACAATTAAAATTTTATTTATTTTTCAGACCAGAATTACCATAAGAAAAGAAGAGAGATTATGACCACCTGCTGAAAAGAAATTTATATTATTTATATCCTCTTACTCAAAACAGGAAATTAACCTGCAAATATGCACATTGCTAATGACATCAAGATGATACAACAGCAAATCTGGGATTGACTACCGAAAAACAATCCAGGAAGTTTCAAAAGGAGTACAAAATCGTGTCAACTGAAGTGGCCACAATATCATCCAACGTTTCTGAGTTTTGAAAAACCCTTTTGAGAAATATCATTACAATAGTACAAATATCTTGGAATGCACTATTTACCTGAGTTATTGAGATTTTATGGAGTTTTGTTAACAATTGTCATTCCATTTATATCACGGTTCAATAATAATCACTAAATAATCACTAACTGAAGGTAAAGAAATGAGAAGTTGCAGTAAATAAGTTATATCAACTTTTTCAACAAAGATATACCCAGATTATTTCAAGTTTATCAAAGTGTCTTTTATTTCAGAAGGGCATAAATTTGATTATCAGAGCTCTTAAGTTTTACTGAGTTTAGTAGCAATTATTTTATTAGCTCTTAATCTTTATAAAAGTCAGTGCATATAAAACTATTTCTAGTTAGTGTTTAATTCTTAGCATCTTTTGGTAAAAGAAAATATTTACATGTGATGCTATTTTTCTATTAAATTTTAAACACCCAAAATTTAACTTGAAAATTAGGTTCAGATTTACATTTATGAGCTGCTTTGACTTTCTAATTTAAATTCAAATTGCAATTTCTTAATCATTATTTTGATATTAAACAAGCACAGTCATTCATTTAGTTATCTGCAAACTGTCATGGCTAATACGAACATACATAATGTTAATGGATTCCTATTATTTCTTAAAATAAATAGCTGTCATTTTTATAGGTAATACTAAATTGATATTGTCATATTGTAAATGTTTTTGTTGGAGGAGGAAATTTACCATAACAAATTAAGACCATCAAATGTAAATGAAGAATGACTTCCTTAGAAATTTGCTGCTCCTTTTCAATTTTCATTAACTAGCTGTTAAATCAAATGTCTATTTCCTCTTGACCTATTAACATGCTTCAAGGTCGTATAATTTTTTTTTGAAGTGTGTAAAGTACTGTAAACATGTTACTGAAGTGTGTGACTGAAGGGAAAATATTAATAATCTTTTAGCTATTGATTCAAATGCATTTCATAATCTGTATATAAAAGAAACATTATTTGTATGTGAATATAACCTCAACTATCTCTTAACTAGGAATGTAATTTCATCTTTGTCTATGTATACAATTTCATCTCTGGCTTTCGAGACTATCTTCCAATTATTAGCAACTCGTTAAATGTTGTTCTACCCGATGTGAAATCTATAGAGGGCCCATGTTCTCTTTAAAAGATCTTAGTAGATGTGCTTAAGGTAGTAGTTTGGGAAAAAGTTCTTTCTCCAATTAACCACAGCTTGTGAGTGCTAGTCAGTCCCTTTTTTCCTTGGGGGTTGAATAGCTTATATTCTAGCAATCAACATGTGTACATGTATTTGTATTTTTACCAGAGAAGTGCCAGCTGAACTCGGCTGAGTCCCTGGTTAGGCTGGAGGAACGTAGAGAGTAGAGGTCCCCTTTTTTGTTTTGTTTCTTGTTGATTTCGGCTACCCCCCAAAATTGGGGGAAGTGCCTTTGGTATATGTATGTATGTACCAGAGAAGTCTACAATTACTCCCAGATCTTTACTCGGACACCATATATAACTTTTACAACACTTCCAGAAGTCTAAAAATATTGCCAGATCCTTGCAAAGACTAACTGATGATTTTGGCTTATAAATTTCAGAATAGCTGCCATATTTCCTTCCCTCTTGCAATAATGACATTTTCTGCTTAATTGAAAATTTCATATAAATCCCCAACTCTAGAATCATTTTCCAAATATTTCTGTTAAAGGGAAAACCAAGTATGCTATGTAAATATTCCTCTTTTTATTTATTAAATGTGTTTGTATAATGAGCAAGCAATTATACCATTTATTTTTTTGTAACAAAGCAAGGAAAATCATAATAAGAATAATTTTGAATATTTCTGAAGGGATTCACTGTTTTTAAGGTTTTATAGGATTTCTAAGCATTAGATGGATAATATCTCTCTCTCTCTCTCTCTCTCTCTCTCTCTCTCTCTCTCTCTCTCTCTCTCTCTCTCTCTCTCTCTCTCTCTCTCTCTCTCATCCTGGAATTAAGGTTATATTCACAATAAAAAAAATTTAACTAGATAAGTTTAGATTGTTTGTAACATTTTCCAAGCATAATTTCAAAACTTCGTAAGTATGTTTTAGTAAATTTTAAATGAAAAATATTTTAGTTATTCTGGTCACACACCTAAATGCTTGTTTATAGTAAAAGATCCTATTTATTTTTCTTCAATGTATTGAATAGGAATTTATTACAAAATATGAGCATGATAAAATTTTTAAGATATCTCTTGTCAACTGGTTTTAAGCTTTGTATAATTTGTATATAGTAAATGCAATTAACTGCCTTGTGCTGTAGTCTAGAATATAGGTGATATAGTTAATAATAGTTTCAATTTGGAGCATATTGCCAATTAAATTTATAAGATGGTTTTATGAAAGGAATAGTAATTTGAGTTCAGGCAATCTTAAGAGGAAGAAACAGTGTAGTATTGATAAAAATCAACATTGAAGGAATATTTCTTACTTAAAAGACTGTAGATGTTCTAAGAATGGTTAAAGTAAGATTTCAAGGTTATCCTTGTAAGACTTAAAAGAGTAGTTATAACTAATAAAAGGATCAAGATTAATATTTATATTCCAGGATCAAGATTAATATTTATATTTCCATGGGAAAATACATCAATAATTAATAGGGAAATTTATTGCATAAGAATATATACTGAAGTTAATTATTTGTGAAGAGAATGCTCAGACATTTGGCTCTTGATGCATAGGTTAAACTTGAGGGTATTTTAAGAACTGCACGTGATGCACTGCATAAGAGGAAAAAAATAATCAGGTTGCATTCAGTATTTAGGACAATGGAAGGGATAATTATCTTTAGGGAAGCCCAAAGAAAAACAGTTATGGGTTTCTTGAAAAGATTTGGTGAATAAGGAAGATATTCATTCCAATGTAGCATTTAGGAGTAGTATCTTAAAGGTTAGTACTTTTAAAGTGTAACATTTCAAATTCAGAGTAAATTATTGTGGTTAAATATGTAAGTGGTTTTGTAGGTAGAACATGCTAAAAAAAAAAAAAAAAAAAAAAAAAAAAAAAAAAAAAAAAAAAAAAAAAAAAAAAAAAAAAGAGGGATACGAATAGATAATTTTAAGCTTAAAATCAGTAACTTTATATATAATAAAATGCTGTTGTCATTTTTATATAATTTTAGCCAATAAATATCAAAACATATGAGATGTGAAATGCTTGTATAATTCGTAACATATTTGTTAGAATGATTATTTCAAATGTGTTTTTGTAAATAATAGATGCTACTCAATGTCAATTGCATAAGAAAAAATATGGACGAAAATACTTGAAGACAAGTGTCAAAGTCCTGAATGATATTTTTGGGGAAAATGTTATACCACTGCCAATAATATAACTACATATGTTGAATAATTAAAGGTAAATGTCCAGTATTTTGACGTCAGTAATAGGGGCATTATTGACTACTATAGTCATATCTTATGTCCATTCTAGTCTGAGCTGGAAAAGGTTAATTCATGATAGAGTACAAGATAGTCAAATATCTTTTACTCTTTCATGACAACCTTTTCCAGCAATGACTAGAATGGACATAAGATATGACTAAAGTAATTGGGAATGCCCATATTACTTATGTCAAAATACTGGGCAATTTACCTTTCCTTCAACATATGTAGTTATACTTCTAGCGGTAGTATGACTTTTTCCCCATAAATATCATTCAGGACTCTTGCTCTTGTAATCTCAAGTATTTTCGTCCATAACAATTTTTCTTAATTGCAACATTGAGAAGCGCCTATTAAATTTGTTAGTTAACCATAAAAACTATTTTCATTAAACTGTTAAGACATTAACCATGCACAAACTTTGTAATATCTTAGGAATTGCAAAATAAAATACATATGTAAAATAAACATTTTTTATTTAGTCTGCCTAATACAAAAAAGAAAATGGTATGAAAAAAGAGAAAACGGGTAATAATAGAAAACAGAAGTAAATGGATATAAAAGAAAAAAAAAAATTGGAACGACTCTGGAGTATTCTCCCCATGTTAAGCCTCATATGACAGAGTGTTCTCCCTAAACGGCCCCCTACCTATTTTAGTACCAGCAAATGCTTTATCCCCCACAAAAAAAGGGCCAAAAACTCTCATGTAATAGTCCTCTCTCCTAACTAGTCACTCGTTCATTTGGTCTGTTGATTATCCCCCATATACAGTTTGTTCACCCCCCAACTGGGGCACAAGAGTAGTACTACCAGTGTTTAATGATATATTGATAGTCAAGGTGACCGAACTGTCTGGTATTTAATTTTGAACCAAAGTCCACTTCTTAATTCAGCTGTCTGTGAAAGTTTTTTTTTCCCCTGAATAAAGTCATGATAATATATGACCTTGTTATTTCCATTAGTTACTATTCCTCAAAAGCCTCATGTTAAAGCAATTAAATTGAAGTTTCCAAATAACACAATATGGCTGAAGAAAAACTTTGAAATTCATTATAGACTTTTATTGTAGAAGATTGAATGTCAAACATAGTACAGGTTTCAGTGTAATCAATTTAATTATATAATGGAAATACAAACACTATGAAGTCAATGACATATAAGCATCAGATTCATGAAACCCCATTTTCTGAAAGCTTCAAACGCCCTAAAATCAAAGAAAACTTGACGTTTGTCATACATTTAGCTCTCAATTCGACAAAGAAAGCCTCTTAGGCGAGTCACCCTTCATCAAATATGGAGCACAGAATGACAAAACGTCCCATTTTCTTTGTTTACCAGTCAGTGTCCGTTTTCTTTAACTGCTGGTGCGTTTGAAGCTCGGAATTTGAGGTTACATATCTCATGACTGTGTAAGTAAGCAGTGCTTTATCTAATTGAAATCATAAAATTATTAATAAAAAAAAGAAGGAAAAGGAAAGCCCACCAAGGCCATCCCCTTTCCCACCTAGTAACCAGAAACTTAAAGCAAAATTTTCTTCTGAAGAAGCAATGTTACTAGGCCCTTGAATGCTTTCCTTTTTCTTCTTTTCTTTTCTTTTTATTGATAATTTTACAAATAATGACATCGGGATTGTAATTCAAAGGCTTCAAGAATAGTTTGTAGCTCTCCTAAAGTTAAATGGTAAAACATTTATGTTATTATTTTAATTCCTATGAGGCAAATTCCAGCAATTTTAGAGTTAATTATCTAATGAAACATAAAATTATAAAGAAAAGATAATTAATATTTCAAGAATAAAAAGACAAATGGAATATCTAACAGTAAAAAATAAGGTCATTTTCATGCCTTTGTGCAATTTCAGAACGATTCATTACTACAGACACATGAAGCTCAGTGAAAAGCAGACAAGATTCATAAATGCCAAGGTGCCTCCCTGACTCGTGCCCTTTAATGTATATGATTGAGTCGGGTAAAAAAGAAGAGACGTGCAAGGCTACTGCCCTGACCATCCTTGCTACTTCTCCCAGCAGACAGTCAGATCGGACCGAAGTACGCATTCACCTTACACGTGGACACCTAAATCACTTTAGCAGTGTAATAAAGTTCTCAAATGCAAACCCTGGTAAGTGAGTTTAACCTGAAACACTTAATAAAGCTAACGGCACTATTTAAGAAAAAAAAACAATAACCTTATGAAAATGTTAATGCTATAAAACATCTTGCTTCTAATTGAATATTTACCTACTCTTAGAGTTTTAATTTAAAGTTATAATAACTCCTAATAAGAAACTTAAGCCTACAACCAGCACCCCAAAGCTATACAATAGGCCTACTAGAACTGTGAATATATCTTATACACCTAAAGAGTGAAATAAAGTCAACCCCTTTAAATACTATCCTCAGTTCATACTATCTTCAGCTTATGATTCCTTACTGCAGTATACTATCCTCAGCACATAAGCCCTTAATATAGCCTACTATCATCTTATAATCATATACAATAGACTCATTATTTCATTATCTCTTACTATCTATTGCTCACAATCTCTGGCAATACTAAGACGAGGTATCCTCAGCCAATAATCAAAGGAGATGATTATTTATTATTCATTATGGATTTTACACAGGTCCTGTGTAACTTATTATATTACTACCAGTTACGGTCAAAATAATAATGAATAAGTTAGTTTTAGTATTTAAAATAAATGTATTAACTTTCTGTATTTTTGTTTTTATAGACTTTAGATTAACCCAGCCTGAAATGAAGTTTAAAATTATTTTTTTTAAAGTTACCAGATTGAGCTCAGACACAAGAGATAGGCAGATACTATATTCTCTACTGAAATCCGGAAGAATGTGAATAGATATTAAATAAAAAGTATGATTTTAGTATTGTTTAAAACACAAATGTCTTTGAGCTCCTTAATACATTTCAATATAAGTCAGTTGAAAATTGTACCAACGAAGGCAAACATCTCTATAGATTATAAAATACTTAATTATCTATAATACCCAGTAGTTCACCAAGACAATGACTAATAATTAATTCATTACACGTTTTAATTTGAATAATAATCAAGAAATTAGAATAGTTTTCATAATATAGAAAAACAGGGCCAGGAATTATAACTTCAATACAAGTTAATTACTGTTAGGAAGATATATGCTGATAAAGAGCATCAAACTAAAAAATATCCGAACAAAAAGACAAATTATATTCTATGATTTATCTCTCAGTGACTATAAAGACTGAAATTCCCCTCCTTAGATACTTCAAATCACACATATAGTAATTCAAAACTCTATAATAACGAAAATAATTTGGTTTAGAGACATAAATTTATATAAAAACGAAAACTTTACGTTAAATTCAAAGTTATCTCAGCAAATCTATAATATATAGACATTTACTAAAGCTTCAAAGGATTATTTTACTTTGACATTTTTAAGATTGTAACGGGCTATTTCAAAAACTTAAAATAACAATTTTTTTATATGCTATGCTTACTGAAGCTGAGGATTATACTCTTGGAAAATGCTTTTTTTTTTTTTTTTTTTTTTTAAGAAACTCGAGTTTGATGCTTGCCAATATGCTGACTGAGTACTTGATGAGCTTCCTAAATTGCTGAAGGATCTTTTTAACATGAATAAAATCTATAACCTACGCTACGTAAATCACAATGCAAAAATAAAAAAGAAAAAAAAAAAACCATCCCAATTCTGCATGAAAGGCCTAATTTACACCCATCTACATAAAAAAAACTGTGAGTAAAATACTTTCAGGCTGACTTATATTAGAAACATTGATAAATAAACCAGACTATCTTTGTCCACCTTGGAACATGCTCTATAGAGAGGAATTTGGCAAAAGAACGACCTAACTTCCCCATTAGAATCTCACACCAATCACTCAATACTAACATAATAATCCCTTATTCCTTGCAATGGAATTCATAACACTTTTAAAACACAAAGTCCCAACCTTCAACATTTGCAAGTTCTCATTACAAAGACACTGACATCAAGGAGAAAAAATTACCGTATTTTTAATATTTTCCTGCATACTGATGTGCGATGTATAACGATATTGTATAACAATCTTAAGAGACTGAAAACGGCTTAAAAAATTGATCTCGTTACCAATAAGAAATTAAAAAATATTCGATGTGGAATCCTGTGAATAGTGTTTCTTAAGAGGGAGATTAGATTGAATTTAGGAATATAGCTCAGTGCTTGGGGCTGTGAAGTCATTAAGCACCCAAGTGCTGAATGACTCTTATTAACGTTGAAGTTATTAGAGTTTTGACAACAATATGGAAGAATGAAGGCAAGAAAGGAGTTGGTAAAGTTGAAGGATATACAGCTAGTGCAGCTACAATTGGGCCTGAAGGACTGTTTAGTAACGCCTACAGAGAATCTTGAGAGGTTTACTGATGGCGATACCCCTTGAGAGAGAGAGAGAGAGAGAGAGAGAGAGAGAGAGAGAGAGAGAGAGAGAGAGAGAGAGAGAGAGAGAGAGAGAGAGAATATGCGTTACTTGTGAGTCACCCTATTTCATTGCGTTGTGGAACAAATATGTAACGCTAAGGTAGCTAGATTATGCAATATCCAATATCCCATATTTTACTTTAATTATTTTTGCAGCTTCGGCAAACATTTTCAATCTAACCTTGTAATTCTCAATTTAATACTTAAAACTGCTCTAGCACGAGTGAGCTCTAATGACACAAAACACCCACCCCCATCTTTAGGGGAAACAATTAAACCAATAGCATTCTAGAGGGGTGTAGGTACAGAAATTAATTTCAAGGTCAGTGGTTGATACTTTGTTTTTTGCAAGACTAAAACCTTAAGAGGCATCGAAAGTCATAACCTTTAATATTCTACTGTAACATTTTAAATTGATCCCTCTTTCAATATGACAACTTGTAAATTTCTCTTTAAATTAATTAGTAAAGTTTGTTATTACTTTGATAGCTATCCCCTTTGTGTGAATTAATTTAATCATTGCAATTCTAATCAAAGTTTACGTTAGTCTCAAATAAGATTAGTGTTTATACCAATTATCTAATGAATTAAACGAAAAAAAATGGCCTTTTCAAAAGCTATACAAAAATGTTAGGTATGAACCTGCCCAAGATCTAATGCAGTATCTAATAATCTTACAATTTATGTACATTTTCAAGATATCTAACCATAGAGATAGTTAATGCATTAAGAAAAGTTAAGCGGATTATGAAGTATCTATGTTTAGGCCATCAATGAACTTTTAAATATATCTCAGTTATTGTTAATTTTGTAAAATACCTAATACGGCTCTTACAATATTATGGAATTTCCCTTAGGAAGGATGTTTGAAGACGGCTATTTCTGCACATCAGTATTGTATTTAAAAAAAAAAAAAAAAAAAAAAAAAAAAAAAAAAAAAAAAAAAAAAAAAAAAAAAAAAAAAAAAATAAATAAATTCATGAAGATGCGTAAACAGTAATTTTATGAAAATGGAACTTTCATACCTTAACCAGTGTAAGGAAATAAAAAAAATCCATATTATATATCTAGGAAACTTTGCACTCAGGTACAAACCTGACGAGATTCTTTGTTAACGATTTGTAAGCCTACCAAATATCTTCCCACCCTTTAAATAACACAAACACACACATACACACATCTGGACAACTATCACCTCACCGATAACATATTCAAGAACTTATTACACATTTCTTCTAAAAATGATTAAAGTGTAGTTTATCCCTTCTTTATGTCATAGGCACAAACAACACGAGTCAAGAAACAACATGGAGTTTATGAACCGAGCTGTGCACCTTTTCAGAGAGCCCAGGTATCTCGCCATAATAAAAAGCTTTGAAATACGACTTCAAAATGACCTTCTTCCCAAATTCATTGAAACATTTACGTTATGTACACTTATCATATATCTTTAAAACCTTAATCTTACTTGAACTTATACTTTTTATTACAAATTTTGAAATAACAGTTACCACTGATTACACATTAACTTCAAAAGAGCATAAACATGTCTGGAATACATTGAATCACAATCCTTTTACATTAGATAGAATTTCCACTACTTACATTACACAGTCTATAACAAATTTGACGTTTTTGTCATTGACACAAGTGTATACAATTTTACAAGAAATGAAAATGAGAGTACCAAAACCTGTACATTTGACATAATAACCTCCTACAATGCAAGCTTCTTAAACATTATTAAATATTTGATTAAAATAAGATAATTAATACCAAATTCTAAAATCTCATGAACCATTACAAACTTAAAAGAATTTGAAGCTTTTGAGCAAGTTAATAATGACATAACACATACATAAATTTTCATGACTTTGGTTATCAGTATAAAAATTGCACTGACAAGACAGCTGGATAAATAAGCAGACTAAAGTCCAAAATGTTTACCAGTACAGACTGTCGGCCTTTGACAATTACAATATATTCAATTGAACACATTGAGCTACAGCTCTCAAGACACCAGTAAAGGAATGAACAAGTTCTGTACATGAAGAATAAAATAACAGTCTAAAAGAACAAGTGATTACTCTAGTTAAGATCAGGATCTACCTCATGGACTCTTTGGCCCTTTTCTTGTGAGGAATAAAATGGCAAATGCTGATGCTAAAAGAGGAGGGGGCCAGTGGGAAACACATCAGCCATATGAGGCGAGTGTGTGTGTGTTTTTTTTTATAACATTTCCAAATTTGGGATAAGGAAGGATCAAGGATGGGGAGTGGGAGATCTGAAATTGCAGGTGAGCATCAGGTTAATATTAAAGAGAACTTCATAATTCATCCTTATTAGAAAATGTGAACTAGGTCTCCCATTACTTTAAATAATTAGCATGGTATTCTTCAAGGTATATTCATGTAGCCCTAAGAAGGAAGGAGAGAGAGAGAGAGAGAGAGAGAGAGAGAGAGAGAGAGAGAGAGAGAGAGAGAGAGAGAGAGAGAGAGACTTTATTATATAAATCAAAAGAAGTATTCTAATTTGCTTTCTTACTTGGAAAACATAATTGTAAAAGGGGAATACATAATTTTATATAAAAGGAAAGGAAAATTAATTATTTTGCACGGTTTCCCCTTAGCAATATACAAGAAATTTACATATGACAAATTTTGAAAATAATTTTTATTTTTCATACTATAAAACCATGAGTTCTTTACATATAGAGGATGGAGTAACAATGGCGGCTGAAATATGGCAGTTAAAACTTTTAATGAGGTGTAGGCCTAAATAACCGACCAGTAGTGGGGATGGAACCGCCAACCAACCCTCTCTCCCCGTAGCTCACTATTATTATTATTATTATTATTATTATTACTAGCCAAGCTAGTTGGAAAAGCAAGATGCTATAAGCCCAAGGCCTCCAATTGGGAAAAATAGCCCAGTGAGGAAAGGAAATAAGGAAATAGATAAATGATGAGAATAAATTAACAATATATCATTCTTAAAACAGTAACAGCGTCAAAACAGATATGTCCTTTATAAACTATTAACAATGTAAAAAAAATGTCATATATATACTATAAAAAGAATCATGTCAGCCTGGTCAACATAAAAACATTTGCTGCAACTTTGAACTTTTGAAGTTCTACTGATTCAACTACCCAATTAGGAAGATCATTCCACAACTTGGTAACAGCTGGAATAAAACTTCTAGAATACTGTGTAGTATTGAACCTCATGAAGGAGAAGGCCTGGCTACTAGAATTAACTGCCTGCCTATATTTCGAACAGGAAAGATTTGTCCAAGGAGATCTGAATGTAAAGGATAGTCAGAGTTATGAAAAATCTTATGCAACATGCATAATGAACTAATTGAACGACGGTGCCAAAGATTAATATCTAGATCAGGAATAAGAAATTTAATAGACAGTAAGTTTCTGTCCAACAAATTAAGATGAAAATCAGCAGCTGAACACCAGACAGGAGAACAATACTCAAAACAAAGTAGAATGGAAGAACTAAAGCATTTCTTCAGAATAGATTGATCACCGAAAATCTTGTAAGACTTTCTCAATAAGCCAATTTTTGTGCAATTGAAGAAGACACAGACCAAATGTGTTTCTCAAAAGTAAATTTGTTGTTGAGAATCACACTTTAAATTTTAAAAGTGTCATACAAATTTAAAGAAACATTATCAATACTGAGATCCGGATGTTGAGGAGCCACCGTCCTTGACCTACTTACAATCATACTTTGAGTTTTGTTAGGCTTCAACTTCATACCACATAATTTGCACCATGCACTAATTTTAGCTAAATCTCTATTGAGGGATTCACCAACCCCAGATATACTGTACATACAGGGGATGGAATTGATGCAAAGAGAGTAGCATCATCTGCATATGCAACAAGCTTGTTTTCTAGGCCAAACCACATGTCATGTGTATATAGTATGAAAAGTAATGGGCCAAGAACACTACCCTGTGGAACACTGGATATCACATTCCTATACTCGCTATGGTGCCCATCAACCACAACTCTTTGAGATATATTACTTAAAAAATCAATAATAATGCTAAGAAACGACCCACCTACTCCCAACTATTTGAGTTTGAAAACAAGGGCCTCATGATTAACACGGTCAAAAGCAGCACTAAAATTAAAACCAATCACACGAACTTCTTGACCACAATCAAAAGGATTTCTTTACAGCATTGGAGATTGTAGGAAGGGCATCACATGCTCCAAGGCCTTTACGAAAACCAAATTGCAAACTAGGGAGTAGATGATAACCTTCAGCAAACCTATTAAGACGTTTTGCTAGAAGACGTTCAAAAACTTTAGAGTATGTGGGAGTTATGGAAATTGGGCGGTAATCAGTGGGACTTGAGCTACCACAAACACATTTACATAGAGGAGTAACATTACCAATTCTCCAACAAGTGCTAAAAGCTCCTATTCTTGCTAACTTGTGCAAAATAACAGATAACTTTGGAGCTAAGAAATCTACTCTCTTTATAAAAAAAACAAAGGAAAAATACCATTTGGGTCTACACCTCCATAAGCATCAAGGTCCATCAACAGAGCTTTAATCTCACAAGATCGAAAAGCTAAACTAGTTAGTTTAGCCTCAGGAAAACAGGAAAGAGGAAGTTCAAGTTTTTCATTACTCTGTCTACTGTCAAAAATATCAGCCAAAAGGGTTGCCTTTTCCTTTGGACAGTGAGTGACTGGGCCATCTGGTTTCAGTAAAGGAGGAACTGTTGCATCTACACCAAAGAGTGCAGATTTAAGGGTAGACCACCATTTATGTTCCTGAGTTGTACCAGAAAGGGTTTCTTTTATGGTTAAATTGTACTCCTTTTCAGTTGAGGCATAAACTCTCTGAGCAAAAGCTCGAAGCTGAGTAAATTTTTTTCAGGTCAAATCTGATCTGTTACCCTTCCAAAGATGATAAGCCTCCTGCTTCTCCAAATAAGCACGTATACAATCATCATTGAACCACGGTTTGTCCTTCACTCAGTACCATAGCACACGAGAAGGGATACCCCTATCAATTATGTTGACTAGATTCTCATTCAAAGGGACAACAGAATCTACACTACTATATAATTGTGACAAATTCAAGCAAAAAAGATCATGCCAATTCCATTCCAGTCTGCTTGGGATTTCATATAAATTTTACAAGAGTATGATATATCAGGGACAGGCTGCTCAGTCTTCACTACTAATGAAATCAAGGCATGATCAGATGTTCCGACTGGAGAACCAACCTTTCTAGTTGTAACGCCAGGGGAGTCTCTGTATACGAGGTCCAAGCAATTACCAGACCTGTGAGTAGCTTCATTTATGATTTGCTCACAGCCTGATTCAGAGGCAAAATCTAAAGCTCTTAAGCCATGGTGATCGGTAAGAGAGACAGAACTTAACCACTCCCTATGGTGAGCATTAAAATCACCAACAAAGACAAAAGAAGCCTTTCTATCATCTTCTTGTATCTTAGCCATAATGGTAAGAAGACAATCAAAGATAGAATCATCCATGTCTGGATTTCGGTAGGTCGAACACAAATAAAAGTTGTTATGCCTGCCACAAACTTTTATTACCTGAATCTCATGACATCCACATTGATAGCAGGACTTATGAGAAGCAGGGTACTCGGTCCTAATATACACCGCCATTCCCCTGGCCCTAGGAATGGCATCATGTTTCAACATTATTGGCTTCTTAAAACCAGATATAAGGAGCTTAGATTAGTGCCTCATATTAGAAACAAAAATTTCTGAGCACAAAAGAATATCATACTGTCTGGATGCAACTGTAAGGTTCTGGATATTTGTATGAAGACCACGAATATTGCAATACAGAAGACGACATTGACGAAATCTAGGACGTACTGGTCCCGGATTTCACTCAATGTCTCCAGACACCATACGAATTAAAAGAAATAAAAAACAGACATCATACTTAAAAACTAGATTAACAAGAATTATAACAAAAACAATATGTACAGAATTATAAATAAAGTGACTGATGATACCCATAGACTATAGTAAAAAGTCGGAAAAACTGGTCAACATGGAGGAGCCGATACACCAAACAAGGCTAAATACCCTCCAGGATAGCCACTTCACTTCAACTGAAGGGAGGACAGTAAGGATGGTTTTGAGAAGAAAAAAAAATCAGAAAAAAGGAAAATACAACCTCTTGATAAACCACCAGGCATCCATGGCCCTTCTATTAAGCCTCCCAACACACCATTTCAAAAAAACAAGAGGAAGAAAATAAAATAATAATAAGATAGAATAGTGTGCCCGAGTGTACCCTCAAGCAAGAGAACTCTAACCCAAGACAGTGGAAGACCATGGTACAGAGGCTATGGCACTACCCAAGACTAGAGAACAATGGTTTAATCTTGGAGTGTCCTCCTAGAAGAGCTGCTTACCATAGCTAAAGAGTCTCTTCAACCCTTGCTAAGAGGAAAGTACACTAAACAAATTGCAGTACAGTAATTAACCCCTTGGGTGAAGAAGTGTTAAGTATCTTATTGTTTTCAGGTGTGAGGAAAGACGAGAATATGTAAAGAATATGCCTACAACCTCAATTAGATTGCAGCCTGGACTTTAAGTCGAGGGTTGGTGATGGTGGACATGTTTGAGTAAAGAATTCAGATTTGTATGGCTAGGAAAAATACAAATTATTTTCAAAATTTGTCATTTGTCCGTACAACCATAAAAATCTTTCGTTCTTTAGCTATAGGAGACTCATCCTTAGGATGGAGGCAGTCCCCATCCCCATTAGCTGGAAACTTAGCCTAGGGGGTCTGGTACTTAGTACTTGTGTTTAAGTTCCAGCCCCTACACCTCATGAGCTATGGGTGAAGACATCCAATCACAGCACGGGCCCCGCAGTCAAAGGTACATGAGCTGGACTTCTCTGAGCTGTAACAAAAGTGAAGAAATACAAAGATGTTGCAGAAGCTGATTCAGAAGTACTAAGTTTGTTTGGCTTCAACACACTTCTCCTTGTAAGAAGTGTGGGGAAAAGTCATCAAGTGCTTACACACCCTGAAGCTGAGGCGAATGAGTTTACCTATCTCTACATCAAGTCCTGCTGACAAGGCTTTGAAGCTGAGCCCCCAAAGAGGGGAAAGGTCAAAGGGAAAGGGAGGCCAATCACTCTTCACCTTCACCCCAGGTTTTCCTGTAACCTTAGCACTTGATCTATAGATACTGGTCCTGTTAGGGAACCAAGGAAGCCAAACCACCAGCGGACCAGCCACAACAGGACCTAACGTAAGCGAGTCCAAGATCCTGTTGGTTACATCCCGCAGGTAATGAGCTATAAAAGTAGTTTGTCTCTACCAAAACTCTGCTCTGAGAACCTGCATCACAGAGAAGTTCTTTTTGAAAGCTAATGAGGCTACAAGGCCTCTTACGTCAAGAGCTTTCATTTGGGATACTGTAGATATGAATGGTCTATTGCTCTGAAGACAACGTCCCTTAGTCAAAATGAGATGGTATTCCTAGAGACCCTTGATCCTTCTCATGCTTATGAAGAGGTTCTGATGGCGAGGCCTGAACAGCGTGGTATGTTTTAAATAGCTTCTCGGAGCCCTAACAGGACACAGTAGAAGTTGATCAGGATCCTCGATTACTGAACAAAGATTTGAAAAGGAAAATGAAGAAATTCTGGAATGAAGCTTAGAGAGACCTCCCTTCAACCCCTTGAATAATGGACATCAGTTGCCAATCCATGTAGTTCACTTCCTCCTTTGGCTGAGGCAAAGGTGAGAAGGAACACCGTTTTCAAATTGAAGTCTCTGTCAGATGCTCGCTTCAGAGGTTAGTAAGGTGCCTCTTTTAGGGATCTCAGAACCGTCATGACATACCACGAAGATGGACTGACTTTGACTGGAGGGCAAACAAAATTCATGGTAGACTGCAGTCGAGGATTTCTGGATATCCAGACATCTGTTGTGCAGTTTCTCTAGAAAACCATTTCTGAGAGAGGAGATACTGGATAGCCTCCATGCATGAAAACTCAAGGATTCTATGCTGCTGTGGAAAAAAATGTCATGGAGCTGTCACAGAAGATATGGAATTTACGGGAGTTCTCTCGGTATCTCCACCAGGAGATGTAGAAAATCTGTATACTATTCCCGATGCAGACTAAAGGGAGCTAGTAGTGTCACCACGAGGTTTGGGGTCTCCTTTATCCTGTAGAAAAATAGTGTCACCCCGAAGTTTGTGGTCTCCCTTATACTGTAGAAAAATAGCTACACCACGAGGTTTGGGGTCTCCCTTATCCTGTAGAAAACCTTTCTTAACAGGTAGAAAGGCAAAAAGTCATAGGCGTTAAGGATGTCCCAGGGATGCTGGAAAGAGTCCTCGAACACTGCTGCTGGGTTTAGTATTGATGAGCAGTATATTGGGAGCTTTGCATTCAGTGTGGTTGCTAACAGGTCTCTAGTTGGAGGACCCAACAAAATTATTACTTCCTTCACTATCTGAGGATTCAAAGATTTGATTTATGTTCTCCTGCTCAACTGATCCGCCACAATATTTTTTCCTGCCTAGAATGAAGCAGACTGACAGAGAGATCGAGTTGTTCACTGTCCACTGCAGGATCTCGACCGTTAGTTGACATAGCTTGAGGGAGATCGTTCCCCCTAGTTTATAGATGTGTCATTATGGTGGTATCACTCATCAATACCACTGAGTGTCCCTGTAGCAAATGTCAGAAATTGTTGAAGAGCCAATCATGATGCTTTCAGATCCCCAAAATTTATGTTCTTAGTGATCTATTGCTAACCTGGTTCCTGAAATCAAGTGGTTGTTCAGATAAGCACCTCAGCCCTCATTCGAGGCATCTGTCAACAACTTGAATCCTGGGGAAGACGAGGTAAGAGGTGAATCCTTCTGGAGGTTGTGCGGCTTAGCCACAAGAGGTCTTCTTTGGAGTTTAACCACATGAGAATCCGGGATTTTGGATTGTATCAATGTTGTGACCAGGAGGCTTTTAGGTTCCATTGTATGTTTCATATGCAAACTTATCCTTCTGGAACCAGTCGTTCTGATGATGACAGATGAACAAGTAGTCTCTGCCACTGAAGTGCTGAATGGAGGAAGCACTGCACAAAGAGTAGTAGGGCTATTTGTTGAATCCAACACATCATGTCCTCGGAAAGGAACACTTTCCCTTAGAGGGTGATGATTTCCATGCCCAGGTAGACAAGACATTAGCAGAGGTAGGATTTCACAAGGCGACAGGCTCTACAGAACCTAGAGGCTCCAAAACGGAAGTCCTACTAGAAGGAGCAGAAAAACCAGGGGCGACCAGATAAACAGTTCTCCGGGGGAAGGGGGGAGAAGCTCTGAGGTGTCAACTGCAATGGGAATCTGCTGAGGAGAAGTCAAAGGAGAGATGGACTGCACACGATGTTTCCCCTACACAAAAAAATGAAGGTTGTCCTCTGAAGGCAAACCAGGAATGCCCAAGAATGGCCACAGCAAGCAAGGGTCTTCCAACCTTTGAAAATTAAAAGCTGAAGGGAAGTCTGCCAACCAGGGAGGTATTGCTGAGCCACTAGGGGAACAACAGTTTCCCTGACCCCGGGATTGCCCAAACATTAATCAGCAACCACTCTTACCTGAACGCCCTTTGGAGTACGCCAGGAGAGAGTCAGAAGGGAGTGTTCTAAGGGAAGATTAAACAGCCGAGACTTTTTAGGTTTCGAGGAAGACGGCTGAAATCCAATTGAGGTTAAAGTGAGCTATGGGGTTGGGTATTGCCTCCCCACTATTGACCAGGTAATTACCGGCCAGTTATCTAAACCTTGTTAAAAGTTTGAAGTGCCGTATTCCAGACGTCGCTGTTACTCCGTCTCCTATAGGTAAAGAACGGATGGTTTGTATATGTGTGGGAACAAATTATGCTCTTAATATTTCCTTAGTTAAGAAATAAAAGAAGATGAAGTAAATCTCTCGCCAATTTTATGATCGTTTGGTAGATGGCATAGGAAGGAAATCTTTAGGTGCTACATGTGAACAACATACCTTGAATTCCAATGATAGGAAAATGCTCTTTTAGATATCTCTCCACCCTACCCCAAAAATAAAGCAAAATTATTAGGAATATGTATAAACCTTAAATCCATCAGTTACCAAGATTTTGTCAATTTGATCCTAATTAACAGAGCAATGCTACTTATCTCTGAAGCCTAAAGATTGAAAAGAAAACTAGAACTCTTGAAAACAAGAGTGATAGAAAAAACTAAACCAGGAATTAATACTTGAATAAAAACAAGAAAACTATAAGCGAAGTGAAATAATCAATCTAATGAGTGGACAAAATAGCTCCTTCAACCAAGGTTTGTAGTGGATAACTCCATACTCAAAGGATTGCTCTGAATAATTGTACAGGCAATATAGGGATCCAAATAACTTATAGATCGCTTCATTATCCAATGAGTGCACATGGCAACCCCATAGGAGGGTTCTAAATATCACTAAAGATGAAATTGTCGAGGATAATTTCAAAGAACAAGAAGGGTCATGAATAACCGAATGGACAAAGGAATAAGGCCCAGATAACTCCACAGACAAAGTAGTGTCCTGAGTGAACAAGTGTGTGCTACAAAAAACATTCTGCAAACTAGGGAATATTCAAAACTGGTAAGTCAAATAAGTTCCCTAGATAGCTTACTAAATGAAGAAAATCGTCGAATAACTATAGATAGAGGATTCCAAGATTACAGCATAGACTTCTGAGTATCCCAAATAACCTAAAAAAAATATCGAGCCTGAATTTCCCCACAATGCATGACTAAGGAGTTTCTCAAATAACTCTGTAGGCCAAGGAGTGCTACGTAAGAAGTTATAAAAAAAGGGAACTAAGGAGTATAATCCAGAAAGCTTGGTTAATCAATTTACAAAACAAGGGGAACTCTGCAAGAGATTTTCAAACAGAAACTATCCCCAAAAGGCTTGAATATTAAAGAAAGTCCTTTGTACCCCAACGTTATAGAAATTATCATCAAAACAGAATTATCTGAAAAATATTTGCAAATAAGAATCGCCCATAAACAAGTCTGTTGAGCAAGGAATGCTCCAAGTAACTCAACAGGCCTGAGAAAAAAAAAACACAAAGGATATCAAAATTTACTGAAAGGAGATATTTTAAACTAGGCCGTATCACTTCCTCACAAAAAGATGTCAAGGAAAACTGGCTCTTACAAAACTGTCAGCTGGAGTGGCAGGTTTTATGTCTGCAGCCCTAGTTGGAACTGAAGGATGCTATAAGCCCAAGGGCTCCAGCAGGAAAAATAGTCCAGTGAGGAGAGTGAATAAGGAAACAGATAGAATGACCCTCATCAAGCAAGAGAACTCTAATACAAGACAGTGGAAGACCATGGTACATATGCTATGATACGACCCAAGACCAGAGAACAATGGTTTGATTTTGGAGTGTCCTTCTCCTAGAAGAGATGCTTACCATAGCTAAAGAGTTTCTTCTACCCTTACCAAGTGGAAAATAGCCACTGAACAATTGCAGTGTAGTAGTTCACTCCTGATTAAAAAAAAAATGTGTTATCTTAGTGTTGTCAGGGGAATGAGGAAAGAGGAGAAAATGTGAACAGTAGGCCTGACTATTAGGTGTATGTGTAGGCAAAGGAAAAATGTGAAAATGTGAACAGTAGGCCAGACTATTAGGTGTATGTGTAGGCAACGGAAAAATGTGCCGTAACAAAGAGGGATGCAATGTAGTACTATCTGGCCAGTCAAAGGACCCAATAACACTCTAGTAGTTATATCTCAACAGGTGGCTGGTGCCTTAGCCAACATGTAACCTACAATATGATGTATTCTAATTAAAGACAAAGCTTAATGACCTACAAATATTTACGGAATAGGAAGACCTAATGGAAAGTAAGGATTGAAACCAAACCTTATAAAACACAGGGTAAAACCTGGAATTTTCAAGTACCTTTTTAATCTATCAGCCTTAGTCCAAAGGTGCCACTAAGAGAACGGTATCATTGAAATGGAATAAACAATAGAAATCACCGTATGAAAAAGATCTTCACCCAACTGGACCTTAACTGATTTAGAAAATGGTCATCGGTTGAACTTGCGGTCACAGAATTGGATCTGAACTTGTGGTAACACAGTTTTAAAACCAGAATGAAGATTTTCTATATCATTTCCGTAAAAAGAAGAAAAAAATGACAAAGATTCCACAATGAATGTTAGTAAAAAAAATAGCTATTTAATATTAGCACCAAAAGATTTAGCTAAATATGTTTTCTAATTTATAATAGTACTATGATCAAGAGTTTGTATCACTTCAAATACTATATAAAAATTATAGCTATCAATTATCTGGAAGTACAAATTCAGATTTAATAAAAACGTTATCTCAAAAGTGCTTAGAAGAATGATAAATGTACAAGCATTGTGATCTAATCAAATTAGAAGTGGGCCACAAGTGGAAATCATATAACCTTGTTCTTTAGTCCTGATAAAACTAAGATATTACCAACATTCTTATACCTCGTATAAATCCGAAATACTATAAGTGAAACTTTCAATTGATGACTACACTATTGAGAGTGACACTTAATACTGATGCTAGTTTCTAGTAAATTTAGTATGACACAAGATAGCAAAAGACTGAGATGGTGATCAAAGTTATTGAAGTGGTGATTCAGTGATAGTTCAAGTTGCAAATAAAGTATAACTTAACTTTACGCAGCTTTGTTCTTTGTTGAAATTTTCAAATAAAATAAAGACTGACAATAGCATTCACGATAGTTAAGACTTACTTAGCATAATATTAAATGAAAACCGTATATCATACAGCAATAGATTTTAGAATTTATAAAAAATATTAGCTTTGCAGTTACATTCTAATGGCTAATTTTAACAGAAAATGGAGGTACAGGGAACGAGAAGGAGACCAAAGCGAAGGTGGGTGGATTGTATCAAGGATGACCCTCGATCTAAGGGATTAACCGGTGTGAGGTGTGGGACAGAGGTAGATGGAGAAAGCTGACCAGAAACATCGACCCCACATAGAAGTGGGAAAAGATGTAGACAAAGAAGAAGAAGCTAACTTTAACATTAACTAGGTAATATCAAGATACCCAGAGCCTCACTGTAAAGAGATCTATGCAAGATTTTTGAAGATGATCAACTCTTCCACTACTAAAACCATGACAGGTATTTTTCTTTTTTCAGGATGTCACTGATCTTCATAGGTATTTTTCTTTTTCATGAAGTCACTGATCTTCATAAGTATTCTTGTGATTAATGGACATCTCCATTATAGCTGACGTCATTCATTTGTTCATCTCAAAGCAGGCGACCAATCGTATACTGAAAAAAATATTATATGAATTACTCCTCTAGTAAATTATGAAAAAATAAGACTTTTAATGGGCAAACTGAAACAAAATAAAATATATAAAAACTGCTATTAGATTAAATTATAAATGAAAAATATGAAACATATAATAAAATAACATAAAACCTGCTTTTAGATGATATTATAGTAAAAATATAATTTTGCTTTTCATTGTTATTCTTTCAATAGAAATAAGCACACATGTATTTAACAGATTCAGTTTATTAAAAAAATATTCTAACATTTGACCTAAATGAATAATTTAGATTTCATATATACAAAACAGATTTGATTCCTGAGTTTGCTAAAAAATAGTTCTTAGATAGAAAATAGCTTTAACAAATTGGAAAATAAGGCATCTGTTGGTATACACAAAATTGTTTGGATGTTATAAGGAACGTTTCAAGTACTTGAATGAGTAACAATTAGAATATTAAAAACCTCAAGACTTCTCTACATCAATTAGTTAATCATTATATCCTCCATTATTTTTATTAAATTGACTCATAAATTAATAAAATGTTCAATTTACAAAAGATCTAAGTTACACCAATGTTAAATTTCAAAATTCATCTGGTTTGTTTATGTTCATTTATAAAAACTTTCAAACTTCAAGATTCCTAATCACTTGCAAGATTTTCTCCAAGGTAAATCTCATTTATTCCAATTTCAAATTGTAAGAAGAGAGACATTAAATAAATATACCCCTTACCTAGAACGGTTGTTCACTTCTGCTATTAAAATCCTCGTCTACAACCCATATAGATGTGTCTTATTTCGTACATAGCCTATAATAGATAGCTGAATGGTTGAAACTTGAAATACGATACCTTTATCATATAACTTTTGCAAGATTTTTTTCAGTTAACACACACACGCATACATACACACATACGTATATATATATATATATATATATATATATATATATATATATATATATATATATATATATATATATATATATATATCATCATCATCATCATCTCCTACGCCTATTGACGCAAAGGGCCTCAGCTAAATTTCGCCAGTCGTCTCTATCTTGAGCTTTTAAATCAATACTTCTCCATTTATCATCTCCTACTTCAATCTTCATATATATATATATATATATATATATATATATATATATATATATATATATATATATACATATATATATATATATATATATATATATATATATATATATATATATATATATATGATGCTTTATATTTTTTCTAATAATTTCCTCTTTCGACTAATGAACATAGTTTATCATTCATCACTCGAGGAGATATTTTCAGAGATTACCAAGTAATTCTATAAGTGATAATCTCGTCTTACTTATGAACGAATCAAATGAATCATCAAAACATTCAGCAAGGGAACTCCAAACATGCCTATGAAACATAGATATAATAAAAATATAGAATTCTTAGCATAAAGGATGAGTCTATTCTAAGAAATCCCTTATGTTTATTCTATTCCTTCAGGAAGTTTTGATTAACTGGCCTTGGAATTACAAGCTTAGTATGGTCTTATCAGTAAAACTGAACTAGAACTTATACTTATAAATGCTTATCATTACTTTTTATAGTCGAACCTATAGTCAGTTTCTTTTAGCGAGGCAGATTTGCACCGACTCGCAGCAGTGCCCTTTTAGCTCGGAAAAGTTTCCTGATCGCTGATTGGTTGGACAAGATAATTCTAACCAATCAGCGATTAGGAAACTTTTCCGAGCTAAAAGGGCACCGTTGCGAGTCGGTGCAAATATGCCTCGCTAAAAGAAATGGCCTATAGCTAGATCATTTTCCGACTTTTACTCTTTTATATGAAAAAAACATTTAATGTCATTAAGTTACTGAATAGGAAGAGCCCAAGTTAATGTTAATTTACTGTGAATTATAATTTCATGTAACATACATGATAACTACTACTCAAACTGAATACTAATCAAGCTCCAGTAATCAGACTTTATCTAAACATTTGTCGGTCTAACGCAGTTAGAGTAATTTCTCTTAAACACCTGCCATTAAGACTATTTTTAGAAAATTTAAAAAATGTAGTACCCTATCTCAATTACCATTTTATTTGATATATCCTCCTTTTCTTATTAATACAATACATAAGTATAAAGATGTATAAAGATGACTGACTCCAGATTAAAATGAATTTCCCATGACTAAGAAAATGACTTCGCTAAAAGAAACTGCTTGTGATAATTGAGAATTAGTTATTCTTCCTTATCAAAAAAAAAAAAAAAAAAAAAAAAAAAAAAAAAAAAAAAAAAGAGCAAATTTCTCTGTTAAGTTATCCTACAACATATTTCAAAACTTTGCATGGTTCCTCCATTTTCACTCTTCATAAAACATTATTTATACAGTATGAATACAATTTAAAGAACTCCCTTCTATCCTGAAGTTTAAATTATTTCTCCCTGCAAAAATTAAATCCATGTATGACGGAGGCATGGAACTTGCTAAATTTCCCTTATAATTCATATGTAAAAAATCAAATAAATTTGTATATATAAAACTTTAACTGGAGGCTAAATAATTTCTGTTTAAACATGTTCTTTGTAATACAACTTGCTAACATTCGGTGTTGGGTGAAATAATAAAGATTATGGAAGAAGTCACTTAAAAATAATTTGGTTAACTGATTGGCTTATGCTATTTTCCAATGAACCAGGAAGTTTAGGTCTATTGACAGAAATAGTTATACTTCAGTGCTGGAAGGAATATTGTAATATCAATAAAAAATCAGTTTAAAAATAACTTTTGGGGCATATGGGAAGTGAAATTACAAGATTTAAAAATCATCTATAGTATTCTTTTGCTAAAATGTTATTGGTTTCTAGGAAATGTTAGAATTATTAATTATTCGACAAGTATTATACTATGGGCTTAAGAAAAATGGCATTCTATGGTCCTAAGGCAGAATGTTTAAAATATATGTTCCGTGAAAGTATACTTTATAATCTTACGTCAATTACTGCATAACTGATAAAGCTTTTTGAGAATTTGCCCTTGGGGAAATATTTGTATATCTAGAATGACCTGATAGTATACAGACACAAAAGTAATAATGATAAAATCCATGACCATCTCACCAAAAATAATTTGAGAACAATCTCACTTTCAAGGGAAGTTTTGCGATAGTTGACTTTTTCATAAATATCTATTACCTACTCTGTATCCTAACTGAGGTGTAAACTGAAAAAAAAACTTAAATAATGGAAATCTTAACTTATCTTTAAGCTGATGTCAGCTGAATATTACAGCCTCCATCCCTCTTATCAGCTTTGATTTAGATAGGAATAATTCAATCTTGTGTCATCAGCGTTTCCTTTTCATCATCATCATCATCATCATCATCATCATCATCATCACCACCATCATCATCTTTAGCTGTTAATTGCCTTTAGCTTCCACCTCCTTCCCATATTAAGTAGGTAACTAATGATAATGAATTTTCTGCAGATTACAGTGCTTTGCACCTACTAAGCTTCTAGTAGTGTGCCCACAATCACATTGTTTTGAGAGAGCAACAAGGAATCTGGAACCGGGCATGGAATCGGTTGCCAATTAGAGTATTTATTACCGACTTCCGCTTTTGGATTTCCAATGCGCAGGTAAATAAACTCTTCTGAAAGAAAAGGAAATTATAATTACTCCAAATGTTATTCACCTTCAAGTCATATCTGACTTGATATTTAATTTGATACATACGAGTCACTTTTTATGATTATTCATTAGAATGACTGGCATATTCAACTTCATCTTTAGAGATCAAGATAACAGACACATTTGAACCTTAAACTTGACCATGTTGTGATGTAATCAACAAGAATATCTGAAGGAAGAACAGTGATAGTATCCAGAGTTCTTGAAAAAAAAAGACAAAGTTCAGCTTGGATGATTGTCCGAAAGTATAATAGCAGCTACGTATGATAAGAGATTGGTGCTTTCATAACAACCCTATTCTTTAAATAATGATGTTATGAGTACTATTCTTGATAAGGCTGCCCACATCGTCATTGCATTGCATTGGTAAAATTGCATTTGAAGTAATAATAAGTGAATACGATTAAACCATCACAATTATATAAATGAATACATAATTAAGTATAATTGTATTTTTTCTGGTTAAAAAGATGGAGGACATTACAATCTTTTCAAATACTTTAGCTATCTGAAAATATTTAGTGCTTACATTCAAGAGTCAGTGAGTTTTAATTTTCTGAAGTAATAGTAGTAAACCAATTATAGATAAACTGGTCTCTTCAGCTACTTTCAGACGTTGCCTAGTAGGCTACTTGATATTGATGATTTGTCAACTAATCATTTCCTGGCACAGCCCAAAATGTAAGTTGGTAGACATGGAGTATAGTATAAATCTTTAAATGTCAATTTGGACAGAGTATCTTTTCCATTGATATCTTCCTACATGAACACAAAGTGAGAACTGTATTAGTATGATTTATTGATAGTGGTCATATGGTATGTTGCTAGTGCCATGGATCCCACTCAACCCCGTAAAGAAACTAGGGAAAATCCCACTCAGATAAAATAACAAGCAAAAGTTGATAGATGTTGGACAGAAAGTTACCAAAGGGAAGTTCAAATGAAGGCAAGGTAGAAGGATAAAAAGAGGATGTAGGTAGGAACCATAAGAAAACTCTTAAAATCCTTAATTAATACCTTTAGTGTATTCCATGGGGTGCACTTATGACAGTGTCCCTTGAAGGACTGACTGAATAATGATTGATTCAGCGTATGAAACTTCATTTGCGGTGGATAACGGGGGAGGGTGGGCTGTGGCACCCTAGCAGTACCGGCCAGAATCGGCTAAAGCCCTCGTCAGGCTGGGAGGAGTGGAGAGAGGAAAGATCCTCCTTTGTTTCTTTGTTTGATGTCAGCTAGCCCCAAAATTGGGGAAGTGCCTAGGTAAAGATAGATAGATTAAATAAAGGGACAAAACAACAGTGATCCAGAAATCTGGGAAGATGGAGGAGATACCCATAAACAAAACTTATTTGTTAAGAAAAGCTGCTCGATCATGTGACTTTCTCCATCTTGTATCAGATCCAGCAAATAAAGGAGAGACTTGAAAGTTTTTGTCCAACTGAATAGCAAGCCTATTGAGTGATGGTGAAAACATGAGATAAGAAGTGTGTATGCAGGAACATTCCGCCTTTCTGAATGAATCTAACAAATAGTTCTACTATGCTGTCAACTTCTCAAAAGTGCACCTGCTTGTTAAGGTTCTATGAAATGATCCCATTTGTTGACGTAAGTCACAAATGTAAGCATTATCTTTCATCAACACTACCAAGTGCTTTACTAAACCCCTTGGAAATCTTGCAAAGTAACCGACTAGCCACGCTATATGCGTTACTGGTACGTTGAAAGGCAGTTGTCTTTTTTTTGCATGGATCATATCCCAGAGATGGATATGTTACTCAGGTGGGCACCCTATTCCTCAGCAGATACGTCTGTGGAAGGCAGATTCCCTGAAGGAGAGGAGTTCCCGCGTTGAGGATTGTCAAGCAGCTACATGGGTAGTTTATCACAGATTCCTGCACCGACAAAACCCAAAGGTAAGGGGAATGGTGATAGCTAACTAGTAACACTTCAGGAACGATTGGAACAATCATTAGGGGAAATTACCTCTCTGTCAACAATAGTAGTATCATTAACAATTTACATATATATGCAATGACCTTAGTAATTGTAGATTAAGTTTTAAAGATATGTCTTCATAGGCAACAGACTAAATTTGATAATCCAGTCCCCTCTTGAGATACTCGCCAGCTGGTCCGTTACTAGAATCAGACACTCAGCAGTAGAGGAAAAGGATTAACAAATTGTCTTTATTGATTGAACTTCTTGCTCTCATGCTCTCCGAGGCTAAAGGGGACTGAGTGCCTTAGATTTGGGAGAGTGAACAGGAGAGCTTAGCACCATACGGCATGTAGCAAAGTGTGTGAGTGCCTTTCCTCAGTTGGTAAGGATCCTTGTAGACAATCATGCTAGCACGGTGTGGCATCTCAGTGCTTGTATGAGGAGTGCTGAGATAGGATCTGAGAAGTTACTTGTTCCAATCCCTATTGTGGATGCAAGTTGGAAGTTCTTGGGGTCTGGTAAGATCTCAGAGCATGGGAAGATATCACATCCTGGATTGGTCTCTGAGTATGCGAAGATCTAGGTCATGAAACAATTTTTGCTTGTCAAAGGATCTCGAATGTTGAAAGATTCCAGTGAGTTAGAAGAATTCTGGGCTGGAAGTGCTAGGAAGGAACTGATAGTAAGTGACAGTTGTACTATTAGTGACTAAAGTAATGATCACCTGAAGAAAAAACGTAAGTTCAAATCGTATGCTTCCCAATCTCATGGTTCCTGATCACATGGTTCCTGATCTTGGGTCACAACCAATCTCGTGAGAAATGACAATTGTAGAAAATAAGTCCGAGTAATCCAGTCTTCAGGAGAGAGTACACAATCAGAATATTCTCATGAGAATACAATATGAAGGAAAGACCACAAGGAAACATTGGTGCTCGTGAAGGGAAGAACTTGCACAAGCATTGAGAATAATCATAAATCCCTCTTTTATTGGCTGGAATGAAGCCGATACCAGATGTTCTTTTACCCGTAAGTCACAGAAGGGTGGGCATAAAAGATATAATTTCAAGATGTCTGATTATGCAGTGTCCAACAAGTGTGTAAAAGACAGAACCCATAATAATTGGCCACACAGAGACTGCTCGAGCAGTGATTAAGCAAGTGGAGAACTGTGCTGATATGGAAGGCGCTAACTTGATATCGTGTATGGGGTGATTGCATTGTCAGATTGTTCAGCTGAGACAAGATGATCTGGCAATGCCATTACACTCACACTATTCGTTCATCCTATACTCCACCACATGCGCCGACATTCCTTCATTGCTATGGGACACCTTTCAGCTGAAGCAGAAGAGAAGGAAGTACCTCAAGTTTGCTTTCTACCTTGTTGTACCGGCCAATGATGCCACTATTAAGAGTTCTATAAAAAGAAAATCTAACCAGGTGTTATTCTCCTAGTACTTTTTTGTAATTTTGAAGATACTGAGGGTAAGAATAAGAAAGGGGTTCTACCCCTTCACACTTGTTGGCAGAAAACTCTTCATCCTCTGATGGAGCACATTGATATTTGAAAATTACCAATCTTTTTAAGATTATGTTGTTGCTGTCATCACAAGATATACAAGCAAGAGAATAAAAAAAAAAAGAATGCTGTCCAAGGAACAAAAATGTGGATATAAAGTATGCAGAGAAGACAATCACATAGTTACAGTTATTGGTAAACAACTACAAATCCTTCTCCGTAATGTTCCTTGCACATTATGATCTTAAAAAAAAAAAAAAAAAAAAAAAAATCATCTAAACCAGAAGATTAAACCAGTCATTTAGGGCACAGGAAGTATGCCTGTACTAATTGGCAGCTGAAAATAAAGTGGGAGCTCAGCCATCACCCTCCAGCTAACTACCACCATCCCATCAAGTCTTAACAGCCTTACCCCGCTTCACTAAAAACATATTCCTATTAAAGATTAATGGCTTGCATTTGTTTAGGAATAAATATCCTTTATAGAAATGTTGATATTACTATAATTAAAAGCTTTGGGTACCTTCTTCACTTTCATTGCCGCTGAGACTTTCTTCTAGGGGTTAGGTGATGGTGGATAAAGTAAGTTTAAAAAACTACAGGTTTGTATTATTAGGAGAAATACAAATTAACTTCCATAGACCCGAAATCTGCTTCCTTCCTAGGTGAGTGGCAAGAAGCATCTGAGAATAGAAGGTACTTCAGAGGAGACACCTGAAGGGTGATTCCCACTTAGAGATTCTCCTCTCATATCCACCATTAGAGATTTGTCACAAACTCCTGGGCACCGACAGCAGGGTTGCAGGGTGATTAGATATTTGAGACCACTGGCTCTTCAGAGCCTACTACACCATGCGAACATGCTTTCTCCTGAAGGGGACTAGCTTCTCCAACAAAGAGAGGTGTCCCAGGAGCTTATGCCAAGACCAAAAACCAAGTGATTTCCCTTGCAGAAAGGTTTCTGCTTACTTCCAGAATCTTATTACCCTATCAGCTGGTGGAAATGCTCTGGCCTGGAAAAAGTCGATATCCATGTCTAGGTATATGATGGACTGTTGGGGGTATGAGATTGGACATCTCTAGATTTAGTTGAAGGAGATTCGTGTGTTCTATAAGCAGGGCTCAGGACTGCTAGGAGAAGCCAATTGTCTTAATACCTCAAAAGGCTTATGCACATGGCATGAGTCCAGCCTGAGATAAGTGCAAAGATTCTGGTAAAGACCTGAGGGGCTGTTGACAAGCCAAAGCATCTCTTGAGGCAGGATGGATGGGGACCTGAAAATGAACCTCCTTTAGGTCTATGGTCAGAAGGATGTCATTCTTCCTGATGGCCTGAAGAATGGTGGCCGGAGTCTCCATTTTGAATCTTGTCTGTAAAACCAACAGATTCAAAGAGGACAAGTCTATGACGGGTCTTCAACCTGCCGTCAGGTTGTTCAAGTCCACCATTCTTGGTGCCACTGCTCTCCTCATAGGAGAAGCTTGGCCAAATCTTTCAGCCTTTTCTATGACCATGGCTACGTCTGATGGAGGGAAAAGTGATAGGATCTCACCAGATTGGAGTTCCTTAGGTAGAGCATGTCCCTACGGATCAACTGCTTCGAACACCTTACTAAAACGGGGACGTGTCTTTTAAAGATCTAGTTGGCCAAAAGGGAGAAAATTTGGTGAAGCAAGAACTCTAGGGCCTTGGCTCCTGACCTCGAAAGGTCTTCAAACTGGTTCAGGGCATTCTTGTCCTGCAGATTTTCCTTGACCACAAATTGTGAAACTGCTCCTGACCACTGGTCCAGCCAGTAACAGGTTTGAAATATGCAAATAGCTACTACCTCCATGTTCAGCATTTTGGGCACTACCAAAAATGGAGGAGAGGTTAGGTAATTTGCCATTTGTACAGTTGGTACCAAGTTGGCGATGTCAGGATCAACAGGATACAGGCTCAGACACATATCAAAGTGAATATAAAACCTCCTCTAGCATGAGAAGGCTAAGAGAGGAAACGTAGAGGGCATGCTAGCTTTCAGTGAGTTCTCTGAGGATGAGACTTGGGTACTGAAGAAGTCCAGTGTGTCTTTAATCTGATTAGAGGGGCCACATTAAACTTATGTTTAGGACTTTGAGACTGAGTAAAAAATAGTAGCAATCACGCACCAACTAATAGCAGATTGCGAGTGAAGAGGCTCATCAAGGCCATCCAAAGGACGTATTAAGCTCATGATTTTAAGAAGATAGGATACTTCTGAACCAGACATCAGGACTTTGAGGGGAGCTACATCAGCTGAGATGGTGCCCATGTAAGCAATGAGGTGGAAAATGACAAAAGGGATCCTCCAACTCGGCAGCTCCTATATGAGGAGAAATGGCAGTCTCGACTCTAATGCTCAATGGTCTGATAGGCGATATTTTCAAGAGCAAAAAGTCATCCCGATGAAATTAGCCATATGGAGCTCACCCCTCAAAACACAAGTGGGAGGCTAGGGAGATATGACAAATTCGGAAATAATTTGTATTTTTCCTAACCATGCAAACCTTTGCTATTTACATTGGGTTTACTTTCGGCGTAGCTGAAATTGATGAGCCAATAGATTTTAACGAGGGTTTACTACCCCCGCGCTAGTAAGTGGGGGTAGGGGAAGGGGTAGCTTGCTACCCCTTCCCCCCCCCCACACACCAGTGATTTGCTTCACTTCACTTAGAGGTAGGACTTGACTTGGGGGACAGAGCTGGCAGTCAAATATGTGTAAATAGCTAAGGTTTGTATGGTTAGAAAAAATACAAATTATTTCCGAATTTGTCATTTGTTCCGTAACCGAAATACAAACCACGCTATTTACATTGGGTGACTTACTCCTTAGGAAGGGTGGAAAGTCCCCAGCCTTTCTGGCTTTGGCTTTACCCGGGGACTCCGACTCCAAGTGAGTAGCACTCAAGAATAGGAGTCCCTGCACCTCACAAGTTCCTTGCTCCGCAAAGAACGAGTGGCCTACGTAAGTTGTGTATGGAGGAAAGAGCGTGACTCGTCCTAGGAAGTTGACCTTAAGTCCTTTAGATAGGAATCTAGGCTAGGACGTTCCCAATACCACCTCGTCAGGGTATGGGGGACACGACAGTATAAACTTAATACTAGGAACACAAGGGAGGATGGTTTACCTGCAGAGGTTGAGGTCAGCTATGCAGAGACCAGGATGCTGCTTCCCCAAGAGAGGGGAGGATGAAGAAAGAAGTAAGGGCCAGACATACTCTTTCATTCCCGCAGACTAAAACCGAGTAACAACACCCTCAACCGAATGCTACTTGTCCATCAAGGAGCCTGAGGTTAGAACAGCTGTTGTGCAGCCACCACAGTGCCGATAGAAAAAGTATCGAGGCTCCTGTGGGTCACGTCCTGCAGGTAGTGGGCTGTGAAGGTCGTTTGACGCTTCCAGACCCAAGCTTGAAGCACCTGCGTCACAGAGAAGTTTCTCTTGAAGGCCAGGGATGTAGCGATGCCCCTGACGTCGTGTGCCCTAGGGCGACGTGACGGAGGAGGGTCAGGATTCAAGGCGGGATGGATGACCCTTCGAATCCAAGCCGAGATGGTGTTCTTGGTGACCCTCATCTTCGTCCTGCCTGTGCTAACAAACAATGCTTGCATGCGAGGACGAACTGCAGCTGTCCTCTTCAAGTAGTGCCTCAGATTCCTCACTGGGCATAATAGCATATGGTCTGGGTCGCTTGTTACAGAACGGAGACTCGTGACCCTGAAAGAATCGAACCGTGGGTCTGGCACTCCAGGGATCTGAGTCTTGGCAAGAAACTCAGGGACGAACCTGAACGTTACCTCCCCCCATCCCCTTGAATGGGCGATGTCGTATGAGAGACCATGAAGTTCACTAACTTGTTTGGCAGAGGCCAACATGAGCAGGAAAGCCGTCTTCCAAGTCAGGTGGCGATCAGAGGCCTGGCGTACTGGCGTAATGGTTCGGAGGAAGGTCTCTTAAGAGCCCTGAGAACCCAAACCACGTTCCACGGAGGAGGTCTCACTTCCGACTGAGGGCAGGTAAGCTCATAGCTACGTATGAGTAAAGAGAGTTCCAGCGAGGAAGAAATATCCACTCCTTTCAGCCAAAAAGCCAGGCTTAAGGCTGAGCGATAGCCTTTCACCGCTGAGACCAAAAGGCGCATTTCCTCCCACAAATAAACAAGAAGAAACTCTGCTATTGCTGGAATAGGGGCATCGAGTGGAGAAATACCCCTCCCACGACACCAACCACAGAAGACTCTCCACTTTGCCTGGTAGACACCCGCAGAGGACTTTCGCAGGTGCCGAGACATTCTCGCCGCAACGTGTTGTGAAAAACCTCTCTCCGTGAGGAGATGCTGGATAGTCTCCAGGCGTGAAGCCGAAGCGAGGCTACGGCTTTGTGGAAGATGTTGCAGTGTGGCTGTCTGAGTAGCTCATGTCGTAGGGGAAGCTCTCTCGGGAGCTCCGTCAGGAGCTACAGAAGTCATCGACAGGTTGACCGATAGTCTGGTCCTGTTGAGCACCCTTCTCATCAGACAGAATGGTGGGAAGGCGTACACCTTGATGTTGTCCCACCGTTGTTGGAAAACATCTTGCCAGAGAGCCTTGTGGTCCAGGACTGGGGAGCAGTACAGAGGCAGCTTGAAATTCAAAGCTGTCGCGAACAGATCCACCGTCGGGGAACCCCACAAAGTCAGGACTTTGTTGGCTATCTGAGGATCCAAAGACCACACGGTACTCACGATCTGCAAAGCCCTGCTCAGACTGTCGGCGAGCATATTCCTCTTGCCAGGAATGAAGTGACCTGATAGTGTTATCGAGTGAACTTCGGTCCACCTCAGAATCTCTACTGCAATATGGGATAGCTGATGTGAAAATGTACCTCCCTGCTTGTTGATATAAGCCACTACCGTGGTGATGTCGCTCATCACCACCACGGAGTGATCCACCAGGGTCCGTTGGAACTGTTGAAGAGCCAGGAAAACGGCCTTCATCTCTAGCAGGTTGATGTGCAGGTACTTTTCTGATTCTGACCAAAGGCCTGAGGTCCTTTGGTTCAGAATGTGAGCCCCCCACCCTTCTTTTGACGCGTCCGAAAACAGCGTCAATTCCGGGGAAAGGACGGGAAGATCCACTCCCTTTTGCAGGTTCTCATCGGCCAGCCACCACCGCAGGTCCGCCTGTTCCGAGGGTCCTATCGGGACCAGAAAGTCCGGGGAATCGGATTCTTGACTCCACCGGGACTTGAGCCGCCATTGAAGGGATCTCATCCTGAGACGGCCGTTTGGAACTAGATGGGCCAGGGAGGCTAGGTGACGTAAAAGACGCAAGCACGATTGGGCTGGAAGCTCTTCCTGCCTGAGGAAGGGTTCTGCCACCCTCCTCAGCCTTGCTATCCTGTTGTCTGATGGAAAGGCTTTGTGGAGATTGGTGTCTAATAATATGCCTAGATAAACCAGTCGTTGGGACGGCTACAGAGAGGACTTCTCGAGATTTACCAAGATCCCCAGATCTTGGCGAAGTCCCAGGAGCCTGTACCGGTGACGAAAAAGGGTCAACTCCGAGTCTGCCAGGATAAGCCAGTCGTCCAGATATCGGAGGAGACGGATGCCGTTCCTGTGCGCCCAAGACGAAATCAGGGTAAACACTCTGGTGAACACCTGATGTGCTGTGGAGAGACTGAAGCACAGCACCTTGAACTGGTAGGTCTTGCTGTCTAGGCTGAATCTCAATTACTTCCTGGAAGACGGATGGATTTGGATCTGGAAGTACGCGTCCTTCAGATCCAGTGTGCACATGAAGTCTTGTGGTCTCACCGCAAGTCTGACCGTGTCCGCTGTCTCCATGCTGAACGTAGTTTGCTTGACAAACTTGTTCAGAGCTGAGAGGTCGATGACGGGTCTCCAGCCTCCAGACGCCTTCTTTACAAGAAAGAGTCGACTGAAGAAGCCTGGGGAGCCATCAACAACTTCCTGGAGAGCATCCTTCTTGAGCATGGTCTCGACTTCTGCCCGAAGGGCTAGTCCCCTTGCCGATCCCATGGCATAGGAGCTCAACGACACTGGATTCGCTGTCAGGGGAGGTTGAGATGTCGTGAATGGGACGCGATAACCTTGGCCAATCACGGAGACCGGCCAAGAATCGGCCCCATGTTGCTGCCAACTGTGCACGCAACTTTGAAGGCATCCCCCACAGGTGGACACGCAGGGGGACTGCCACTCCTTGCGTTTACGGCCGCGGCCGCTCCCTCTAGGAGTCTTGCCTCCCCTGGAGGACTTACCACCCCTCTTGTCCTTGGCAGGAAAGGGCTGGGGCTTTGACACCACTTTCTTAGCTGCCGGCGCCTGCTTCGGTGTCCTGCGAGGCTGCTGCTGATGTTGCTGCGGAGCTGGAGGCTTGCAGGGCCGAGATGCAAGGGCCCTTTGGAGGAGGGAGTCCTGGCTAGACTTCCTCCACCTCTCAGCTGTGCGTTCCATATCTTGGGGCTCAAACAAACTTCCCCCAAGGATGGAGGAGTGTCTGAGCCTGCAGACATCCACGGCGGGGACCTTCGGGGGGATCTTCTCGGTCACTGCATCACGACGCTTCAGTGCTGAGTTGGCCCACAGGTTGGTAACCTGGTGTGCCAAGAACTCGATGGAGCGAGTGCCCAAGAGGAGGAAGGTCTCCAGGGCCTTCCTATTGCTCTCCTAGACAGATCTTTGGAGCGCAGTAAGATGCCCAGAGGACCCAGCCAGACATCCAGCCACGAAGTGGCCTGCATGGCACACTTCGCGACCTTCTCCTGGCTCAGGATCTCTGACGCCGAGAATGTCACCTGCCGAATGGTGGAGGGGAAGAGCGAGGCTAGACTCCCCCATGATCTCAAAATACCTCCTCTGCTGTAAACGAGGAGGTAGGAGGAGTCTGTTCCTGGCAGAGGAACGACTGGAGGAGGCGAGGTCTACGAGCTGAGCGTTGGCCCTGTCTCTGGCACTCTTCACTCCCTGGGACCAGGGCAGGGCCGCACTGGCCTTTGGGGGCTTCTGAGTTCCATAGACCTGGTCCAGGACCGTGTCCTTGCCCTCACACGGGTTGATCTCCGGGTCCTTGAACCTGTTGAGCAGCCTCATCAGGCCCAAGACCTGCCAGAAGGCATGCTCAGACTCATGCTGCTCTCCTCCCTGCAGACTGGCAGCTAAGTCTCTTGTCCCCAGAAGCTCTTCCTGGAGAGATATGTGGACATTCTCCCTGGGTCTGGCTGGTTCCTGACAAATTCGCGAAGAGGACTTCGGAATTGTCTTAAGAGTCCTTGGGTTCCCTCCTGGGAGGGATACAAGACTCCAGCAAAGAGGTTTGGAAGGTACCTTCCACGCGAGACGATTCCCCTCCACAAGGAGGAGACTCCCCCCTTGGTGCCGAGGGAGAGACCGCCGCCTCACTGGATTCTCCTGAGGATGGAAAGGCCTCGTCCACAGGAGAAGGAGAAAACGACTGCGAAGGGGATGGAGCCTTCCTAGCGGACCTCTTAGGCACCAACTTCTCCCTGGGAGAAGTCACCACGAAGTCCACTCCTCTCCTTCTCTTTAGCGGGGGCGAGGCCGTAGTTGGCTTGAGTCCTAGGTTGGCAAGTGCCGGCTTCATAGTCTTCACTAACGCACGCATCAGAGGAACAAACCGGACTGCCGAGATATGGACACAGAATCCGTAATTCCCGCTGGAGGAAAGGGGATCGCCTGACCCTTCGGAGTGGATGCAACTGGGTCTACCTGCAAAAAAGAAAGGGAAGAAAGTTGCCTTGACCTCTCCGACGATTCTTCCTTGTCTTGCAAGAGAGACCTGAGCTTGTGTGGAGGTGATCCTGACTGCGACCTGGAAACACGCGTCCCTGCTTCTGCCACGAGCTGCGGAACCCGACGAGAACGGGGGTCGCGCTGGCGCTCGCGCGGGGGAGATTCCAAAGGATCGCGTGCGAGGGAGATTTCAAAAGATCGCGCGCGAGGAGCTGCTGGAGCGCGGGCGTGTAGTCTCGCGGAGATAAATGAGCATGGGAGCAATCGCGCACGGGTGAGCGGGCGCGTGGGCGAGCTGGGGAGTGGGCGTGTTGGCAAGGGAACGCGTTGCCGCGTGGGCGATGGAACGCGCGAGTGCACACGAGATCGCTGAGAGCCAGGAGAAAAGTACAGCGCAGGGGAACGATGGTGTCCTGGAGACCTGTGACGCGTGGGCGAGCGATGGTGAGTCGGCGAACGATAGGACGTTGGTGAACGCTGGCGCGCTGGCGAGCGATGGCGCATTGGCGCGTGATGGCGTGTTGGAGGGTGATGGCGCGTATAACGCTCAGGCGAATGACCGAGCGTAGGCGAGCTGATCGCAGGAGACCTATGTCGGTCAAGATCCAGGTGGCGCTGACGTGTAGGAGAGCGCTTGCGCGCAGGCGATGGATCGCGCTGGCGGTCAGGAGATTGCCGGAACTCAGGGGAGCGCTGACGCGCTGGAAATTGCTGACGCGCTGGAGATTGCTGACGCGCAGGAGATCGCTAACGAACTGGAGATCACTGACCCGTTGGAGATCGCTGACGTGCTGGAGATCGATGACGCGCTGGAGATCGCTGGCGCGCAGGAAGACAACGCGCAGATTGCTGCGCAGGAGCAAGAGGCGCGACTCGCAAAGGCGAACGCTCGCGAACAGGCTCAGGAAGAGACGGCGCGTGGGCGCGAGGGCGTGCCGGAACTCTGGAAGTACGCGCAGGAGACCATGCGCGTTGCTGCGCAGGCGAAGGATAACGAGCAGGAACGCGTGGGCGAAGAGGAGTTAAATCCTTGCCCATGTCCAGATCCGGAGATCTAGGGCGTGTGGGCTAGCGTGGGCGAGCAGGGCGCGTGTCAGGAACTGGATGCATAGGTGCGCGCTGACGAGCAGATCTTGTGCGCTCAGGTGACCGTTGGCGCGCTGGCCTTGTAACCGGAAAAGGAGGTTGTGTGTTGTCCACAGGAGAGCGCTGGCGAGCAGGGGGGCGTTGACCATCAGGAGAGCGCTGGCGATCAGGAGAGCGCTGGCGATCAGGAGAGCACTGACGAACAGGAGAGCGCCGGTGAGGTGAGTCCAGAGACTGCAAAGATGGAGAGAGCTTACTCACTACTGCGCGTGAACGCGCAGGAGGGCACGCAGTGGAACCCTGACGCGCAAGGGAAGCCCCCACACCGTGGGAGACATCCCTTTGCCCCGAAGGGACCGGTGCCCGTTGGCTGATGAGTTGAGGAGTCTGCTGGCCATCTGTGCAGGAGGTGAAAGGTCTGGCAGGCGTAGGAGATCATGAACGATCCCCGGAGAGATCTAAGGACGCGGCTGCTACAGTCTGCTCCCGGCGAGGAGGATCCTCATCGGAGGAAGGAAAAGGAGATGACTTGAAGAGGCGCTTCTTGACACCCTTATAGGGAGACGGGAGGCCCCTGCGACGGAGAGGGCGACGAGCCTTACGGCGAAGGCGGCCACGAGGGAGGTCATAAGGATCATTGGTCCTCCGAAGAGGAGTCTCAGTCAGAGCGCTCCCCCGAGGGGGAGACGTAGCCGCAGGAGAGACCGTCGGACCCACTTCCCCCTTCGAAGGATGTTCGGAAGGGGGAGGAGAGCCTTCAGCAACGTCAGCAACATCAGGAGCTGCAGAGGTTTGACCAGACCCGTCGGAAGCCTCTGCCACCACGACGTTGACGATAGACAGAGGATCTACCTCTGCTATCACCGGCGACTGCTTGACAGCGGCCCCCAACTGAATAAGGTCAAATAGGGCTTCCTTGGAGGGCAGGCCCTTCAGCCCCAAGGAAGCCCAAAGCTGAAAGAGATCATCATGAGACACAGGATCATTATCAAAAACCTCCCCCGGAGGAGGAGTGGGAGCCGCCCCGCTATGGGAGGCGACGCCCTCTCCCGCACCCCGAAATCGGGAAACAGAGCAAGGGTCTGCGCTACCACTCGGAGGCCTCTCGTGAGAGGCCGGATGAGTGGGGGCTTCGGAGGAGGTTTGGGCGGCGGAAGAAGAGTCCCTAGAGCCTTCCTCCTTCAAGGCAGCCCCTGAAGGAGAATGGTCTCTCTTGGATTTCTTCTTACGCCGGCGGGCAAACCTCTCACACTGGGAGGCAGACCACTCCCTACACTCACTGCACGTATTTTCCCTGTCACACCGTCGGCCTCGACACTGCGGGAAAAGGGTGTGAGGATCGGTATCCACCACCGACATGAAGGTACCGCAAGGGTGGCCGGCGATCCCAGGGCGAGGCCAACTTCCAAACACACAGCTGAGGAAAAGCAAAGAAAAAGATTAAGGCTGTCAACAACGAGGACGATAGACAGAAACGTCTGCACATCGTCCGAGCCAAAAGTGAAGTGAAGCAAATCACCGGTGTGTGGGGGGGTGGGAGGGGTAGCAAGCTACCCCTTCCCCTACCCCCGCTAACTAGCGCAGGGGTAGTTAACCCTCGTTAAAATCTATTGGCTCGTCAATTTCAGCTACGCCGAAAGTAAACCCAATGTAAATAGCGTGGTTTGTATTTCAGTTACGGAACAACTATGTATTACAGAGTAATCAGGGACCAAGGATACTGGTATCGGATCCAGCTCAGGGAGTGTAGCGGCCATAGCTAAAGGATCTGTCATAAGCATCGACTCCGGATCACTAGACACATTCTCAACACTTAGTGACATAACATAAACAAAATTATGGCCATCAATGATCAAATCATGGCCGTCGTCCTCTGTGACAGGGGCCTAGGAGGCTCCAGACACGAAGGAGTAGGATGGGGGATAACTTTTGACACAGAAACAATTTTACGAATCTTGCCCTTGCTGGAAGAAGACGAGGAAGGAAAACTATCTCTCTTAGCTCGTTCCTTGCATTGAGAACAATATTTCTCTCACTGAGAGTATGGCGACCCCCTACAAAACTCACAAGGAGTTTCCACAGAACATCTTTTGCCACGTCCTGAAGACAGAAAAGATGCAGATCCACGTCAACATGACTCATGAAGGTACAACATGGGCGCCCATCAAGGCCAGAGCATGGTCGCATGAGGGTAGATGTACTAGCCATCATAAAGCACACTCATTAACGCACAGATATTGAAAGCGCAAGTGACAATTATATAGAAAAAGACACAACGCACTAAGCATTATAAGGGTAATCTAGTGTAGAAGTAGTCGTGATCATAGAAGAGAAGAGGGAATGCTTCCTCTTACTTAACGTGACGACCAGAAGATAAGTGACTTGAGCCATAACACTGTGATGTAGGGGAGTTGCCTAGCAACCTATCATGATTCAATCAGACCCTTTTTATTTTTTTGTTGGCTGGTCATAGCAAATGAAACTAGGAGTAACCATTTAAATGACTGAGAAGTTTGTATCCACGTAGGAGTAACCTATAATTAAAATATTGGCCCATGTAACATATTTTAATTGTTCCTTACCGAAGGCTAGGAGGTCGAAGACTGGTCTTTCTGTAGATATGGGGATTATTGATTGGAGTCCATTGTTAGTTGAGGATATAAAGTAGTTGCTTCCAGCATTAAGTTGTGGATCTGTTCTTGCCCCTTCTTCTGTTGAATTAACATATTTATATAACCATAAGTCAATGAACCAATTATTTATTATAAAAAAAATTACATTAAAGATGCTTTTACCTGGTGAATGAACATAGGCCTATATAGAGAGGGTACTAGTTAAACCATGACTGTTTTACTCCCCAATGGAAAACATATCTCCATATCAGATCACAGCCTCTCAATGTTCAGAGTCTATTTTAAATTGCCCGATCCACCTTAATAGAAAATATTTTTCCTAGGTTCAACTAATAATATTCCTTAATTAATCCCCAAGTGGAATTATTAAAAAATTTTCATCTGCTCTATGCCACCATACATCTACGCACTAGACAAAGGTCTTCCTCTAATATATTCTCTCCTATCAAACTTTGATTTATTCACTTGAATGTCAATGATACATACATATACCAAAGCACTTCCCCCAATTCTGGGGGGGGGGGGGGGGTCGCTGACATCAAACAAATAAAAAAAGGGGGGACCTTTCCTCTCTACGTTCCTCCCAGCCTGACAAGGGACTCAGCCGAGTTCAGCTGGTACTGCTAGGGCGCCACACCCTTCCCTCCCCCGTTATCCACCACAGATGAAGCTTCATAACACTGAATCCCCTACTGCTGCTACTTCCGCGGTCATCCAAGGCACCTGAGGAAGCAGCAGGGCCTACCGGAACTGTGTCACAATCACTCGCCATTCATTCCTATTTCTAGCACGCTCTCTTGCCTCTCTCACATCTATCCTCCTATCATCCAGAGCTTTCTTCACTCCATCCATCCATCCACCCAAACCTTGGCCTTCCTCTTGTACTTCTCCCATCAATTCTTGCATTCATCACCTTCTTTAGCAGACAATGTCAATGATGGGCCCCGCAAAAGGCGGTTAGTCTTGGCAATAATTTTCTGTAAGTTAAAACAATGAGACCTACATTTAATCAACGTTTGTCTTATCTAGTCAAGGTTATGGGGGATACAGTCCTGCCTAAAGGAAATTTGAAGGAAATGATTCACTGAGCAGTTTTTGCCTAACCTCTATATTCTACTTTAAGGACTGATTTCTAGGTTCTATACTGCAGGGGAATCCTACTTTAATAATTAATTCTATCATATACATTTCTATGAAAGTGCTTTTAATATATACCTTTATTGCATGGCTATAAGACCACTAATTAACTTGAAAATCATGACTCATGACTTCCATCTAGTCAGGTATAACTCTGCTCAAAGGATGAATATCTGTTGTTGGGAAAACGTGTATGGAAAAGATTTTTTGCTAAAACTCAGATGTTTCTTGGCATGATATAAAGTGGGGAAACATGTGGATACTTATTCATAAAAGATTTAGTTTGAGCTATAGGTTCCAATCGTTAGGTAATCACTACGTTAGTCACGAATAAGACACCCTCACCTACCCAAACATCAATATTGAACTTTGGAAATGGTAAATGGCATTACTGTTCATATTTCTATTGATTAATACAAAAAAAACACACAAAAATCCTGTACACAACCATGTCTTATGGTAAATCTTTATTTATCATGATTTTAAAGTATCTTAGCATCCTTTAACCCTTTTACTACATTCTGTTTATACTTGAGCAAACTGTTCAAGTTGACAGTATCAATATTTTTTCAATCTATTTCACTCCACACCACCAAAGCCAGTATCAGGATCAGTAATCAACAGTTACACAAAATAATAATAATAACATATATATATATATATATATATATATATATATATATATATATATATATATATATATATATATATATATATATATATATATATATATATATATGTGTGTGTGTGTGTGTGTGTGTGTGTGTGTGTGTGTGTGTGTGTATGTATATATATATACAGTATATATAGCCTATATATAATAAATAAATATAGGCCTATATATATATATATATATATATATATATATATATATATATACACACAATATATATATATATATATATATATATATATATATATATATATATATATATATATATATATATATATATACATATATATATATATATATATATATATATATATATATCAACTTTTTACCCCCAAGCAAAAATTTTGTAAATACAATACAATCATGTTTGGCGAGTCTTAAACTAATGTTACCAACCTTCACTATATAATAATAGTTCACCAACATTTTCATAGCAAACAAAACCTTACAAAAGGTGCAACTCTTACTTTCATTGTGTATTTACTGCACAAAGTTAAAGCTCAAATATGACACTGTAGGGTAAGGTAAGGTAAGGTAAGATAGGGGTAGGGTAGCTAAGGTAAAGTAAGGTAAGGTAAGGTAAGGTAAGGTACTGTACGGTTAGGTTAGCTAAGGTAAGGGTAAGGTAGCTAAGGTAAGGGTAGAGTAGGTAAGGTAAGGTAAGGTAAGGGTAGAGTAGGGTAGGTAAGGGTAGGTAAGGCAAGGTAAGAGTAGGCTACTAGGAAGATGTAAGCAGTAGGGTAGGGTAGGGTAGGTAATGGCAGGTATAGATATGGTAAGGTAAGGTAAGGTAAAGTAAGATAAGGTAAGGTAAGGTAAGAGTGGGTAAAGTATAAGTAGGATGGTATGAGTAGATAAGTGAGAGGGTAAGGTATAAGCCTCTTGCCACTTTACAACACTTCTCAGTAAGTGTTCCTCATTTTCAGTGGTAATCACTAAATCATCTGCATACAGCAACTCCCACAACTTCTCATTTCTTCACTTAACACATCCAAGACCAGCACAAATAAAAGTGAGCTTAATGCTGACCCTGGTGTAATCCAATACTACTTCAAAGTTTTCTAATTCTCCAACAGCTATTATTACTTTTGCCATTTTTTACACCATCTCTACCATTCTAACTAACTTCTCTAAGACTTGCCTCTTCCTCAAGCACCAAATCATCACTTCTCATGGTATTCTGTCATAAGCTTTCTCTAAATCTACAAAAGAACATTAGAGCTTTTAGTTTCCCCCTATTTTTTTTTCCTGTAACTGTCTTCCTAAAAAGATAGCATGCACAGTTCTCTTCTACTTATGAATCTATACTGCTGTTTCCAAATCTTTACAATCTCCCAATCTCTCTTCTAGTACCCTCTAAAATCAAACAATGGTCTGTTAGCTTAATTTTCCCTGTAGTTATCCCCATTCAATGGTGTCACCTTTCTTCCTAGATATAGGTACCATTAGACTCTCCTCTCAATCTTTAGGCATTATTTCCTCTTATCATATTTCTCTTAATGAATCCACTATCCATTCTTCGCCCCCCACCCACCCCTCTGTAGCTATTGCCTGACTAATTTAATTTGAAACTCTGATGGACCTTGTGCTTCACCATTCTTTATTTTACTCAATGCCCCCTTCACTTCTGTATACCTTATCTCCATCACTGGCCCCTCCAGGCTCCACCATATCTCTCTCTCTCTCTCTCTCTCTCTCTCTCTCTCTCTCTCTCTCTCTCTCTTCTCTCTCCAGAGTATTTGCATCCCTATCTCTGGTGACTACTAGTTGCCCCAAACCCTGTCTTTGCATTTTCTTCAAGATTGTAATCTTGTTGATATTATCTTCTCCTTCCTTTGTTCCTAGCCTTTCATTCAATTGCTGTACCACTCTTCCAATAGTTATATTTACTTCCCTGCTATAAACTTCTTATTCGCTTCTCCAGTACCATTCCTCTGTTCCCTGTGCATACTTTCCAGTCCTTAAATACCTTGGATTTCTTTTGACTGATTTTCGGCACCTCTCTCCCTCCTTTGACACACCGTATCAGCTGGTTCTTTCCACTAAGTCTAGTTTCCCCTACACACATTTCTTTCATATCCACCCAGCTACTTTCCACTCGGTCCAATATCTAAGTTCAATCTTTTCAGTAGTCTCATTCTCACACTCCTAAATTGCTCACCCTTTTTCTCCTTCAAGGCCCCAAACCTTAATTCTAGATCTCATCTTTCTCTTCTTGGGTTTTTCATCTCTCACATTCAATATACATCACTACCAATCTGTTGTTTAACACATGCTTCTACACTCTTGCATGACTCAATTCTATTAAAAGGAGAGTTCATTTTGTAAATTTTGTTTTCGTCATTTGTTTTGTCTGCTTTATTGTCGTTTTTAATATATATATATATATATATACATATATTTTTTTTAAAATTCCAAGATATGCTCTATGCAAATGTGTACAGATAAACCTACTCTGGTGGTAGGCCTAATCTGGCATGAAGTTGATAATTCTCGAAAAACATAGGCCTAGGCTATACTATACACTTCTATCAGGCTAGTTTCACACCAAAAAGAAGAACAATTTAACTGTAAAATTGTTTGAACATCACCGAAGTCATCATTACCTTCACAGTAAAGCAAAATGTAGAATTTCACAGCACATTTCAACATATATTGCCGTTTCTAACTGCCAAGGAGAAATAACAAACGGCGGCCGAGTCACTGTTCCAACAATGTTCAGCCAAATTCAATGCTTTTTCGCGTACTTATTCCCCACTCTTAATTATCTTGACTTTCCCATTTCATTATAATCTGCACTGAATTAATTGTATAAACTAGAACTAGAACTTGCGGTAATGAGGGCCATAGAAGTAAGATAAATTATTGTTATTGATAGATATATAGAAAGACTTCGAAAGAGAAGATTCTTGTTTACTTAGAAAGAACAGTTATCAACTGTATATTTTAGGAAGACCACAACCAAAATTCTACGAAATTAATTTGAAATAGTGATATCCGTTTTAGTCATGTAACTTGATAATGACTTTGTTAATATATTTACCACTAATTATAACTTGATACTGACTTAATTAGCATAATATTTATTTCTCCCCATTTTCCATAGGTTGACTAAATATAAAATAGATATAATCCTCGTTACTGTGCTTTGTATGTATACAAAAAAATCCCCCCTCTCTCTCTCTCTCTCTCTCTCTCTCTCTCTCTCTCTCTCTCTCTCTCTCTCTCTCTCTCTCTCTCTCTCTCTCTCCGTTAATGGTGAACGGACAGAAGGAGCTCCTCACTAAAGTGAGCATCATATTCATTCGATTGTTCTAATATATCTTAAATAATTCATAAATCAACCAATATGTGAAATGAATATTAGAATGTCAATCCGGTATGGATATAGATTTGTGGGAGCAACTCACGACCTCTGTTTGGAATTTATGCCTAGGAGAACGTATATATTTCACGTTTTAAATAGTATATATATATATATATATATATATATATATATATATATATATATATATATATATATATATATATATATATATATATATATATATATATATATATGTATGTATGTATATACAGTATATTCACACAGCGCAATCGGTCCAGTATGCAACCTTTTTCTAAACCTAGGTACCTATGCTTTTACTTATTCTTAAAGAATTCCAGGGAAAAATATTTATCCTAGTATCCTATAAACAATAACACCAACAATTTTTTATGATTTCCTGAAGAGAAGATGGTCTGTTTTCTTACATTCTCTATGATATTCGTAAATAAACGCTTATTGCACATCTCTGTGATTTATGTTTATCACTTTTCTTTGCTTGCTCAGTTATTTTTACAAAATATATGTTGTGATTGTGATGAAAGATGCAGAAAGTGTCAGAAACGATAGCTAAATATGTCAAAGGCGTAAAATTTGACAAAAAAAATATGCAGATGAGACTATATTATCATAGCCACTATCATAATATAGTCTCATCTGCATATTTTTTTGTGACAAATTCTACGCTTTTGGCATATTTAGCTATCGTTTCTGACATTTTCTGCATCTTTAATCACAATCACAACGTATATTTTGTAAAAATAAACGAGCATTTTTTTTTTTTTTTTTTTTTTGCCTATTTGGTACATGTAGATTAGGCCTATCTATTGTTTAGATTTGAGGGAACGATCCCACAACTCCTAAATAAGCATGAAATATATGATTATGTCCTTATGATCCACAATGGCTAGGAAAATTAATGCTGGAAGCCAACACCTAAACATACTTAAGTCTATTCAATTGATCCAAAGGAAAATGAAAAATTAAAACAATTTCTAAAAACATAAAATTCTCGGAGAAAAGTTGCTACTACCTTTCTTTTTTAAAATTAAGCGATGTGTGTCATTCATATATGAAAAGATAGGAAATTCCATCGCCTACAATCTGTACATTCATATTTAGAGCAAATAGACACGCTCTATATGAAAATTAAGTCACCTTTGAAAGTGACTTCTATACATAGATGAAATGATATATTAACAAAATAAAATACTAAGACAATTTCCAAAGTACAACTTTTAGTGTATAGATTTCTCTTTAAAATTGCTTTTAAAGGAAAAAAATCGGTAGAAAAACAAAAATGTAGGAGTTTTTAGTAACCCCTAATGACATTGTTGAGCAACTTGATCCTAATCATCATCATCTCCTCCTACGCCTATTGACGCAAAGGGTAGCGGTTATATTTCGCCAGTCGTTTCTATCTTGAGTTTTTAATTCAATACTTCTCCAGTCATCATCTCCAACTTCACGATTCATAGTCCTCAGCCATGTAGGTCTGGGTCTTGTAGCTCCTCTAGTGCCTTGCGGAGCCCAGTTAAACGTTTGGTGAACTATAATCATATTTGACTAATTTGTTGTTACGATGTGAGATTCAGTTCCAATTTAACGGGTTTAAGTAGATGTTATCAGGCTTTCATAATTCTTCTCTACAAAGTACAAGTCTTATTCTTGCTTCATTTGGTATTGTAATGATTCTGTGCAGTTTCGAGTGATGCTGAATTAACATTATGACATTATTTAGTTACCCTAAATCACCAGTGGAAGTGCTGTGTGTAGCACCAAGGACGACAAATATCTTGGACTTGGGAGTAGCACTGCCATCTACAGTTGTATTCTGGCATTGTCTCTTTTTTTTTTTCTTCTTTTTAATTGAACACCGAGATGAAATTCAACTTACAATTGTTTCTCTTGAAAGTGAAATGATCAAGTTTTATAAAGTATTCAACAATACAGTCAAGAAATCAAACACAATAAAATAGTCTAAATTGGATTTTACAGCACATCGTAATAATAGACAAAAAAGGACGTTAGCTATAATTGATGATGTGTTAACAATAGGCTACCATCGCCTTGGTAAATAAACACCAATCTCCTGCATTAAATAGTGCTGAACAATATACCTGTAATAATCCATGTATATCTAATCTCACTCTACTCTACGGGATCTTTCATAATTCGTTTTTATCGTATACGTTCCAAGACATGCAACATTTCTCACCAAATATTGCTCGTTTTTTTTCTTTTTGTCAAATCCATATTATCGAAACACCCAGAAAACAAGAAAATCTCCAGTTTCTCTTGAAAGCCTTAGAATATCCTCTTTCGGATTTCCAGTGGGAGATTTTCTCTAAAAATATATAGCCCTTGTCGTTTAGATGCATAAATGCTTTGCAACAATAAGTCTACTTGTGAACAGCATGAAATTGATAATAGTGTACCCAATGTTGCTTATCTCCGCCAGTGCAAGATTAGTACAAGGTCGTAAGGACTCCACTCATGATAATTATAGTTGTATCTAATGCTAACTGTAAATACCTTCCTCGCTTGCAATGTTCACAATACAAGCTATTTTTTTTTATCGTAGGCTACGCATGGTCTCCTTTTCATTATACATTCGAAACCACTGTTTTCGAAGTCCCACTAAATAGTTTTTAAACATTACGCATATTAATTCATTGCCATTTACAGCAACGGCCTTCGTTACTTCAGGGTTTAAGAGATCAATTCATTATATATTCCCCTGATGTTTAATATTACCATTTTGTGTATTGTAAAATGCGAGTAATTGATTTTCTCCGAATGTAAGAATTAAAGATCTCTGAATGTCCAAATTGGCTTCTTTCTATCATCAGAACAATTTAATAAAATACATTAATTTGTTCACTGAATAAGGTAGTTCATTTTATCTACGAGCTGCATCATTATACTATTAAAGATCATCGGAGATTTCTCGATCGAAGTTTGCAGATAAAGTTTATAGCAAGTACCGGGACTTATAAAAACAGTGAAGCTGGTTTTCGTATCAAGCATTAAGATGGTTATCAGATACGGACTCAATGAGATACATAACCTTGAAACCTTACAGCAGATGGACAACTCAAAGATGCATTGATATCTGTCTCGCGGTCTCCAATCGATTCTCGAGCCAGTGCACCAAAAGGATCCAGTGAGTATAGTTGTCCAACTTGTCCCAGCTCACGGCAACCCAAATTACGAGACAAACTGGTTAGTTACCTTCAAAATACTACGTAAACATAAGAATATAACCTAGCGTATAAATCTCCAGCAAACAGGTCAAAGAATTGGTTGAGAATAGAGTATTGCTAAAGATCTACATTTACTAGGAAGCTATTCTATATTACAATGCTCTGCCTGCCAACGCACTTTAACAGGTTAAAATTTCTCTCATCATTTAAATGCAAGTTTAAAAAATATTAACATTTGTGTAGAAAATTCATGAGTACATTATTTCTCAATTAACAAAGTAACTTTAAATATCTATAAAGGTTTTTGTGAACTTACATTTAATGAGTAGCAGTAAATGAAGTTATACAATGGCAAGTTAAAGAATACAGTGGGCTACATATGTTAAGATGAATGAATAGAATAAACAGGAAAAGAAAAAAATGTCAATCAAACAAAGGAAGGAAACACACATACATACACACACACACGCATATATATATATATATATGTATATATATATGTATATATATATATATATATATATGTATATATATATATATATATATATGTATATATATATATATATATACATATATATATACATATATATATATATATATATATGGTAAATCTCCAGCAGATTCGACGGAGCAGTCAATGACACAATGTTTATCTGGACCTTCGTCATAATCATTAGTTTTAATGTTCCTAAGAGCGATCCAAATCAGTCATTCCTTACATAATCCTGGTAAATCGTAGAGAGCTATCCGAGTCAAATCCATTTTTAAGTCTATCAAAAATCCCTTCATTCAATTGATTTCTAAAGAAGAGAGAAAAAGGAAAAGTACGGCTCATGAAGAAATAAGAAAAACTTACGAACACTCCCAGCTAACTATCACACTATAACCAGAATAAATGTAAATATATTTTATTACAATATTCACAATCACAGTAAGCAAAGATAAAATAATACTTACAATGTACTGATAAATGATAATACAGTAATACACTTTCAATGCTGATAGTAAATGATTTGATGATTATGAAATTATATGCTTTTCATTCTGTATTCAGTGAAAAAAAGCAACCGCTCATTACATTTGCTCCCACCCTAACCTTCCTATCTGAAAAAAAAAATATGAACAAAATTACGTTCAGTTTTGTTGACAGTTACTCATTACAAATAATCATTACAATACTTACCTTTCTGTCACTTGCTCTTTATCTCTAGCACTCTGAAGAATTTGGCAAACCAAAACAGAACATCAATGTTAGAAAAAAAATATGCTTCACAACACCAATCATTCACATGATAAAACAAACCAGAAATCATAAAATAGTATGTAATTCGTCTCTCTCTCTCTCTCTCTCTCTCTCTCTCTCTCTCTCTCTCTCTCCAAACAGATACACCCAATTTCATGTTATATAAAGATACTGTAAAACATAAAAAACAGTATGGATTATTTCTTAATAAATCTTATCTACTCTCTCTCTCTCTCTCTCTCTCTCTCTCTCTCTCTCTCTCTCTCTCCAAACAGATACACCCAATTTCATGTTACATGTATATAAAGATACTGTAAAACATAAAAAACAACATGGATGATTTTTTAATAAATCTTATCTACTATCTCTCTCTCTCTCTCTCTCTCTCTCTCTCTCTCTCTCTCTCTCTTGTCAACCAGATACACCTGATTTCATGTCAGAACATGAAATATGACATGGATTCTCTCTCTCTCTCTCTCTCTCTCTCTCTCTCTCTCTCTCTCAAATACATACAACCCAATAAATAGAAACTACAATATATTAAAGATGTAGAAAAGTGATATTTCTAGAAGAATGAAAGAAAAATAACCTAAAAGGCAATCCTTTTGCAACCTCCATCTACATACCCATTTGGCTCCTCTCCAAATTTTTCATACAATTCACTTTATCAAAACTAGGAGTCTTCACCGTCACTTACAAGTTCTAATACTTAATTTCCACTTCAACATCATCTGGATAATGTTATCCAACATCTGACAAAATGTCATCCATCATCTGGATGGCAAAACATTTTCTAGGGACCATGCAGACGACCTACTATGCCTGCTGTGTTTGCAAGCTTTTATGGCTGAAAATTAGTGGTGACTAGTGGAACTTACAAAATATATTAGTGTCTGAATGAGAGCTTGAATATTAAGTTGCTAATTAGTAAATTAAATCCTCTTGTTACTGTATACACCAAAGTGACACTTATTTTCTATCTAGCTCATAGGGACTGCGCATACATCAAAGTGACAGATCATGTGTATGTTAATAGACGTAGAGGTGAAATTGTGCTTTTCAAAAGTTGTGCATTATTGTATAAAATGTTCAATGTCAATCTACAATTCATAAATGGTAATTAAAGACTAGAAATCTTATCGGTATTAATACACAGATAAGTATATATTTGAGCAGTGGATTGTGATATTGCCTTTAGAAACATTTCCATTATCCTTGTTATAACAGTTTGAGTCAGATATTAAGAGTTAATATTTCAGTTTATACTTCTTTTATGAAAGGCATCTCTGTGCGACATTAAAAGTGGGTCTCTCTATCTCTCATTCTAGGTACAGCTTTACTTGGACTTTTCAATAACAGACAATATGAAGGCATTGCAGTGGGACAAAATTGCTGGGAAGCTTTCCCTGATAAACAAGGATGTTCCAGGTGCTAAGGACTTGACTAGTGGATACATTCTCATCAAGGTTGCCTACGCCGGTATTTGTGGAACTGATCTTCACATCATTCAAAAAGAATTCCGATCTGCTGATAAAGTCATTCTTGGGCATGAATTTTCTGGTACAGTGGTCAAGATTGGGCCCAACGTCGATCATGTCAAAGTTGGCAATAAAGTGGTCGTTGATCCAAACTCACATTGTGATCAGTGTCGTTTCTGTTATCGTGGTCAGCCTAACTTTTGTTCAAAGGGATTGGCAGTTTCCATTGGCGTCTGTAAAGATGGAGGTTTCAGTGATTACTGTCTTGTTCCTGCCAAACATGTCATCAAATTGCCGGATTCATTTCCTTTAGACAAGGGAGCACTCTGCGAACCCTATTCTTGCATCATTCGTGGCTGGGATAATTTGGGCACCATTTCTGATGATTCCCAAATTCTTATCCTCGGAGCAGGGATTATTGGCTTACTTTGGGCATCTCTTTTCCATCATCATGGGTACTATGACGTCACCATTACAGAGATATCAGAAGGAAGGAGAAAATTAGCAATGGGTCTAAATTTGGGTTACCAAGTGCACCATCCTGATGATGTTCAGCGAAAGTTTGCAGGTGTCGATACAGGACTAGAGGGATACGACATCATTGTCGACTGCACAGGGGTTCCTAAAGCAATTGAATCCGCATTTCCTTTATTGCGCTGTGGTGGTAAATTCTGCATGTTTGGTTGTTGCCCCAAAGTTTCTGAAATAACAATCAATCCTGCTGATATAATGCTCAAAGAACTTACGATTGTTGGGTCGCAAGTGAATCCATTCACAATCTCAAAAGCAGTCAGCCTTGTGAACAATATGAGTGAACGATACCTCGACTTTGAACGTCTTGGAATAGGCTTCTACTCCTTGGAGAAGTATGAAGAGGCAATGCAGATGCTAAAGACAGGTCAAATATCAAAGGCAATGTTTGCTTTTGACAATTGACAAGTTGATGTCACACTTTGACTTGATTGTTACTCTAGGAAATACTTTTATTTCATAAAACTGTAGCCATACTGATGTTTTCTTATTCCCAGGTTTACTCTAAATGTGACTTTTTCTAAGCAAGGCTCAGTATATGAGTCAGTAAGTGTAATTCAGTTATTTTCAATACGTTATTTTATAGAGATACACAAAGCCGCTCCTTTCAAAAGTCAAGTGTATCTCGGCAATATTTAAGATAGATTCTGTTGGCTTTATTACTATAACATTCAATTATCCATAGCTCAGGTCTTTACCAGGTGAAGGAGCTCATGTAAATTTTTTTATTAGCTTTTACTGGATTGTCCTTATAGACTAGTAACAATATAATCGTTCAAAAGAAAATGAATGAATTTGAGTTGTCTCATCATAGCTAGGGCTGAAACTTTATTTCTTAGCTAATGTTTGTAACCATAGTCTTATCAACATTCATTTTAATCTGAATGTATTGAATATGCTTCAGCCTATAACGGCTCTTCCTTTATAAGCAGACATACCTGAAAGATTTGTCTCTGTTGCATGGAGATTTGTGCTTTACAAAAAGGAAACACTTGTCTCTTGCTACATTTCAAAGATAGTATTGTCTGTAGGCTGACTGTTTAAAAGGAAAACCAACAGTGGAAGACCTGCAACCAATAACTGAACCACGTACCTAATGCATATTCTATAAATTTCCTATTAGCACAAAATTTTTATGGAATAGTAATACTGTGTATAAATGTTTTCACACTTCTGCCAATGTATTTTGTAACCAATAAAGATATCTAATAAACAAATGAATATCTATATCCCCAAGATATTAGACTTATATTAATCTAATTGACACAGGCGAGATTTGAAAGGAAAAAACTGAAATGTCGGACTGAAAATGAAAATGAGTAAAAGAAAGAAAATGTTAATTGAAAATGTAGAGACAACAAATAAGGGTTATAGATGAACCTCTAGAGATTGTTTATTCATTAATGAATATATAAACTTGAGACAAACAATGAGTGTTTCCCCAGGACATGAAACTGAAATTAAAAGAAGGATAAGCATGGGATGAAGAGCTTTTGGTAAATAAATTGAGATTATGAAAATCAAAATGGTACTTTCTCTGAAAAGACAAGTGTTTGATTAGATGATCAAACCTGTATTAACTTATGGATCAGAAACCTGGAGCCTTACTAAAGTCTTAGAACATAAGTTTGATACAACTAAAAGAGCTGTTGAAAGAATAGTGATGGGAATAACACTAAGAGACAGAAAAAGAGCAACTTGGATGCAAGAACAAACTAATGTAGAGGATATTTTAACAAGAAAAAGAAATGAACAAGGGCAGGCCATATAATGAGAATGACTGATGATAGATGGACATTAAGAATAACAGAATGGATCCCTAGAGATGGCCAATGAATCAGGGCAAGGATAAAAAGATGATGGATTGTCGAACTAAGAGAATTTGCAGGTATAGACCGGCATGGAAAGACCATAAACAGACATGATTGGAAGAACATGTCTGAGGCCTTTGTCCTGCAGTGGACTACTTACGGCTGATGATGATAAATATAAATGTATTCAATGCCCAGACTGAGTAGTGCAACACTTGACTCATACTTTCTAGGTCCTTGGATTGTTGCTCCTGGCCTCCCTCCATTCAGTCCACTCAACTGTCAATGGGTATCACTGTCTGTTGGTATATAAGTAAATACAAAAACTATATAAAAATATAATAAGTGCCCAGAAAGAGTAGTGCAACACTTGACTCATACTTAACAGGTCCTTGGATTGTTGCTTATAACCTTCCTCCATCCAGTCCACTCAACTGTCAATGGATATTAGTGTTTGTTGGTATATATGTAAATAGAAAAACTATATAACAATATATTAAGTGCCCAGACCGAGGAATGTAACACTTGACTCACACTTTCTAGGTCCTTGGATCATTGCTCCTAGCCTTCCTGCATCCAGTCCACTCTACTGTCAATGGGTATCGGTGTTTGTTGGTATATATGTAAATACAAAAACTATATAAGAATACATTAAGTCCCAGACCGAGTAGTGCAACACTTGACTTCACTTTCTAGGTCCTTGGATTGTTGCTCCTCGCCTTCCTCCATCCAGTCCACTTAACTGTCAATAGGTACCAGTGTCTGTTGGTATATAAGTAAATAAAAAAACTATACAAAAATATTTTAAATGCCCCGACCGGGTAGTGCAACACTTGACTCGCTTTCTAAGTCCTTGGATTGTTGCTCCTGGCCTCTCTTAACCCAGTCCACTTAACTGTCAGTGGGTACGAGTGGTTAGTAGAAATAATTACCACATGCACCACTTTTAAGATTGACTTTGTGAGCAGTATTGAAGGGTCCTTTCCCCATCCCTTCCAGCCCTAGCTACAATGCCTTCTGCCATTAACATGCACATGTTCTCTTTGCTTACCAAATTTCAGATTTTTTTCTTCCCCAAAATATATTTCTGATTTAAAGATAGGTCTATCAGACAACCCTATGGATCTAGAAATTAGAATCAATACTCTAATTATAATTTGAATTATCTTATATGCTTACTCATAGCGCATTATGGATACTTTGTTAAATACGATAACGAGATTAGCAAAGAATTGCTTTAGAAATAATTCTTGACTTGGATTTCATAGGATAATTAAACATTTGATAGAGGGATGGACAAATTTACTATACTGCATACGGTCATTCCAATCATTCACATAGGTACAACAAATACTGAGACTTGATTACATTGAATTAACATTTGACAATAAACACAAATGAAATTATATCTATCCATACAATGAAGTATAAAAAACTCTTCTTGAAATAAAGAATAATTATCTATCATGGAGCATTCTGCTCACAAAAAAATGATCAAATATTATGCTTTAGAAAAATAAAAATATAAAGAAATGTTTAAAGCAGAACATTCTATGCATTACATTATTATGAATTTAAATTTTTAATTTTCTTGGTCTCAATTACTGTTCTCTATTATACTCACATGATAGTTTTGTTTGAAAACAACATAGTCACACATAAATATAGAAAAATACAATGTAAAATAAAAGAATAAAAAAATAATTTCATTTATTTTCCTCTACTTCACAATCTTTTAATCACCGAGGTACTGCTTGGGTATTTGGCTTGGGCATTTTCTGCAGAAGAGCCTGAATTTCTTTGCGCTCTTCATAGTTCTTCCAGAGTTCATAAAGGTTCAAGATGTACCTTGTAATCTCCATAATTCTATCTAAGTCAGTATTCAGCTCAGCAAACCATTGCTTGCAGTCTTTCTGATGAACCACACACGCCATATTAATGCAAGCTGTAAAAATAAAAATAGTGTGCATCAGAGGTGAACGGTGACGGAAATATTTCAAGTAAAAAAGAAATTTCAAGCCAAATAAAAACATTAAAATAACCCTGGATATATTAAGAATATACTTCCTACTATACAAACCTTCATCAAAAGCAATATATGTAATGAAGACCACCTAATAACTACCATAATTGCCATGACAGCAAACTGCCCAATTACAAGCGTTGAAATAAATGCTGTTCAACTCATTTCTTTCCTTCACAAAAATCTGTTGGCTGGCTTTGTAGGTAAGATATTCTTCTACAAACTAGGAAAATCAAAATCATTTCTAAAATGTACTGGTCTTTTGAGTACAAAATTTCCACCATTTTCTAAAAATTACGAAGAATAAAAGAAGCATACAAAATATCAACTACTCTTAGATTGGACCAATATGACAATAAAGTTACATCATGATGTTTACTAAACCAAATTGAGCAATAATATTAACCTCCTGTCCTAACCTTTAACAGGAAAGTCTTTGGAGACCACACAGCACTCTAACCCAAAAATATTGACAATGTAGTTAATCAGGCAATAAACAGAACTGCAAGACTAAGACAACTCAGGATAAATAATAAGAATTAACAGCTGTGCTATGGACTACCGCAAGGTAATAGTAACTTTTCACACATGAAATTACTAAAATCCCACTTGGCGAGCACGCACAGGGGTGCTAGTCTCTAATCTGAAACTAGGAACTGCTCATTTCTGAGCTGAAGCATCGCAAACAAACGTGCGAACACAAGTTAGAGCACATGTAGGTGGTTCGCAAGTTGCCTTCCGTGTGTTGAAAGAAGGGCGCTTGTGCTTGGATGGCAGTGAACCAGGCAAAGTTAGCTTGTCTGTGAATGTTTCCTGCCATTGCTCACAAACAACAAAACCAGCCCACGCTTCCTAGGGAGAACGTGTTTGAGGCAAGATCCTGAAGGGCTAGTGAATTTTGCTTCAAGAGAGATAGACTATCCACAGGTGGTGGGTACTGCCACTTAGCTAGGGGGAAGCAACTTGGTCCTCCTGGCCCGAAGGTTTTCTGGGGATTAAATAGACATCACTCTTGCTCGATTAATTGATTGATTGATTTGAAGTTTTCTGGCATCCTGACATCTAAGGTCATTGACGCCGAAATCTCGAATGTCTGCAGGAGGAGGGCAAATGAGCAGTCAGCGTGGAGAGTACGAGGCACCGTAGAAAGAAGTTTGGACTTCGACCTCACGGAAGACACTAAGGGAGAAGAATCCCTTTTAGCCTTCTTCTTCCGCCTCCTACTGTACCGCTCCCACTGGGAGGATAGCCACTTCCGAAACTCGTCGCAGGGAGAAGTCTGCGTGCAGGAGTGTTGTCTGCATACAAGGAGAAGTCAGTAAGGATCCATTTCCACAATGGGCATGAATGTGCTGGTATGCCAGGCCAAACTCTCACAGTTGCAATCCTCAAAAGACCAGACACACCTGCAAAGAGAAAAAGAGAGAATGATTAAGTTTTATGGCCAGGTAAGATTCTAAGAGTTAACGGGAGAGTGAGACAGCAAGTCTTCACTCTACCAAGCCAAAAACAAAAATGACATACAGTATATCCCTGAGTGAGTGAATGAGTGAGCAAGGTGGCCTGTCTACCCTCTGCTACCCACCATAACTAGCAGAGGCTCGCTGACGTCTCGCGTAAAAGTTTATGGCTAGATTCTGGCTACGTTGAAAATATATATCCATAGTAAAGAGCGAATGGTTTGTATTTGTGTAAGAACAAAACAATGTCCATAGATGCTAAGCTGTTTGGAATCGTATAAGCTATGTCCGAGACTTGAAGGAAAACATGGAAAAATGGTGACTTGTTATAACACAATCTTACAAAAGGTTTTATGAAATTCCCGAGTTTATAATATGAGCAAGACGCTGTACTGTATTTGATGAAAAAGTAAACCAAATTGCACAAAAACTGCCTAACTAATTGAATTAGCATAAAAATTTGTAATTTCCTAAGCTGTATAATCAAGAACTGCAAACCTAAAACTATAAATTATCATTTATCGGCATTTCCAGTACACTTTGATATGCAATTAAAATCGATAGTAAAATAACATGAGAGAAAAGTATTGGAAATAAAACTACAGTATTTAATATTGAATGATGAAATGACAGTTTAAGCATTAATTGTTTCTTTTGGAAAATAAAAAAGATAAATCAGAAGTTTGCCTTAATCATCAAATCCAGAAAGCTTAGACGAGTATGTCTATCAACTTAACAAATGAAAATAATGAAAAAGATTGATATTCGCTTTTTTAATTTCTCAATACGATAAAATATGTGAATATTACATGTATTATGATCATCTTCTTCTTCTTTGTCTACATCTTTTCCCACTTCTATGTGGGGTCGATGTTTCTGGTCAGCTTTCTCCATTTACCTCTGTCCCACACCTCATCACCGGTTAACCCCTTTAATTGAAGGTCATCCTTGATACAGTCCACCCACCTTCGCTTTGGTCTCCCTTTCCTTCTTGTCCCCTGTACAATACCTCCATTTCCATTACTCTCCTCCCAATATTATTATTAGATACAATCAAGTGAAACATGTTTTATCAAAATCTTGTTTATACCAAATACAGCCATTTATCAGTTCAAAATTGCCGCACGTTATGTGGTAGACTCCTAAACAAACGAACAGTTGTATTTGATATAAGAACAATATTTTGATAACACTGATGTTTCACTTAACTGTATTTAATAATGATGCATATAATATTCACATACTAGTATCGTATTAAGAAATAAAAACAGCGAATAAGTAATCTTTTCCATTGTTTTCATTATAAAGTTGATGGACATTGTTGTCCATGCTTTTTGGATCAGCTGAATAAGGCAAACTTCCAAAAGATCATTTTTATCCCCTCCACAAGAAAAAAACAATTAATGCTTGAACTATCACTTTATCATACTATGGTAAATAGTTTTATTAATAATACTTTTCTAATATTTTATTTGCTCTTGAGTCTAATGGTATATCAAATTTAAAATTTTGACTTGCTAGTGGGTTTCACACCCAAGGTACAGCACTTGCTTTTATTCTTCATTTTCAAATTAATCCTCTTTGTGTTTGGATTGTAATTATTCTATTCTGTGAAGATACAAGTCATTTCGAGCGGTAATTTAAAAATGTAAGATTTATTTTTAGAAATGAATATTATAGAGTACAGAATGTTTTTATTTTGTGAATTATAATTAGTAGACTGTTGGTTTGGTTACCTGTTTCATACGACTTACTACATTTCTTAATACTACAGTATTGTTTATCCTTTATTTTAGGGGGACACTACTGTACTGAAAATATCGCTGTGGCATATTGATTTTTAATTTTTGCTACTCATAGAAACAAAGCACTTTCTAAACCATCGTTATTTTGTTACTATTACCTTACCTAATGTTAATAAAAACAAATTTATTCTAGTATTCTATTTCATTGTATATTAGGCCTTTTATTGGGAAACAAGTGAACTTTGGTGAGTTTGTAGGAACGTATCTCAATGTTTATAATCGAAGTCAATGGGAAAATGCACTTCGTCGAAATAATTTTTGCTTAACGAACGTTTCTTTATGAACAGAACTCATTCGTATGACGGGACATTGGTGTATAAGGTTATTGTAACCACTTACCTAGGGCTATCTCATAAGGAGGGAAGAGCAAGCATACATCTGTTCGAAGTGAGTCATTCACAATCCGCCAGGCTAGCTGTAAAACTTCCCCTTCTAGACCAAGATCTTGCATGTATATGACAAGTGGTCTGTTAAGAAAAAAAAATGATATCAAATTTTTTAACATGAGTCATACACAGAATATTTATTTTTATTCATTTAAGAATAAGAAAGTTGTGTACGAGAAAATGATTGTATCAACTGTGATGTATGGAAGTGGAGTTGTGGAGAATGAAAGTGAAGGAGAGACAGAAAATGAATGTGTCTGAGATGAAGCGTGTGAGGAGCATGGTCGGTACATCTCGGTTGGATAGGGTTAGGAACAAAGTAGTAAAGGTGAGAATGGGTGTAAGAAATGGAATTCGGCAACCTTCACTTAAATGCCACTCAGGCATTACTGCATAGGTAAAATAAGATTATTTGGAGTATGAATGTATTATCTTTATATACATGGGCATAGTAAACTCACCAAAACACAATAATAGAAATATTGTACAATACTAACCTGTAAGGTTGATAGACTATTAAGCAACAATCCAAGCTTTCCAAAAGGTAAAATTCACACTCTAAAATGTGAGTTGTGCGATAAGGAAATTCCGAATTGTAAGCATAAGCAAATTTGTTTTTAACTGAAAAGAAAACAAACAAATATCAATATCAATACATAGGACACTGAACATTTCCATCCTAGATATACTTATTCTACCCTTCAAAATGTTAAACCCAAATAATTTTTACTCTGTAAATATAAAACTTATTACTGAATAATATTCAAAGAACACTGATGGAAAGATGATACTGTAATTTCTATTTGACAAACCATTTGTATGGCACAAGTAATCCAGCTACAATGTGATATAGAGGTTCCAAAGAGAAGAGGAAGTCATTTGTCTACATACTACCCTTTCTTATATACTATTCATTACGTAATATGAATTAAGTCTGCAGATGCAGCAATCCATAAAATTAATGGGTTGCTATACCACAAAATAATAGATATGGATGTATTTAGCCACTAGATACAAACTGTTATACTTCATATACAAAACACTGAACAGATTTTACTGAAGGTGAAGTGGCACTACTCCTAAGAGGGAGGATTTTCTGTTAATCACCAAAGTATAGAGAAAGAGCCATTAAAGTTGATAGGTAAAACATGAAGGTAGCTATCTTGGGAAAGAATATGCAAGTGAAGAGGGATTATCAAGCTAGCTATCTTAGGAAAAACAAAGGTAGTGGAGAGGAGTTTTGCAAACCCCTTGTATTATCATTATTGTTATTACTTGTTAAGCTACAACCCTAGTTGGAAAAGCAGGAAACTATAAGCTCAAGGGTTCCAACAGGGGAAATAGCCCAGTGAGGAAAGGAAATAAGGAAACTGATAGAACAGTGTGCCTGAGTGTATCCTCAAGCAAAATAACACAATCTGAAGACAGTGGAAGGCCACAGTGCAGAGGGTTATGGCACTACTCAAGACTAAAGAATAATGGTTTGTTTTGGAGTGTCCTTCTCCTAGAAGAACTGCTTACCATAGCTAAAAGTCTCTCTTCTACCCTTACCAAGTGGAAAGTAGCCACTGAACAATAACAGAGCACTAGTTAACCATCAGGGGTCAGCCTTAAGGCCATTTTTATTTGTAGGTCTTGGATGTGTTGAGTGAAGGGATCAGAAATAAAGAGTTGTGGGAGTTGCTATATGTAGATAGTTTGGTGATTACTACTGAACAAGAGGAAGAATTACAGACAAAGGTAGTAGAGTGGCAAGAGACTTTGGAAAGGGGTAGTTTTTCGGTGAATGTGGATAAGACTGAAGCCATGGTTAGCAGTAAGGAAGGTAGGGACAGGATAGCCATACATGAAACTAGAGGAGCAGTTATAAAACAGGTAGAAAAATTTAGATACTTAGGTTCTACTACAAATCAGGAGGGAGGATGTCAGGCTGAAGCTGGGAATAGGATAGAAGCAGCATGGGGAAAGTGGAGTTGATGATATCTTGAATGGGAGCACTTTATTTCTAGCTATATCTAGACTGTCTACTAATGTTTATATCCAAAAACCATAAGGTTGAAGAGATTTTGGGTGCAACTCAAAATATCTAGATGCCTTACTAGGTTTGCAGTCTGGTAGGCTGAAGAATTAGGCAGTTTTTTCAACCTAAACCAATACCAAACAATAGAAGACTTTCGGTAAAGGCCTAAAGGTAATTCTTCAGCGTAAACAAGGAAGCTTGGGATAGGCAACGTTATAAAGGCTCCAGTGGCCAAACTGACACCAATATGGTGTATAAAATCTAAAATCTTTAATTAGCTTGGGGTTTGTCAAACATAACAAATTTTTCAAAAAATTAAAGCTTTGTACAGTATAACTTTAAAAATAGTTTTGCGGTCTGGCCCCGATGTATGGAACCAAACTTTTAAAAGATTCAGAGCATCATGACATTTTACTTTTAAGGCTTTCAAGTAAGGAATCCTTGTCAGCCTACAATCAAATATCAATCCTAAAAATCTAACTTCACTTACACATGGGATCCGTTGACCTTTGATGTACTGTACATATCCAGGTCCTAAAAATCTAGCTTCATTTATACATGGGATCCATTGACCTTTGATGTACATATCCAGGTCTGGATGCACTACCCGAATACGACAGAAAAGGACGACAACAGTTTTGCTTGTCGAAAACTTAAATCCATTCATATCAGCCAACTGAATAATTTTTTCAATTGAGAATTGTCATTTTCCCTCAACTTGTAATTGTAGTTCCAACAAATGATATGGAGCGATCATCTATTAAGTGTTGATATCGCATTAATGGCTAATGTAAATAAGGTTACACTTAGCACACTACCTTGGGGTACTCCTCTTTCCTGACATTTCCTCTCTGACAAAGTTTCACCCACTCTAATTTGAAAAAAAAATCTATGTGAAACAAATGATTGAATAAAATATGGTAGCTCGCCTTTCAATACCAAACTATGAATGGTTTTGAATATACTATATCTCCATGCAGTATCATTTGCCTTTTCAAGGTAAAAAAAGACTGTTACATGGTGCTGTTTGGAAGCAAAGGCTTCACAAATAGAGGACATCAGTTGTTGAGTGCATTTTTCTGAATCCACATTGGATAGGTGATAAAATGTTTCCTCTCTAAATATCACATCAGTCTTGCATTGACCATCTTCCCCATGACCTTACATGCACAAAATATCAATGCAATTTGTTGATAGTTTGCAGCTAAAAACTAATCCTTACTGGGTTCTAAAAACGCTAAAATAATGGCTAGTTCCCAAACACTTTGATAACTATGATCATGTCACATTCTGTAAACAATGCTTAAAATAAATAACTTAGTATTAATAGGTAGATGTTTAATCATTGTATATGGAATTCCAGAGGCTGTATCATTGTAATTAGCAAGTGCGGATTCAAATTCTCTTTCAGTAAAAGGAGAATTGTAAGTTTCCCCTTTTCTGTTGCAAAATTTATCATTTTCTGGTCTTCAATGCTACTATACTGGTGACCAGGAGCTGCTTCCCATTTATCACATTTATTATTATTATTATTGTTATTATTGTTATTATTATTATTATTATCATTATCACTATTATGTCTCCCGTAACAGCGAGGGCATAACAACAATTAAAATAGCGCCAACGTATCTCTACGTGTTGTAAAAGGCGACTAAAAGGGACGGGATGAGGGGACTGGGAATACCCTCTCCTGTATAGTTACTTCCTGCGAGATATCAAATAAGAGGAGCTGGGGGGAGAGTGACTGCTCCCCACACTCTAGTTCTGGGGTGGATGTAGTATGAGAGAGAGTAAAAGATGTGAATTGGAAGTATATTTTGGAACAGAAGGATGGATATATTGACCTTGTGTGAGGGAAAGATAAAAGGGAAGGGTGAAGTGATATTTGGTGAAGTGACAAGTAGAGTGTCTGGGATTGATAGGGGAAGAGCAAGAGAGGGTGTGGCCTTATTTCTGAGTGAATGGATGACAGGTAAAGTAGTTGAATGAAAGGTGTCATCTAGGTTAATGTGGATAAAGGCTAGGTTAGGTAGCGAGTGTTGGGCTTTTGTCAGTGTGTATGGGCCAGGTTGAGAGATAGGTAAAGAAGAGCAAAATTAATTTTGGAATGAATTAATTAAGTGTATAAAAGGACTGAGTAGAAGGAATCATGTACTGTAGTAATGATGGGTGACTTAAATGCCAGAGTGGGTGCTGAAGAGGTAGAAGGTCTTATTGGGAAGTAGGGCATACCAGGTGAAAATGAGAGATGAGAGACTGGTAGATGTGTGTTGAACAAGAGCTGGTGATAAGTTGTAGTTTTTTTCATAAAAGAAAGATAATAACAAGTATACAAGGGTAAGAGTGGCAAATGAAAGAGTAGGAGAAAGGGCATTAACAGGTTATGTGTTGATAACAAGAAGGATGTCTGATAACGTTTTAGTTGAAGAAAAATTAGTTTTAGCAAAATAGTGGGGAAACAGAATGGGGGGATGTAAAAGGGAGGTAATGAAAGTTGAAGATTGTAAAAAACCTGAGGTAAAAAGTGTATATCAAGAAATGTTGGAAGTGGCATATGACAGGGTGAAAGTGAGAGAAACTGGTGATCCAGAGGAGGAGGGGAAGTTAGTCAAAGAAAATTTAGTTGGGATTAAAAGTGATATGTGTGGCAAGAGGATTGTTGGAGGCAGCATGAGGAAGGGTAGTGAATGGTGGATTGAAGGATTGAAGATGAAAGCAGAAGAGAAAAAGAGGGCATTTGAAGAATGGATGCAGTGTAATAGTGTAGATAAGTATGAAAGATATAGAGAAAAATATGGAAGTAAAATGTAAGGTAGCTAAGGCAAAGAGGGCGGCCGACTGGAGGTGGGGTCAGGAATTTGGTCATTCATATGAAGTGAATAAGAAGTTTTGGAAAAAAGTGAAGAGATTAAAGAAGGGTGGACTGAGAAATGAAGAGACAGTGAAAGATGAAAATGGAAGGTTCTTGAAAGGAGAGGACGCAAGGAAAAGGAGGGCTGAATATTTTGAAAGGTTGCTGAATATTGAGGATAATCGGGAGGCAGATATAATTCCTGTTGCAGGTGCTGAGGTGCCAGTGATGAGAGATGAGAATGAGAGAGAGAGAGAGAGAGAGATTATAAGAGGGGAAGTGAAGAGAGCACTAGATGAAACAAGAGGAAAAAAGCACCTGGTATGGATGGTGTGAGGGCTGAGTGTACTTGAATGGACCCAGTGAACTGGGTGTAAGCGTGTATTGTTCCATTATACAAATATAAGGGAGATGTGCGAAGATGTGCATGAGTGTTGTTATTCAAGGGGTATTATTTTGCTACAGTGTGGTTAGAAAATAGTACGGTAGAATACTAATTAACAGGATTAAGGATAAAACAGAGGATGTAATCTCAGATGTACAGAGTGGTTTCAGAAGAGGTAGGGGATGTATGTGTCAGTTTTTTACAGCTAAGCAGATATGCGAGAAATATTAAGCAAAAGGTAAGGAGGCGTATGTTGCCTTTAAGGATCCTATGTAAAGGACAAAAGTTTGTATTTGTACCAGAACAAAGCTCCAATTATAAACAGTAATAAAAAATCCAAAGATAACTTACCTACAGTTTGACATGTGGAGATTAATCTACTGTTAGAAATTACACCAAACTCTTCTACCTTCGAGCTCAAGAAAACACTTGTTGGGGCTAACAGAAGAGGATCAATACATTTTAAAGAGTTCCTGGCATAAAATCTCTTTAAAAACGTAGTTGCTGTTGCAATAACTTGCTGTCTTAGCTTTAGGGTTTCACCCAGTTGTTGAATAACTGTAAAGAAAATATACATTACTGTATAATAAACATTTAAATCTACAAGTACACTTTTGTACCAAAAATATAAAGGATATATTTACAAAATACAAAATTTCTTAAAAGTAAATTTGTATTGTTCCTACTATATAAAAGTGAGTCCTTTTATAGAGGGATGATCTCAGTGAAGCTGGAATGACTGTTGAAATTTAACAAGGTATTTGTAACTACCGGTCGTTGGCTGGTAAGCCCACCTACCCGTCATTAAGGGGCACGACTCAACCCCATTAAAACAGTTATTTTGGGGTTACTTCAAACTCCTGCTACTACTATTTGGTTTCTCAGTCTATTTTTTATTCATTTAAAAACTATTTGAAAGAGAATTTTATGCTCTAAAAGCTGTATGTTGGAAATTATATTAGATTATATTTTATTTTGTGTGTACCATTTTATCAATGTATTGAAGTCACTTTCAAAAGTGACCATTTCTTTACATAGAAGTTGACTGCTTTTTTATACTTATGTATAGAATGTAGGCTATAAAATTCCATATCTTTTGATGCTTGAATGACCAAAATTAATCAATATTAAAAAAAAGTAATAGCACTTTTTTTTTTATAAATTTAATGTTTTGAGAAATTGGCCTTGTTTATTATTTGTAGAAAATGGTTGAATATACTTTCCTATGTATAAACTTGGGCTTTTAGTGGTAAATTTCTTCAACACTGGAGATCATAAACATAATAATCATTTGTTCCGTAACCGAAATACAAACCACGCTATTTACAAAGGGTTTACTTTTAGCGCAGCTGAAATGACGAGCCAATAGTTTTTAACGAGGGTTAATTACCCCCGCGCTAGTTAGCGGGGGGGTGGGGAAGGGTAGCTTGCTACCCCTCCCCCCTCCACACACCGGTGACTTGCTCCACTTCACTTTTGGCTCGGCGGTGATCAGACGTGTCTGTTCATCGCCTTCGCTGACAGCCTTTAATTTTCTTCTTTTTCTTTACAGCTTGTGTGATTGGTTGGAAGTTGACCTTCAGTTATTTTCTTTTATTTAATATGCGGACATGCCCTGGAGTTGCCGGCCGTCCTTGTGGGACTTTCATGTCGGACGTGAGTACGGATCCTCACACCCTCTGCCCTCAATGTCGGGGCCGACGGTGCGACCAGGATAACATGTGCCGTGAGTGTAGGGAGTGGTCTGCCTCCCAGTGGGAGAGGTTTGGCCGTCGGCGTAAGAAGAAGTCTAAGAGAGACCGTTCTCCTCCGGGGTTAGCCTTGAAGGAGGAAGGTTCTCGGGACTCTTCTTCCGCCGCCCAAACCTCCTCCGAAGCTCCCCCTCGTCCGTCTCCTAAGGAGAGTCGTCCGAGTGGGAGCGCAGGCCCTTGTTCTGTTTCCCTACCTTCGGTGGGGGGAGAGGGCGTCGCCTCCCATAGCGAGGCGGTTCCCCCTCCTCCTCCGGGGGAGGTTATTGATAATAATACTTTATCCAGTGATGATATGTTGCAGATTTGGTCGTCCCTGGGGCTTAAGGGCTTGCCCTCCAGGGTCGCTCTTATTGACCTTGTCTCGTTGGGGGCCGCTGTTAAACAGTCGCCGGTGGTAGCGGAGGTAGACCCTCTGTCTATTGTCGACGTCGTGGTGACAGAGGCCTCCGACGTGGCTGGGCCTTCCGACGCAGGTGCTGTTGCTGGTGATGGTGCTCTAGGCTCTCCTCCCCCTTCCGTGCATCCTTCGAAGGGGGAAGTGAGTCCTTCGGTCTCGACTGCTGCCCAGCTTCCTTCTGAGGGAAGTGTTTTGAAGGAGACTCCCCTTCGGAGGACCGATGGTCCCGACGATCTCCCCCGAGGCCGCCTCCGCCGTAAGGCTCACCGCCCTCTACGCCACAAGGGCCTCCCTTCCCCTTACAGGGGGACTAAGAGGCGCCTTTTTGGGTCTTCGTCCTCCGGGGGGGACTCTCCTCGTCAGCCTCAACCGACTACTCCGCCCTCCTTGAACCTCTCTGCGGACCGCTCTCCATCTCCTGCCGGATCTTCGCCTTCTGGAGAACTCGTCACCCGACGGGCAACGGTCCCTTCGGGGCTAAGGGATTCTTCCCTTACGCGAGCAGGGCCAGCGCACAAGCGCTCTCCTGCTCGCCAGCGATCTCCTGCTCGTCGACGATCTCCTGCTCGCCAAGACTCTCCTGCTCGCCGACGCTCACCTGCTCGTTGGCTCTCTCCTGATGTTTGCCCCCCTCGCCAGCGCTCTCCTGCTCGTCAGCTCTCTTCCGAGCGTCAGCGCTCATTTGAGGACCATCGCCCTGCGGTCTCTGACCACCCTTTAGTTCCTGCTGAACTCCCTGCTCACCATCGTGTGTCAGAAACACATGTTCGCCAACGCGCCAGCGATCTTCCCGTTCCTGCTCGTGAACCTATCCTCTCACAGGACACGCGTCGACCTTCTGCTCGCCAGCGATCACCAGCTCGCCAGCGATCACCAGCTCGCCAGCGATCACCAGTTCGCCAGCGATCACCTTCACATGCTGCCCGCCATCGCACGAGCCTGCATGATCGCCCGCTTACGCATGCTGCTCCTCATCGCAATACCCTGAACGATCGCCCTCCTGCGGATGCTGATCACCATCGCACAACCCTGCACGATCGCCCGCTTACGCATGCTGCTCGCCATCGCACAACCCTGCACGATCGCCCGCTTTCGCATGCTGCTCCTCATCGCAATACCCTGAACGATCGCCCTCCTGCGGATGCTGATCACCATCGCACCCTTTCACGCGATCATTCACCTGCGCATGCTGCTCGCCATCGCACAACCCTGCACGATCGCCCGCTTACGCATGCTGCTCCTCATCGCACAACCCTGAACGATCGCCTTCCTGCGGATGCTGATCACCATCGCACCCTTTCACGCGATCATTCACCTGCGCATGCTGCTCGCCATCGCACAACCCTGAACGATCGCCCGCTTACGCATGCTGCTCCTCATCGCTCAACCCTGAACGACCGCCCTCCTGCGGATGCTGATCACCATCGCACCCTTTCACGCGATCATTCACCTGCGCATGCTGCTCGCCATCGCACAACCCTGAACGATCGCCCGCTTACGCATGCTGCTCCTCATCGCTCAACCCTGAACGACCGCCCTCTTGCGCGCAATCATTCACCTTCACATGCTGCTCGCCATCGCTTACCATCACGTGATCATTATCGCCAGCGATCTTCTTCACCTACGCGGCAGCACGATCCCTCGCCGTCGCGCCATCGCTTGCGTTCGTCGCCTCGGACACGTGTTCCTTTACCTGCCCACCCTCACGCCCACTCGCCTGCGCGCCCGCGTGATCGCTCGCCTGCGCGCCCGCGCGATCGCTCGCCTGCGCGCCCGCGCGACCGCTCGCCTGCGCGCCCGCGCGACCGCTCGCCTGTACGCCCGCGCGATCACCCGCGCAACCATTCGCCTTTGCGCGACCGTTCACCCTCGCGCGACCATAGTTCGCGGCGAATTCCACAGCCGGTGGTAGCAGCAGGGACGCGTGCTCCTAGACGGCACTCGGGATCACCTCCATCCAAGCACAGGTTGGTATTGCAGGACGAGGACAGGTCATTACAGCATTCTTCCCCACCTTCTTTTCAGGCAGGTACCGTCGTGTCCACTCCAAAGGATCGCCCGATCCCTTTCACCTTAGCGAGGATTTCGGACTCTGTGTCCTTTGAGCAGCAGACTTGGTTTGGTCCGCTGGCACGGGCGTTAGTGAGGGTTATGAAACCAGCACTTGCCGGCCAGGGTAACAAACCAGCGGCTGTCTCTCCTTCGCTGAAGAGAAAGAGAGGAGTGGACTTCGTGGTGACTTCCCCCAGGGCGAAGTTGGTTCCCAAGAGGTCGGTCTCGAGGGCCCCCTCTCCTGCACGAGTACTCTCTCCTTCTCCCGTGGACGAGGCCTTTCCGTCCTCAGGTGAGTCCAGTGGACCGGTAGTCTTCCCCCCGGCACCAGGGGGGGAGACTTCGCTTCAGGCAGGAGAATTGTCTCGTGAGGAAGGGGCCCCTCGAACCTCGTTGTTGGGATCCTGTATCCCTCCTAGGAGGGAGCCCAAGGATTCCAAGACCATCCCTAAATCCTCTGCAAGGATTCGACAGGAACCCATGACTACCCAGGGGAATGTCCACGTATCACCCCAGGAAGAGATTCCTGGGGCAGGAGACTTAGCTGCCAGCCCACAGGGAGGAGAACAGCAAGAGTCCGAACATGCCTTCTGGCAGGTCCTAAGCCTGATAAGGCAACTTAACAGTCTTACGGATCCAGTCATCCCCCCCCGTGAAGGCAAAGACACAATTCTGGATGAAGTGTTCGACGTTCGGAAGGCCCCTAAGACCAGTGCAGCTCTGCCCTGGTCTCGGGGGCTGAAGAGTGCCAGAGCTAGGGCCAATGCTCAGCTCGCACTTCTTGCCTCCTCCAGTCGTTCCACTGCCGGGAACAAACTCATCCCTCCTCCTCGCCTTCAGCAGAGGAGGTATTTCGAGATCCTGGGTGAGCACAACCTCGCTCTTCCGCTCCATCACTCTGTGGAGGAGCTGGCGAAGGGAGTTCCCTTGGAGAAACTCTCTGCCCGGCAGGTGTCGTTCTCGGCGGCAGAGATCCTTAACCACGAGAAGGTCGCTAAGTGTGCCATGCAGGCCACTTCGTGGCTGGACTTCTGGTTAGGATCTCTGGGCATCCTATTGCGATCTGAGGACTTGTCCAAGGAGACCAATAGGAAGGCCCTAGAGACCTTCTTGCTCTCGGGCACCCGCTCCATCGAGTTCTTGGCGCACCAGGTTACCACCCTGTGGGCCAACTCGGTGTTGAAGCGTCGCGATGCTGTGTCCGAGAGATTCCATCCGAAGGTCCCCGCCGTAGATGTGTGTAGGCTCCGACATGCCTCCCTCCTGGGGGAGAGCCTGTTTGAGCCTCAAGACTTGGAGCGAACGGCTGAGAGGTGGAGGAAATCCAGCACGGACTCCCTCCTCCACAGGGCCCTTACAACTCGGCCCTATAAGCCTCCAGCCCCGCCACAACAGCAGCAACAGCCTCGTAAGGCTCCAAAACAGGCACCGGCAGCTAAGAAAGTGGTGTCTAAGCCCCAGCCCTTTCCAGCCAAGGTCAAGAGGGGTGGTAAGTCCTCCAGGGGAGGCAAGACTTCTAGGGGTGGCGGCCGCGGCCGCAAGCCCTAGGGGTGGCAGTCCCCCTGCGTGTCCACCTGTGGGGGGATGCCTTCAGCGTTGCGTCCGCAGGTGGCAACATCTCGGGGCCGATGCTTGGACGATCTCGGTGATCGGCCAAGGTTATCGCGTCCCGTTCACGTCATCTCAACCTCCCCTGACAGCGAATCCAGTGTCGTTGAGCTCCTATGCCATGGGATCGGCAAAGGGGCTGGCCCTTCAGGCCGAAGTCAAGACCATGTTCGAGAAGGGTGCTCTCCAGGAGGTCGTGGACGGCTCTCCAGGCTTCTTCAGTCGACTCTTTCTTGTAAAGAAGGCTACTGGAGACTGGAGACCCGTCATCGATCTCTCGGCTCTGAACAGGTTTGTCAAACAAACCCGGTTCAGCATGGAGACAGCAGACACAGTCAGACTTGCGGTGAGACCACAAGACTTCATGTGTACACTGGATCTAAAGGACGCGTACTTCCAGATCCCAATCCATCCGTCTTCCAGGAAGTACCTGAGATTCTGCCTAGACAACAAGATCTACCAGTTCAAGGTGCTGTGTTTCGGTCTCTCCACAGCTCCTCAGGTGTTCACCAGAGTGTTCACCCTGATTTCGACTTGGGCGCACAGGAACGGCATTCGTCTCCTTCGTTACCTAGACGATTGGCTGATCCTAGCAGACTCGGAGTCGACCCTTCTTCGACACCGAGACAGGCTTCTAGATCTTTGCCAGGATCTGGGGATCGTGGTAAACCTCGAGAAGTCCTCTCTGCAGCCGTCCCAGCGACTGGTTTATCTAGGCATGCTAATAGACACCAATCTCCACAAAGCCTTTCCATCAGACGACCGGATAGCAAGGCTGAGGAGGGTGGCGGAACCTTTCCTCAGGCGAAAAGAACTCCCCGCCCAATCGTGGTTGCGTCTCTTGGGCCACCTATCCTCCCTGGCCCGTCTGGTTCCAAACAGCCGCCTCAGGATGAGATCCCTTCAATGGCGGCTCAAGTCCCGGTGGAATCAAGGATCCGATTCCCCGGACACTCTGATCCCAATGGGGTCTCTGGAACAGACGGACTTGCGGTGGTGGCTGGCCGACGAGAACCTGCGAAAGGGAGTGAGTCTTCTCGTCCTTCCCCCGGAATTGACTCTGTTTTCGGACGCGTCAAAAGAAGGGTGGGGGGGCGCACGTTCTGAACCAGAGGGCCTCAGGCCTTTGGTCAGAATCAGAAAAGTGCCTACACATCAACCTGCTAGAATTGAAGGCCGTCTTTCTGGCCCTTCAACAGTTCCAACGGTTCCTGGCGGGTCACTCCGTGGTGGTGATGAGCGACAACACCACGGTAGTGGCTTATATCAACAAGCAGGGAGGCACTTTTTCGCAACAGCTATCCCATCTTGCAGTAGAGACTCTGAGGTGGACCGAAACCCACTCGATAACACTATCAGCTCGCTTCATTCCTGGCAAGAGGAATGTGCTCGCCGACAGTCTGAGCAGGGCTTCGCAGATAGTGAGTACCGAGTGGTCTTTGGATCCTCAGATAGCCAACAAAGTCCTGACTTTGTGGGGTTCCCCGACGGTGGACTTGTTCGCGACAGCCTTGAACTTCAAGCTGCCCCTGTACTGCTCACCAGTCCCGGACCCCAAGGCACTCTGGCAAGATGCTTTCCAGCAACGGTGGGACAACATCGACGTGTACGCCTTCCCACCATTCTGTCTGATGAGAAGGGTGCTCAACAGGACCAGACTATCGGTCAACTGTTCCATGACTCTAGTAGCTCCGCTATGGCATCACGCGGAATGGTTTCCGGACCTTCTGCAACTCCTGACGGAACTCCCAAGGGAGCTTCCTCCACGACACGAGCTTCTCAGACAACCCCACTCCGGTGTCCCTCACAGGGCCGTAGCCTCGCTTCGGCTTCACGCCTGGAGACTATCCAGCGTCTCCTCGCGGAGAGAGGCTTTTCGCAACAGGTTGCGGAGAGAATGTCTCGGCACCTGCGAAGGTCCTCTGAGGGAGTCTACCAAGCGAAGTGGAGAGTCTTTTGTGGTTGGTGTCGTGGAAGGGGTATCTCTCCACTCGATGCCACTATTCCAGCAATAGCGGACTTCCTTGTGTATCTGCGAGAAGAAATGCGCCTTTCTGTCTCGGCAGTGAAAGGCTATCGCTCAGCCTTAAGCTTGGCCTTCAGATTGAAGGGCGTGGATATTTCTTCATCGCTAGAACTCTCTTTACTCATACGTAGCTATGAGCTTACCTGCCCCCAGTCGGAAGTGAGACCCCCTCCTTGGAACGTGGTTCGAGTTCTCAGGTCTCTCAAGAGACCTCCCTTCGAGCCATTACGCCAGGCCTCCGATCGCCACCTGTCTTGGAAGACGGCTTTCCTACTCGCCTTGGCCTCGGCCAAGCGAGTTAGTGAACTTCATGGTCTCTCGTACGACATCGCCCATTCAAGGGGATGGGGGGAGGTAACGTTCAGGTTCGTCCCTGAGTTTGTGGCCAAGACTCAGAATCCTGGAGTGCCGGATCCTCGGTTCGACTCTTTCAGGATCGCGAGTCTCCGTTCTGTAACAAACGACCCAGACCAGCTGCTACTATGCCCAGTGAGGTGTCTGAGGTACTACTTGAAGAGAACGGCTGCAGTCCGTCCTCATGTGCGAGCTTTGTTTGTGAGCACAGGCAGGACAAAGAGGAGGGTCACAAGGAACACCATCTCTGCTTGGATTCGAAGGGTTATCCACCATGCCCTGAATCCTGACCCTCCTCCGTCACGTCGCCCTCGGGCCCACGATGTCAGGGGTATTGCTACATCCCTGGCCTTCAAGAGAAACTTCTCTGTGACGCAGGTACTTCAAGCGGGGGTCTGGAAGCGTCAAACGACCTTCACAGCCCACTACCTGCAAGACGTGACCCACAGGAGCCTCGATACGTTCTCTATCGGCCCTGTGGTGGCTGCACAACAGCTGGTCTAACCTCAGGCTCCTTTTTGGACAAGTAGCAGTAGGTTGAGGGCGTTGTTACCCGGTCTTAGTCTGTGTGAATGAAAGAGTATGTCTGACCCTTACTTCTTTCTTCATTCTCCCCTCTCTTGGGGAAGCAGCATCCTGGTCCTCGCATAGCTGACCTCGACCTCTGCAGGTAACCCATGCTTCTTTGTGCTCCTAGTATTAAGCTTAATACTGTTGCGTCTCCCATACCCTGACGAGGTGGTATGGGGAACGTCCTATCCTAGAATTCCTATCTGAAGGTCTCAAGGTCAACTTCATAGGACGAGTCACACTCTCCTCCTCACACTACTTATGTAGGCCACTCGTTCCTAGCGATGCTAGGAACCTGTGAGGTACAGGGGCTCTCTCTCTCTAGTGCTGCTCACTAAGGGATCGAGCCCCCGGGCAAGCCGAAGTCAGTAAGGCTGGGGACTTTCCACCCTTCCTAAGGGGTAAGTCACCCTTTGTAAATAGCGTGGTTTGTATTTCGGTTACGGAACAAATGACAAATTCGAAGATAATTTGTATTTTTCCTAACCATACAAACCTTAGCTATTTACACATATGTGCCCGCCATCCCTGACCCCCAAGTCAAGTCCTACCTCTAAGTGAAGTGAAGCAAGTCACCGGTGTGTGGAGGGGGGAGGGGTAGCAAGCTACCCTTCCCCACCCCCCCGCTAACTAGCGCGGGGGTAATTAACCCTCGTTAAAAACTATTGGCTCGTCATTTCAGCTGCGCTAAAAGTAAACCCTTTGTAAATAGCTAAGGTTTGTATGGTTAGGAAAAATACAAATTATCTTCGAATTTGTCATATTTCAGGGTTATTTACTAAGCATTAATACCCATCTTTCCCTCAAATCCAGATATATATGCATCTTTCACCATAACCATCGCATAAAAATTGTAAATATATGAAAGAGCAGATAAAGAAATATGGGATTCAAAATTCTTTCTTACAGATTGGTTGAAATTACTTGATAATTCATAGGAATGGTCTTTTAGTATATATTTTCATCTTTGTATTTTCTGGGCAAATTCTACGCTTTGGTCATATCCATTTACTGTTTCGTACACTTTGTGTATCTTTCAGAATAAGCGTAAGATAAAAATTGCAAATACAGTCAGCCCTTGACATTTACTGGTTCTATCTTTGCGATTTAGGTCATTTGTAATACAACGAACTATATAACCTGTTAATTAAATAAAACTTCCTCTATTTGCAATTTCACGATATCTACTCTCATGGCCCGACGATTTCAAACCAACAGTGCTCTTCTGCACCAAGCCTGCTTCGCACCATTTCCTTCTCCACACAGCACGACACCCCATCTTTTGTTGACTAGGCCTCACTCTCGCATCGACAGCCAGCTGGAGTAATTATGGCGAAACAGAGTATGTGATTTTTTATTCAATACGTTATAAGGCCTTTTTTGGGCTCAAGCCATGGCGTCCTGATGGAAGGTTCCTGTTTGGTAGCTTCCTTGGGTATAAGACTACTAAGATATTCCCAGAGAATTTAACCACAGGTTATCACAGAATTCTAACTTCTGGAGCGAGTATCTCAAAGGTTTCCCTTTAAGACATCGTAATACAACAGGGGACACGCATGTCTGGTCGTGCCACATAGCTATCTCCACCCCGAACAGAGTTAACGCTTCGGTGTGTAAGGGCTGAGAATAGCTGGGAGCCGTTCCACAGCTAATCTCACTCGTGGCTACTACTGATACTCGAGACGTAAACAAACGGACGCCATTGCTCTAATGACGTCACGCGCGTCTTTATCCTTTGTTTAGTAGCTGCCCTACTGAGACGGATTTTCCCTTGTGTGAACTTTATCGTTTTGCATCTTCGCTATGTCGTTACCTTCAGCCTCGCCTTCTTCTGGAAAGTTGAGTACAAGGTTCCAGTATTGTTTAATTAAGCTCTGGCCGTAAAGTAAATATTATTTTGCGAAATAATTGATGTTTTGTGGCAGAGCTGTGCCTCTACCGGACCCGCCATTTTATGGCGTCGTTGTTGTTTTGCATGTCTTATTTAGTTAGCCACAACAACGCTTCCGGCCTTATATACTAATCGAATACATTAGTTTATTTAGTCTTCATAGCTAGGAACTTTTATATCGTGTTTAGACGCTTTTTATCGGTCATCGATTGACCTCATACCAGTCGGCAACTATAGCCCCCAGGCCAGGAGCCTATATACAAGTGTTCATGCATGATTTATCAGTGATCCTAGACTAAGTTATGAAGATAGTGGCATTATTATTTTACAATACTTTTGACTAGTGATGCAAATGTTTTCGCCTTCAGGGACCATATAGGGGATAGGCTAGTCAGTGATTCTTACTAGCCTAACCTAACCTTAGGACCCCTATATGCTTCCTTCATCCCCTGCCTTGGCATTCCCTCTAATTAGCCTTGATCCCTTTTCTGAGTAAAGGGATTCATTGTCTAATAGAGTATTATATCGCCTCTCAGTCCTCCCTAAAGGAATGAACCCCCTTTAGGATTGCGTCTGAGAGTGAGGTTAGGCTAGCCTACCTCTATGGCTAGGATAGTCTGCGACTTTCCTGCGATAGCGATACGTCTTCTTCCTTGCCTAGTTCAGGACTTTTAGCCCTGATCTAGGTCGGGTTAGGAAGGTTTCTCTGTTCCATGCTGAAACTGTACTCTTGCACCGTTTTAGCCGATCAGCCTAATCTTAGGTTAGGGAGTGTCCTCCCTTCCCTTTGTGGCCGCTCTGGTACAGAAACCCTTCCTGGGAAGACCCCTCTCTTCTCCCTCCCCACCTATCTCTTGTATAGCCTAGCCTATGCTTAGGTTAGTTTATACTCATCTGTCCCCTGTCCTACAACTCCTCCTTAGGGTGGATGAGTAGGGCTACCCGAGCTTCCTTGTGCAGTCCGCTCTGGTACATATACCTTCATAGTGTCCTATAAGGTTAGTTCCTAGTGTAGCTCTGCATAAGGGAGTCTCCCCCCCCCCCATCTTGGGTGTTCCCTAGTCCTCCCTTGGGCTACCCGCTCCCGGTCCCTAGTGACCCCTGCATATGGATGATAGAGCCTGTCTCTATCATGGGTACACCCCCTCAGGGAGGGGGAGGGATGTCTGGAACCCTGAAGGTACTTCCTGCATCCTTCCCCCCCTCCCCCTGTCTCTCTATCTATCCGGGTGCCGGTCTCTTGCCGCCTCTTATGCCGGCAATACCTGCCTCTTGGTGACTTCCCTACCCTTGCCGCCAGCCCCCCGTGTTCCGAGGGACTGCCGGCTGCCGCCGGCTACTACCGGCGGCTCTCCTACTCCTATCTAATCGTCCGCTTGCCGGTCGATCTCCGGAGTGCCGGCATATACTGCCGGCAACCCGATACTACCTGTACCATCCTTACCCCAGTCACCAATCCGGCATCCTCCGGCTGCCGGAGCCGCCGCTCCCTGCCGGCGTGCCGCCGTTGTGCCGGCGGCCGCCATCCTGGTATCTAACTGACTTTTGAAAATTGTCTGTTCTAATGCCAGAATCTATGCTGGAGCGAGCTCCGGCGTGCCGGCGGCTTGCCGGATACCCCGGAGGCGTCAAGAATACTTGCACCCCCTCTCTGTAGCTATCATAAGACTAAGATAGCCCTACCTGGCAAATAGATAAGCTGCTTTGCTTCTAAGATCAGTACCTAGTACTGCTCTATTAGTGATCATGCTGTCTCTTTGCATTCTTCTATTTCCAGCATGCTATGTGCATCTTAGCACGGCTGGTTGCCAGAAGCAGTTACCCTTAATGAGACCTTCTGGCTCTTATCTGGGAACCGAATGAATTCGATCCCAACCTTGTCCTTGGCTTTCCATGGAGTTCCAATATAATGGGAATCCTAGGAAACTATATCCAATGATCTCGGTCATTTGGATTATCCCAGGACCAAGCCTATGGTAACCAGCCGGGCGAGATGCATGGAGCGTGTTCTCCTTTACTGTTTCACTCTCTATGCATCACACCTTCTATAAGTTAAAATTAATGATTAATATTAACTTAATTTAAGAGCCATTCCTATGACTCCCCCATACTCATTTTCTCTTTCTTCCACAGGAGGAGCAGATGAAGTGCGATTTCGCATACTGTGCCGTGAAACGCTCCCAGTTTTACGGACATACGGCGTGCAGGACTCACGCCCCTTGCTCAGACAAGAAAGGGGATTGGAAATTCTGGAATCCACTGGAATGTACGGTCTGCCAGGCCTACCTAGTTGAGGCCTTCCATAACCCTCCCTCAGCGGAGGTTAGAGACATTGCTCGTGAGAAACTGCGCAAGTGGGTGCGTGGTTTTCAGAGGAATGCCACTGGACCGTACCTGGCCACCGAAGAACTGAGGTCCCTGCTGTTCCCTAAGGCCTCCCCTGATTCAGTGGTTCCAAAGGAAGCAATCCCCACTGTCCAAATTACGGTGGAACCTGATGTGGTCATGGCTCAGTCCATGCACGAGTGTCGCCTAGATTCCGAAGAGGATGAACAGATCTCTGACGTCTCGGAAGACACGGAGAACTGACGTCTCGGAAGACACGGAGAAGACGCTTATGGCTCAAGGAGCCGAAGAGGACGAAGACAAGGTGGAATACACCGAGTCGGAGATTGGAGCTACTCCCTCGTCCATCCCTCCGCCTACTCCTACACCGACGGATGTGTCCATTCCGTCTACCTCCTCGACCCCGGATCCTTCTTCTTCTACACAAGAACTGATCCGACTGATTAGAGCTGTCATGGACGACAGACTGAAGGAGAACCAGGAGTCCATCAGGTCTATGATTGGATCCAGAGAACCGAAGAAGATCTCGGTTAAGGATCTCCCAGCTTGCTCTCATGCCAACCCGTGGAGGTATGCAGAGCATATGGTTATTGCGACCGGCAGGATCTTTGTTAGTGACAAAATCGGCACGGTCCCGTTGGAAGATGTGGAATTCTTCCCAAGCTTCGAGGCCTACCCGGACTGTTACGTCCGGCTTCGTTCTGAACCTGCCTCGAAGGAGGAGACCGAACCTAAGGAAGAGATAGTGTTCGATCTCGCAAAGGCCCAGGCTATGCTAGCCTCCGCATTTAAGAGCAGGGGCTTTACCTGCTCTAAGCTTCCTGCCTTGAGCAAGAAGCATCCTACTTATGTCGCTCCCGACACTGCGATTCTTCCATTTTTGGAAAAGGCCTTGGCTGCATGCCTTAAAGCGGCGGAAGAAGGGAAACCCTGCCCTGCACTGGAGGAGTGCAGACCCTTCTCCATCGTAACGCCCCCTGACACTAGACAATGGAAAGATGTCCAACATACTTTCGTTGTGGGTAGGCTCGATCCTGACGTTGCCGGACGTCAGTTTAATGAAGACCTCCCTAAGCTCAATGATCACCTCCTTCGCCGGGAACAAGACACGAAGGAGAGGCTTGCAGCGTCTCTTTCTCATCAAGTCCAACTTGAAGTTATGGCCTGTGACACAGCAGTACCCGATCACTACATGGTACTGGCCAAATCCCACTTACTCACGGTAATGAAGGACTTGTACCATTTCATAAAGGCTCGTAGAGCCTGTCGTGAATTCGTGTTTGTCGGTGCCACCGTGAAACACGAACCCCGGAGGCTGATTTCCTCCAACATCTGGGGAAAGCACCTGTTTCCTTCGGACCTTGTCAAGGAAATAACGGACAGAGCCGCCACGGAGAATAGGAACCTTCTCCACAAGTGGGGCATGTCCAGGAAAAGGAAAACCTCTCAGGACGATGGACCTCAGCCTAAGAGGAAACCTCAGAAACCGAAACCCCAGCAACGTCAACAAAGACGTCAGTTTCCGGGACCCGCTACCTCCCAAGTGGTTGCCCAACCACAACAGACCTTTCAATTGGTCCCCCAACCGGTGTTGTCACAGTCACCGGTCTTCACCCCTGCCTTTGAGCAGCCATCCACTACCTTTCATGCCAGAGGTAGAGGCTCGTCCAGGGGTGCAAGCAGAGACGCCTCTCGTCGTCCCTCCAGAGGTAGAGGAGGAAAGGGAGCTAGCGGCCGAGGCAACAAGTCCTCGGGACACCAGAAGCAATGAAGTGCTTCCGGTGGGAGGAAGACTCCGCCAATTCCAGGATCGTTGGACCTTCGATCCTTGGGCACACAGCATCATCAAGAACGGTCTAGGCTGGAGTTGGGTGCAACCACCCCCAATCTTCCAGCGGTTCTTCCAACAATCGACCCCCATTCTGGAAGAATATGTTCTAGACCTCTTGAACAAGAAGGTGATAAGGAAGGTAAAGTCCACCAGGTTCCAAGGGAGACTGTTTTGCGTTCCCAAGAAGGACTCAGACAAGCTCAGAGTCATTCTGGACTTATCCCCCCTCAACAAGTTCATAGAGAACAACAAATTCAAGATGCTGACGCTTCAACAAATAAGGACCCTTCTGCCTCAAGGTTCCTACACGGTCTCTATAGACCTGGCGGATGCCTATTGGCACATTCCAATGAACCATCACGCTTCCTCCTACCTAGGATTTCGACTCCAAAGGAAAAGCTACGCCTTCCGGGCCATGCCATTCGGCCTCAATGTGGCCCCTCGGATCTTCACGAAGCTGGCAGACGCCATAGTACAACAGCTCCGCCTAAGAAACGTCCAGGTGATGGCCTACCTCGACGACTGGCTAGTCTGGGCTCCATCGCCCGAAGAGTGTACAAAGTCTTGCGACAAAGTTACCCAGTACCTAGAACACCTGGGATTCAAGATCAACGAGAAGAAATCTCGCCTCTCTCCGGCTCAGAAGTTTCAGTGGCTGGGAATCCACTGGAATCTTCAGTCACACCGCCTTTCCATCCCCCAGAAGAAAAGGAAGGAAATAGCAGGGTCTGTCAAGCGACTACTGAAATCCAAACGCATTTCAAGACGACAGCAGGAACGAGTTCTAGGCTCTCTACAATTCGCCTCAGTGACAAACCCAGTGCTTCGTGCACAGCTAAAGGATGCCGCGGGAGTCTGGAGACGATCGGCATCCATCGCTCGAAGAGACCTCAAGAGACGGCTTCCAAACAGACTTCGACGCCTCCTAAAGCCGTGGTCGGAAGCAATGGCCCTGAAAAGGTCCATTCCTCTCCAACACCCTCCTCCTTCACTCAACATCCACACGGATGCCTCACTGGAGGGCTGGGGAGGTCACTCCCACCTGAAACAAGCTCAAGGGACCTGGTCTCCACTATTCAAGACGTTCCACATAAACATCTTGGAGGCCATGGCGGTCCTTCTTACTCTGAAGAAGCTATCCCCGCCGCCCTCGATCCACATCCGTCTAACCCTAGACAACTCGGTGGTAGTTCGTTGTCTCAATCGCCAAGGCTCAAGATCGCCCCAGATAAATCAGGTGCTTCTCCCAATCTTCCGTCTGGCGGAGAAGAAGAAGTGGCACCTGTCTGCAGTTCACCTACAAGGATTCCGCAACGTGACAGCGGATGCTCTATCTCGGACAAACCCGATAGAGTCGGAATGGTCTCTAGACGCAAGATCATTCTCCTTCATCTCTCATCAAGTCCCAGAACTTCAGATAGATCTCTTTGCAACGAGCGACAACAATCAACTTCCTCTGTACGTAGCCCCGTACGAGGACCCCAAGGCAGAAGCGGTGGACGCCATGTCACTGGACTGGAACAGATGGTCCAAGATATACCTGTTCCCTCCCACCAACCTTCTGTTGAAAGTCCTCTCCAAACTGAGAACCTTCAAAGGGACAGCGGCCCTAGTGGCTCCCAAGTGGCCCCGGAGCAACTGGTACCCCCTGGTCCTGGAGCTGCAGCCCAAGCTGATCCCTCTCCCGGGCCCAGTTCTCTCTCAACAAGTACAGAAGTCGACTGTCTTCGCTTCATCATCGAAAATCAAGGACCTTCATCTCATGATTTTCTCTCCCTTGCCGCAAAGAAGAGGTTTGGGATCTCGAAGAAAAGTCTAGACTTCCTAGAGGAATACAAGACCGAATCCACGAGACGGCAATATGAATCATCCTGGAGGAAATGGGTCTCCTTTGTTAAAGCAAAAAATCCTAAAGAAATCACCATTGATTTCTGTATGTCCTTCTTCATTCACCTTCATGGACAAGGATTAGCAGCCAATACGATTTCGACCTGCAAATCGGCTTTGACTAGACCAATTCTATACGCTTTCCAAATTGATCTGTCCAGCGACATCTTTAACAAACTGCCGAAAGCATGTGCTCGCCTACGCCCAGCACCCCCTCCGAAACCGATCTCCTGGTCACTAGACAAGGTGCTCCATTTCGCCTCCAACTTGGACAACGATTCATGCCCCCTCAAGGATCTGACTCAGAAAGTTATATTTTTATTTGCTCTCGCCTCGGGAGCTCGAGTCAGCGAAATAGTGGCATTATCAAGAGAAGAGGGACACATCCTGTTTGCTGATTCAGGAGAAGTGACCCTCTCCCCTGATCCGACGTTTCTCGCCAAAAATGAATTACCCACCAAAAGATGGGGCCCTTGGAGAATATGCCCCCTGAAGGAGGATGTCTCTCTATGTCCAGTAGAGAGCCTCAAGGTCTATCTTCGCAGAACTTCAAACTTTGGTGGAGGCCAACTCTTCAAAGGAGAAACATCGGGCAGCGACCTGTCACTGAAACAATTAAGAGCGAAAATCACCTACTTCATTCGCAGAGCGGATCCGAACAGTACACCCGCTGGTCATGATCCTAGAAAAGTGGCATCTTCTCTGAACTTCTTTCAGAGCATGGACTTTGAGAGCCTTAAAAACTTTACGGGCTGGACGTCCTCGCGAGTTTTCTTTAAACATTATGCGAAACAAGTGCACGAAATCAAACATTTTGTGGTAGCCGCAGGTAGTGTTATGAAACCTGCACCTAACTCTGCGTAGAACAGTGAGTTACTTGGGACTCTAACTCTTCGGGTGCCTATGTTGACCCTCGAGTGATTCATAGTGATGTCTAAAAACACTTAGTGCTTTTATAACTGTTCTTATCCCAGGTGAAATGTCATAGTGTTACACAAGTGCCGCATGCCTTGAGCATGATGTGTTATTTAAAGACTTGCGTTCCTCGAGAACGAGTACCTACTAATCCTGAAATTCCCTTTCAGATTCAAGAGCAAGCCTTTATTTCTATGTACATTATTATTACTGTAAATGAACTTTACTTTTGCTGTAAATTATTTAATTTCTGCATTGTGAAATAAAATTTCTATTTTATTACTTATGCGTCTCTTTCAGCTCCTACTTACTATGAAATACATACTGTCATAGTTTTATTTACTCCTCCTTTCTTATGGTCATGAAGAATTTAAGATGTCCATTCCTAAATTATATTCACCTTGCCTCAGTAAGGTTCCTACACGAATACTTACTTCTGATAATCAGGAGATGAACTCTACGCACAGTGCCCAACCACCACTGGCCTACTTCAGAATGTTCCTATACAAATATCAAACATTCTGCTTCATCTCTAAGCTCTTAAAAAGTTCTTCTGTCAAGATGAATAGCCCTTCAATACCACTTTGACGTCGGCATAGCCCATGGGAACTTCCTACCAATGGGGGGCAGGATATTTCGTTCCTATGGTTCTTACCTAAGATTACTTTGCTGTTTTGTCAATGCCTAGGCACTTAACTCTGGGGGAAAATCTACCACGATACATTGATTCTCTGGTACTCTTCCATCAGGACGCCATGGCTTGAGCCCAAAAAACGGATTTTGAGCGAAGCGAAAAATCTATTTTTGGGTGAGATAGCCATGGCGTCCTGATGGACCCTCCCTACTACTTCGTTCAGTTTGCTCCCACCCTACACAATTGTATCATGGTGATGGGCAGCAACTGGCGCCAGGATAAAGACGCGCGTGACGTCATTAGAGCAATGGCGTCCGTTTGTTTACGTCTCGAGTATCAGTAGTAGCCACGAGTGAGATTAGCTGTGGAACGGCTCCCAGCTATTCTCAGCCCTTACACACCGAAGCGTTAACTCTGTTCGGGGTGGAGATAGCTATGTGGCACGACCAGACATGCGTGTCCCCTGTTGTATTACGATGTCTTAAAGGGAAACCTTTGAGATACTCGCTCCAGAAGTTAGAATTCTGTGATAACCTGTGGTTAAATTCTCTGGGAATATCTTAGTAGTCTTATACCCAAGGAAGCTACCAAACAGGAACCTTCCATCAGGACGCCATGGCTATCTCACCCAAAAATAGATTTTTCGCTTCGCTCAAAATCCGTTTTGTATCACAAACAACCTAATCCGCAATGAGCGAACCCGTGAATAGGGAGTGCTAAATGTACCAGGTTCTGTTAGGGCTCCACTCTAAGATCTCCAAATCACGAAAGAACTCGAAAAGCATGGCTTAATGTCGGAGAATGGTCTCCACCAAGTCTGTCAGGACTAGCCAATCATCTAGGCAATGATGGAGAAAATGCTTTTGAAGTGTGCCAAGATCAAAACTAAAGTGAACACTCGAATAAACACTGGGGGTGCTGTTGACAGAACGATTCACAGCACTCGAAACTGGTATATCTTTCCATGTAGCATAAATCTTAGGTACTTCCTTTATGACTGATGGATTGGGATTTGGAAGTACGTGTCTTTCCTGTCAAACGTGATTATGAAATCTTTCAGTCTGACAGCCTGACTGACCATTGCTGCGGTCTCCATCTTAAACAGAGTCTGAAGGACAAAATTGTTCAAGGCCAAGAGGTTTATGACTGGTCTCCAGCCTCCATACGCATTTGTTACAAGAATGGGTCCACTGAAGAACCCTGGGGACCCTTCGACAACCTCCTGGAGAGAGCTCTTCTCTATCATGGTCTAAACATGAAAGGTTTAAATTATTGCCAACCAGTTATGAATGTAGAAGGAGATGTTTGTCTTCGACCATGGTTAAAATCAAACTGAAGATAAGAGTGAGCAGGGGGGCGGTACTTCTCCAAGCTACCACTAGTAACAACTGTAACAGATTTTACACCACGTTAAAAGTTTTATAGCCGTAGCCGGCAAGCGCTGATTTCTTTTCCTATGTAAAGAGCGTAAGGTTTGCATTCTGTGTAAGCAAAATTCAGAAAGAAAGAATAATGAAAAACACAAAATGATAAATTCTAATACAGTACTTTCAATAAAGTACAGTACTGTACATTACTATAATATTAATGGCTATCAATAAAATGGAAAAGGTTTTGTATACCAATATTTTCTGCTTATATATTCGGGCAAATAACAAATATCACTTCACTGCATTACACTCAATCTGCAGGGTGTAAAGTAATGTACTTACAATTAGCAAAAAATATCATTATCTTGTGATATTCTACTTCAGTAAGCACCTCCAAGTCAGCCTGCCGCTCCTGGATCAAATCTTGACTATCAAGGACCCACTGTTGGCTGTAAGGACAAAAATCTATTAGGCAAAAGATAAAAATAACCAGAAGCATATGGATACACACAAGCCTACATTCCCTTATGTGTTAAAATATAGACAAACCCTTGTTCAATGACGACTGAACACTTGCTAATTTGGAGAAACGAGAGGCTTATCGTCCTTGGAAAAGTAATACAGCATTACCTCGGTTTTCAAGTGATTGAATACTGTACGAGCATAAAAATTCAAATAATTTTACAAGTATTGCATTGGTTTATGAAGCAAAAATTTACTTCCGTATGTGCATTTTTTTGTGGACATGTACTGTACGAATGAGGCTATAATGCTATATGCATAATTTCTCCGTAGTAATGAAATTCTACCCGAACTTTTCAAATTACTATTCTTCAAATGTTTGATATGAGTTGAGATATGTCTCTATGAATAATATATTGTATACAGTACATGTATTAACTTTTATGTGAAATCAGCTTTTAAACTAATTGTACTGTAAGTCTAAAAATAAAATCTGGCATGGGTACTTGGTAACTTTTTTTTTATCATCATTATTTGCTTATTGAGGAAAGAGACAAAATCTGTTGGGCATTTTATAGGAGAGGATATGCCCAATTACTTTTGAAGAAGGAAAAACTAAAATGACAGTGTTGGATAATTATGATTTGAGGTTCAGAGAAACCCTGCTTCTACATCTATTATGGCAGCTGGGAAGAACAGCAAAAAAAAAAAAAAAAAAAAAATTACAGTAGCAGCCCATACAATGGGCACTGGCAAATAGGATTATAGCATTTGCCTCAATCCAACCATTCATAGCTACTACGACAGCAGCATGTAAGTACTCCATCATGACAGCATGAGACATGATGCAGACACCCATTACGGCTTCACGAGAGCAGGAGGGAGTACAGTATTGCCATATACTGTAGTAACTTTTTAATCAAATTTCCATGCCAGTTAAATTCTTTTGCAGTTATTCATACTTTTCATTATGAATGGTTAATTTGTACAGTATTCATTTTTAATGTTAGGGGTTATAAACTTGATAATTAATATTACAAGCCTTAAAAAATAGAGTACTGTATATGTGTAAATATGGATGTGTGAACCCCATCGAAAGATTTTACTTTATTTCTTAAAGGAAAATTTTTTTAGTTTGCAAGCATTCTAGTTTTGAGCTCGGTTCCTGAACAAATTAAACTTGAAAACCAAGGTACCATTGTAGATCAAATTTAACTTGGATTACCTATACTCAGCTAGGAGCTGTTGCTTTGTTTATGCTTCAACTGAAAATGAATACAGCTCGACCATAAAATCAAACATTTTAAAAGTAACTTGTATTTTTCCTAACTAGACAAACCTGGGGGGAACGTAGAGAGGAGAGCCCCCCCCCCCTTTTTTTTCTTTTGTTTGATGTCGACTACCCCCCAAAACTGGGGGAGGTGCCTTGGTATATGTATGTATGTATACAAACTTAAGTCCTCTAATAGGAGTATCCAAGGACTTGAGGGTATATTACCATAGGTAGTTGAAGGTAAAGGTTGTCTTGCATTTCCAGATTCTAGCCTTTAATACCTGAGCCCCAGACAGGTTCTCCGCAAATGCTAGATAGGAGTTGATAACCCTGACTTTGTGAGTCCTTACCCATGCTGGACTTTCAAGCTCTTTGTCGGTTGATTGTTTCATGAAGCCAAAGCGACACAAGAATTCTTGAATATCATTCTCTTGGTCCTGTTGGTCTTTGGGGCTTCAGGCACTTTTGGGTCTTAGGTGTTACTATGGACCTGAATCCAACACACTTCTACATATGCTGTGCTTTATTCACTATCTACATACAGTACATAGGGCTATATACAATCATATAATCAGTTTTACCTAAAATATTAATCTAAACCCTACTCTTATCTATTTTAGCAATAATTCTATGCCATCAAATACTCATTTATATTACAATAGAAACATGCCAAATTTGGAAGTACCAGTAATTTGTATTTTCCTAATCATACAAACCATTCGCGTTTTGCTATGGAGACTCACCCTTAAGTGGGTGGAAGTCCAAAACCTAACTGGCTGAGAACTTGACCTTGGGCTAAGCTCTGAGCTCGTGGGAGCGTGAGAGGGGCACCATTGTTACCTAGCAAATTCTTGGTTGAGAGCCTGGGCAATAGTGGTGAAAGTGTTTGAATACTTATAAGTATTGTGACTTGACCAGGTGATTGAAGTGTATAGCACTCCTCTCTCTTAACCTACACACTACCCTCCTTCCCCTCAAAGGGAAGATAGGGACATAAATATATACTGCACTATATTTCAGGATACAAAAGGGAAATGGGTATTTATTACCTGCAGTTGCAGGTAAGCCAACTTGAAGAGTTATCCAGATACTGTACTCTATGACAGGGGAGGATGAAGGAAGAATAGGACAGTCATTCTATCCATTCATCCCAGACTAAAGCGGGGTAACGTCTGCCCTTGACCGACTGTTACCTGTCATGTAAGAAAGCTGTGAGAGAATACACAATTTGTTGTGCTGCTACCACTGGACCTATGGAGAAGGTATCCATGCTCCTGTAGATTATGTCTTGCAGATAGTGATGCTTCCAGAAACCCGCTTGTAGAACCTGTGTTACAGAGAAGTTTCTCTTAAATGCTAGGGAAGTACTCATGCCCCTGACATCATGAGCTCTGAGTCTGCGATCTCTTGAGGGAAAAACAGGATTCAGCTCTTGTTCAATTACCTGGCGAATCCATGCAGACATTGTGCTCTTTGGGACTCTCCATTTTATCCTGCCCATGCTAACAAAATGTTATTTGATGTGTGGGTGAACTCTAGACGTTCATTTAAGATGGCGTTTCAGCGCTCTGACAGGTCACATTAACAGTTGATCAGGATCATCGGTTACATGACGAAGACTCAAAATCCAAAAGGTTCCGAACCTAGGATCTGCTACACCTGGATTCTGCGTCTCAGCAATGAACACAGGGACGAAGTTACGCATTACCTGCACCTATCCCCTTGATTAGGCTATGTCGTATGAAAGACCATGCAACTCGCCGACCCGTTTGGCCGAGGCCAGGGAGAAGAAGAAAATCGTCTAGAGAGTCAAGTCATGATCTGAGGACTGATGCAGCAGTTCATAAAGTGCTGGAGCTTTCAGGGATTGTAGCATATACACTAAATCTCAAGGAGGTGGCCTAACTTCCAACTGGGGGCAAATAAGCTCAAAACTTTATACTGTATGAGGAGAGGCAGTTCCATCAAAGAGATGATAAGTCCGTTCAGTCAAAAGAGTTTTCCTCCCGAGGTATAGTAAGAATTCCGCTATCATGGAAATAGTGGGCTCTAAAAGGGGAGGTTTTGCGCCATAGGCAATAACATGACAGGTAGCGAACCAAACATGCCATCCTGTCGATCTGGGAACTTGAACACTTTCGAAGCTCAATGGCTTCTCTTTATCCCATCAAAATTCCATATTTCCAAAAATTCAAACAGGGTAATGGGAGCATCAATCAAGGTTCATAGAAGCTTATTCTTCACCCACGAGGCACAAAGTTAGTATCATATTAGTGCGAAGATACTTGTGAATCATTTTTCCATTTGATCAATCCAAATATTGTAAGGATTGCAAATTCTACCAAGATTGATGAATTATACAGTATATCTTTGCGTCAATAGGCATGGGCGGAGGAGATGATGATAAAATGGGACTCTTGGGGGATCATTAAAGTGACTGCTTATAGTGACGTATTGGTGAAATACATTTTAAATATGACGGAAAATCACCGAACAATGGCCAAGCTAAGTTTTTTTGCAGTAATCTAAGAGTTATTGCAGTTGGAAGATTGCACCTAAATGTGGAAGCATTTTTTTTATATTTAAAACTATGGATTGAAGATGTATTCGTTATTTTAGTATGGTTTACGTACACAGTACAGTATACCCTAGAACACTATTGGCTGCATTTAACCCATACTCTCGTGGACTGGTATAACTTTTGTCGGGACGTGTGTGTGGAAAGCGGAAATGCAATGTTGGTAGCAGGTTGATGGCAAATGGGTGTTTGGTGTGATTGACTGGGAGACACGTGAGACTTTCTTTAGGGCTATCAAGGATCGTTCGGCGAAGACGTTGAACCGGATAATAATAAACTTCGTTCATCTCAAAACTACCATAATTTCGGACTGTTGGAAGGCTTATAGTAGTGTCAGGGATAAATTTTTTCGATCCTGCAATGTTAACTATTGCAATAATTTTGTGACTCCGGACGATCTCAACGTACAAACTAATACCATCAAATCGCAGGAACGAGTACCTAAAATATCAGTAGTACCGAAATTTGGGACAAAGAAACATTTATACTATAATCTACTTTGCTATGTACATTACTGTATTCAAAAATGCTACCTGAAGAATACTTGGTGTAAACCAAAGGCATTCCTAAAATTAGTCAAGCCTGATTACCAGCTCAATATCCATAACTCCGAAAGTACTGGTCCTTCCCTACACCCTACTCCTTTGCTAATTCCCAATCAATTCAGCCCACCACAAAAAAAGTCCCTTGGAAAGCAGAAAATACCACTCGAAGATAGTGACATCAGTGACTATGAGTAATGAGGCCATTGCAAAAGCTAGGGGCGGATATAATTCGTTGGGACAAAAGTAAACTTTATTAGAAGTTGTAAAATATTGTTCATTTATGAAACATGATTGTGTTACCTTGGTAGGTGTGAAATGGGTTATGAATCAAACAGAGCAAGCTAAGAATATGGCAGTTTAAGAGGGGGATCGCAGGGGGGCATTAGCCCACCCCCGTTAGGTAGGGACATGACTTGAAGATAAGGTTAGGTATTGTTCTTGTGTAGAGGTTTTGCGGAACAACGATTACAGTTTTAGCAGTACAGCGACCACGTCTTACGAACAGCTAAAAAAAATTGAATAAAATACCCGTTTTCTAAGCAGGCAGGACCTGGCCGCTAATCTACAAAGGCTCCCTGAAAACATATATTCATAATAATGAGCAATTGGTTTGTATTCGTGTAGGAGTAAGTACCCTAAAATTAATGTATTTTAGGACAAAGCAATATTCCTACTGTAGTGAATTTGTATTAGAGAGATAAACTACCCTAAGCTAGGCTTTGACAAGCGTAATCTACGGTAACCTATGATAATCACATTCTCTTTTTATAAAAGCAATTAAAATCCAAAATACTTACTAGTGAGCACTCTGCCAAAAATTTCCAGCCATTTTGGAATTAAAACCAAATAAAGAGACTTAATCGAAGAACAATAACACTAACGACACCTCGTAATGTTAGTAGTAAATATGGTTCCAGATTCTAGCTTTGCAACGGCTCTTTAAGTGATCATGTAGAGTTTTTCAATTATTATTATTATTATTATTATTATTATTATTATTATTATTATTATTATTATTATTATTATTATTATTATTATTATTATCATTCTTGAATGACAAAATACTTTTTTTTCTTTTTTAAAGTATCTTTACTGAACAGCAGTAGAACTTACCTCTGAAATACTCCCAAATAGCTTATTGACATGAAAATAACTATTCAAAATATAATTCTAACTTATTTTCATCATGTTTTACGAATTTTAAAGAATGGGTTCTTTCCTATAGACTTCTGTAGCACTTGGTATTATTATTAATAGCATTAATTAGTAGTTTAAGAATTCGTATCTAGAAAATTTACAACTAATGTTCAAATGTTTTTATCACGCTTATATTTATATATTTCTTTATATATAGTTTATTAATCGAATTGTTGAACACAAAGATTTATATGATTATCATCTAGGCCATGAAAAAATCTATTTCAGAAAAGATAAACCATTATAGATTCCTTTGATGGTCAAATTAGTTGTCTGAATTTTTCTTCACAATTAACCTCAGACACAAATTGATATGAATAAATTGGTTGTATTTTACTTGTTTCATTTTAGCTATAGAAAAAAAAAACTAATCTATGCTTATTTCTCCTATCATCCATTTATATTTTAATTAATGCAAGGAACATGGAAATGATTTAAAAGTATTTTTTTTTTTACAATGATGCAAACTATAATTGTATCCTTATTGTAAACCCTATTATTATTATTATTATTATTATTATTATTATTATTATTATTATTATTATTATTATTATTATTATTATTATTATTATTATTATTATTATTATTATTATCGAATCCAAAATCTTAGTTGGAAAAGCAAGATGCTGTAAGCCTATGGGTTCCCTAGATTAGAAAATAGCCTAGTGAGGAAAGGAAACAAGGAAACAAGGAAATTAGTGAATTAGAATATATTCAATGAACACTCAAAAAATATTTTAAGAACGGTACAAAATAAAAACAATGTTATTCCTTATAGCAATAAGTGGGTTATAGTATCCTGCTTTCCCAACTAAGGTTGTAGCTTAGAAAGTAATACATACACACATATACCAAGGCACTTCCCCCATTTTGGGGGGTAGCTGACATCAAACAAATGAAACAAAAAAGGGGACGTCTCCTTTCTATGTTCCTCCCAGCCTGACAAGGGACTGAACCGAGTTTGGCTGGTACTGCTAGGGTGGCACAGCCCACCCTTCCACATTATCCACCACAGATGAAGCTTCATAATGCTGAATCCCCTACTGCTGCTACCTCTGCGGTCATCCAAGGCACCGGAGGAAGCAGCAGGGCCTACCGGAACTGTATCACAATCGCTCGCCATTCATTCTTATTTCTAGCACGCTCTCTTGCCTCTCTCACATCTACACTCCTATCACCCAAAGCTTCCTTCACTTCATCCATCCACCCAAACCTTGGCCTTCCTCTTGTACTTCTCCCATCAACTCTTGCATTCATCACCTTCTTTAGCAGACAGCCATTTTCCATTCTCTCAACATGGCCAAACCACCTCAACACATTCATATCCACTCTAGCTGCTAACTCATTTCTTACACCCGTTCTCACCCTCACTACCTCGTTCCTAACCCTATCTACTCGAGATACACCAGCCATACTCCTTAGACACTTCATCTCAAACATTCAATTTCTGTCTCTCCATCACTTTCATTCCCAACAACTCAGATCCATATATCACAGTTAGTACAATCACTTTCTCATACAGAACTCCCTTTACATTCATGCCTAACCCTCTATTTTTTACTACTCCCTGAACCGCCCCCAACACTTTGCATCCTTCATTCACTCTCTGACGTACATCTGCTTCCACTCCACCATTTGCTGCACCAACAGACCCCAAGTACTTAAACTGATCCACCTCCTCAAGTAACTCTCCATTCAACATGACATTCAACCTCGCATCACCTCCCCTTCTCGTACATCTCATAACCTTACTCTTACCCACATTAACTCTCAACTACCTTCTCTCACACACTCTTCCAAATTCTGTCACTAATCGGCCAAGCTTCTCCTCCGCGTCTGCAACCAGTACAGTCTCATCCGCAAACAACTGATTTACCTCCCATTCATGGTCATTCATGTCTACCAGTTTCAATCCTCGTCCAAGCCCTCGAGCATTCACCTCTCTCACTACTCCATCAACATACAAGTTAAATAACCACGGTGACATCACACATCCCTGTCTCAGTCCCACTCTCACCGGAAACCAATCGCTCACTTCATTTCATATCTTAACACATGCTTTACTACCTTTGTAGAAGCTTTTCACTGCTTGCAACAACCTTCCACCAACTCCATATAACTTCATCACATTCCACATTGCTTCCCTATCAACTCTTTCATACGCTTTCTCCAGATCCAAAAACACAACATACACCTCCTTACCTTTTGCTAAATATTTCTCGCATATCTACCTAACTGTAAAAATCTGATTCATACAACCCCTACCTCTTCTAAAACCACCCTGTACTTCTAAGATTGCATTCTCTGTTTTATCCTTAATCCTATTAATCATTACTCTACCATACACTTTTCCAACTACACTCAAATAAATAATACCTCTTGAATTACAACATTCATGCACATCTCCCTTACCCTTGTATAGTGGTACAATACACGCACAAACCCAATCTAGTGGTACCATTGACAACACAAAACACACATTAAACAATCTCACGAACCATTCAAGTACAGTCACATCCCCTTCTTTTAACATCTCAGCTCTCACACCCTCCATACCAGACACTTTTCCTACTCTCGTTTCATCTAGTGCTCTCCTCACTTCATCTCTTGTAATCTCTCTCCCATTCTCATCTCCCATCACCAGCACCTGCAACAGCAATTATATCTGCCTCCCTATTATCCTCAATATTCAGTAAACTTTCAAAATATTCCGCCCACCTTTTCCTTGCCTCCTCTCCTTTAAACAACCTTCCATTTCCATCTTTCACTGTCTCTTCAATTCTCGAACCAGCCTTCCTTACTCTCTTCCCTTCTTTCCAAAACTTCTTCTTATTCTCTTGATATGAATAACCCAATCCCTGACCCCACCTCAGGTCAGCTGCCCTCTTTGCCTCACTTACCTTGTACTTTACTTCCATATTTTTCTCTATATATCTTTTGTACTTCTCTACACTATTACTCTGCAGCCATTTATCAAAAGCCCTCTTTTTCTCTTCCACTTTTACCTTCACTCCTTCATTCCACCATTCACTGCCCTTCCTCATGCTGCCTCAAACAAACTTCTTGCTACACACATCACTTGCAATCCCAACAAAATTTTCTTTTATTAACTTTCACTCCACCTCTAAATTACCAGTTTCACTTACTTTCCCGTCATATGCCATTTTCAACTTTTCTTGATATTTACTTTTTACCCCTGGTTTTATTAGCTCTTCAACCCTCACTAGCTCTCTTTTATATCCACCTACTCTATTCCCCCACTCTTTTGCTACAACTAATTTTCCTTCCACCAAAAAATGATCAGACATACCGTTAGCCATACTCCTAAACATGTGCACGTCTTTCAATCATCCAAACATTCTTTTAGTTTTCAACACATAATCCATTAACGCCCTTTCTACCACTCTTCCATTTGCCACTCTTACCCATGTATACTTGTTTTTACATTTCTTTTTGAAAAAGCTAGAACTTATCACCATCTCTTGCTCAACACACATATCTACCAGTCTCTCACAACTCTCATTTTCACGTGGTATGCCATACTTCCCAATGACACCTTCTACCTCTCCAGTGCCCACTCTAGCATTTAAGTCACCCATGACAACTACATAATTCCTTCTACCCACCTAGTTAATTCATTCCAGACCTCATTACGCTCATCTTCACGTTTCTAACAACCTGGCCCATACGCACTGACAAAAGCCCAAGATTCCCTACCAAACCTAACCCTTACCCACATTAACATAGATGATATCTCCTTCCATTCCACTACTTTACCTGTCATCCATTCACTCAGCAATAAAGCCACACCTCTTGCTCTTCCCCTTTCAATACCAGACACTCTACCAGACATTTCACCAAACATCACTTCACCAATGGGTGCCGGTCCCAAGCCCGGATAAATAGGGAGGGTTGGTGTCAGGAAGGGCATCCGACCGTAAAAACCTGTGCCAAAACCTTAAATGGAATGAGCCAAAATAGGGAAAGAGGTAATGCTAGGGCGTACTCCGTAAACGACGCACAGAGACATCGCCCTAACTCTGTGATAAGGCGAGGGCTACTGCATCAGGAGCGGGTGCAGCTAAAGAAGCGAGCTCACTTTGGACTCAGAATATGTCAGCTTAATGTTGGGTCCATGACTGGGAGAGGTAGAGAAGTGGCAGACTTGATGAGGGAAAAGAGAGTAGATGCTATGTGTGTGCAGGAAACACGATGGAAGGGAAATAAAGCTAAAGAGTTGGGTGATGGATATAAGCTATATTATAGCGGAGCAAATAAACAAGGTAGGAATGGAGTTGGCATAGTACTGTCTGGTGAGCTGAAGAATGCGGTGATAGAGGTGCATAGAAAGAATGACCGTATCATCAGATTGAAGATGTGTTGTGGAGGAGAGATTCTGAATATTATAAGTGCATATGCACCTCAAGTTGGTTGCACAGAAGAGGAGAAGGGAAATTTCTGGAGAGACATGGATGGAGTAATGCAAGAACTGGAAGAACAGGAGAGGGTCATAGTGGGGGCAGATTTGAATGGCCACGTGGGAAGTGAGAATGAGGCAATTGGTCGGGTGCATGGGGGCCATGGAATTGGGGAGAGAAACCCAGAAGGAGAGAGTGTAGTGGATTTTGCTGTGTCATTTGACATGGCAATAGTAAACACATTCTTTAAGAAGAAAAGGGAACACCTAATAACTTATAGGAGTGGGGGAAGATGCTCCCAGATAGACTACTTCCTGTATAAAAGGATAAAGCTGGTGGAGGTCAAGAACTGCAAGGTTATCCCAGGTGACCATGTAGCCCCCCAACACAGACTGCTATGTATGGACTTAGGCCTAAAAAGAGAAAGAAAAGCTAAAGCTAAAGGGATAAGGATAATTAAGTGGTACAAACTAGTGAGGGAAGGAGATAAAATGAGAGAGTTTAAGAGAAGGGTTTTGGAGGATATTGATATAGGAATTGAAGATGTTCAAGAATGGTGGACACGAAATGCAGCAGTAATGAGAAGGCATGGAAAGGAGTTGCTAGGAGAGACATCTGGTATCATATGGGAAGAAAAGGAGAGTTGGTGGTGGAGTGAAGAAATTGAGAAAGTTGTAAAAGATAAGAAGGAGGCAAAGAAGAGATGGGAAGAGTCACAGTCAAGGGATGACAGAGAGAGGCTCAGAGAGAAAAACAAGGTGGTGAAGAAGGTAGTAGCCCAAGCTAAAGCTAAGGCATATGATGATGTGTATAATGAGCTGGGGACAAAGGAAGGATTAAACAAGATGATCAAGCTATCAAAGACTAGAAATAAGAGCACCAAAGATATTACACACATCAAACAAATTAAAGATCAAGATGGTGTAGTACTTAGAAAGGAGGAAGACATTGTAAAGAGATGGAAAGAATATTTTGAACAGCTGTTAAATGAAGAAAATGATAGATTACTAAGAGAGGATGGACAGGCAAACTTTGGCATGGTAATAAGTTTCTCTAGGCAAGAGGTAATAAATGCAATGAGGAAGATGAAGAATGGGAAGGCAACTGGGCCAGACAAGATTCCTGTGGAGGCATGGAAAGCATTAGGAGATGAAGGAGTAGATATACTGTATGACCTCATGATAAAGATTTTTGAGCAGGAAAAGATACCAAATGAGTGGCGAGGGAGTATATTGATCCCTATCTTCAAAGGGAAAGGAGATGTCCAAGAGTGTGGGAATTACAGAGGTATTAAATTGATGTCCCACACTTTGAAGATACTGGAAAGGATGATAGATGCCAGACTAAGAGAAGAAGTAGAAATAGGTAAAGAGCAGATGGGATTCATGAAGGGTAGGGGAACAACAGATGGTGTATTTTGTCTGAGGCAACTAATGGAGAAATTCCGGGAAAAGCAAAGAGACCTGCATGTGGTATTCATTGACCTTGAAAAGGCTTATGACCGAGTCCCAAGACAAGAGGTGTGGAGGAGTCTGAGGGAGAGGAGGGTGCCAGAAAAGTACGTTCGACTGATACAAAAGATGTACCGTAATGTATTTACTAGAGTGAGGAGCAGTACTGGGGAGACAGAGGGCTTTGAGGTGAGAGTAGGATTACACCAAGGGTCAGCTCTGAGCCCATTTATCTTTAACATAGTGATGGACGTTTTAATAGAAGAGGTAAGGGAGGCAGTACCATGGAACATATTGTATGCAGATGATATTGTTCTGTGCGCAGAGAGCAGGGAAGATCTGGAAATGAAATTGGAAAGATGGAGGCAAGTACTGGAGGACAGAGGAATGAGAATAAGTAGATCTAAGACGGAATATATGTGTACCACCAGTGAGGGGGATGATAGAGAAAGTATTCAGCTTAGGGGAGAACAGATAAAGAGAGTTGATAAGTTTAAGTATTTGGGATCATTTGTTAATGTTGGAGGAGGTATGGAAGATGAAGTTAAACATCGGGTACAGGCAGGCTGGAACAACTGGAGAGCAGCCTCAGGAGTTCTTTGCGACAAAAGAATACCACTGAGATTGAAAGGAAAATTTCATAAGACAGTGGTAAGAACAGCAATGCTGTATGGAACAGAAACAGCAAGCATGAGGAAGACAGAGGAGAAGAAAATGGATGTGGCAGAAATGAGAATGCTTAGGTGGATGTCTGGGGTGACAAGAGAGGATCGGATAAGAAATGACTACATAAGGGGGTCGACAAAGGTGGTGGAAATATCAAAGAAAGTGCAGGAAGGGAGGCTGAGATGGTATGGACACTTGATGAGGAGAGATGAGGACCACGTTGGGAGACATACTATGGAGATGGAGGTTCAAGGAAGAAGAAGAAGAGGGAGACCAAGAAAGAGATGGAGGGACTGTGTCAGAGGAGATTTACAGGAGAAGGGGATTGATGAGGCAGAAGCGCAGAATAGAAAAAGATGGAAACGGCTCATCCGCAACGGCGACCCCATATAAAAATGGGAACAAGCTGGGAAGAAGATCACTTCACCTTTCCCTTTTATCTTTGTCTCTCACAAGGCCAATATATCCATTCTTCTATTCCTAAACATACTTCCAATCTCACATCTTTTACTCTCTATCGTGCTGCATCGACGCACATTCAAACACCCCAAAACTAGAGTGCGGGGAGCAGTCACTCTCCCCACAGCTCCACCTCTTTGATGTCTCACAGGATTATAATAATAATAATAATAATAATAGTAATAATAACAATAATAATAATGATAATATAGTGAGGATAAAATGGTATTAAGAATACAAGGCTATTATTGTTGTAGTAAGCCAATAGCTTCTAGGATGAGTTTCCTACATTTTTGCTGAATCTCAAAACATATTGAAAATAAGTGGAATATTTTCAAATTACACATAAAATAGAAATGTAGCTTGTATTTTCATACAAGCAAGTAAAGGTATCTTTTGTAGTAGAGAATTTTTACATAACTGTTTCTTCCACCTTTCCCCTTAAGCATGTATAGCCCTCCTCACTCATGAAATTACTTTCCAAACTACATTTAAATAGGTCTACATTTATCTGATTTAGAGTTCCCAGTACAGTCCAAGTAAGATCATTTCCCTTTATACTTTTAGTATATTGTATTGGTCAAAAACTTACTCCAAAATAATTTGGTTTGTATCCTACTTGTTGAGCTCTGAGTAGGCTAGCAGTCCCAGCCTTCCTATGCCTATTTGACAGAAAAGACAAACCACAGTGGAAGTCTAGAAGCCCCTGAACATTTTAATTATTTATTCATACTCATTTCCTTCATGTTATGGTTTAAAAAAGTGTGCATTGTTAATAAATGTGTTATTGGCACGAGCAGTAGACGATGTAGAAATGTCACACAATTATATATTAATCACCAGGTGGTTTACTATATCATGGTAGACATTGTCTTTTATAATATACAAGCAAATATGAAGAACGTACTATGTGGATACAGTACAACTAGCTGACTGATTAAATGACTAAACAGAACAGAACTGAAGGTATTCACAGGTATGAACCTTACATTATAGAGAGTTGGAGGAAGAAGTGAAGGATGGAAGGATGAGGTGAAGTCTTAGAAGGATGAAGAACGCACATGTTTTTTCCTTTTCCTGACACTCAACCCAGGCTCTGCATACAGAGCAGGCGAGATCTGAGCAGCCAAAGCGATGATGCTCCCCCTAGGGGAACGGTTGGTCCAACAGGAACCACAACATTGGGGAACACTCTCATAGGGGAGAGGGAAGGCACAATCACAGGGTCCTGCAACAGAGTAACAACCGAGGTTAAAGGCACAGAGGGAGCAGGGTTTAGGGGGATAGGACCCCCAGTAACAGGGGAAGGTGTGACTAACACAGCAAGTGACTGGGTCAAAGTTGATGAATTGGGTAATCCTAAGCACAAGGGCAACACAAACTTTTGGGCCTAGGACTGATGTCACCTTATGAGCTTTAACAGTCATTTTGAGATGGAGGGGTACCACTGGGGTCATTGATACAAGATGCAACCACACCTTTCACTACTGACGTTACAAGGGAAGATACTGGCACTGGGGGATGCTGGATAAAAGGTAGACTTAGCTAGCAGCTTCCTCAACAGTCATAGAGGGCCTACCTGAAAGACTTAGAGAGGCCTAAGCTTCCTTAAGATCAAATTCGACGTTAGCAAACTGCACAGAAACAGGTGAAGAAATTCTAACGTTTAATAGGGCGAGGAAAATACTGGGGAGCCCCTCACACCACCAGAACATGAAAATACGGCCTATGTATATCTGAGGGCTCTCTGCTCCCAATGCATACTTTTTGGGGACTGAACCAGGGGCATATGTGCAAGGGTGGCAGCAGCAGACACTCACTGAGGAGATGGAAGAAGTAAGACTTCTTTGGTGTATTCTTAAGAGTTGCTAATACAGACCCCAAAGAAGATTTGGCTCTCTTCAGTCCCCTCAGGGTGTACGCCTGCCACTGCACAGGATATCATGACCTAAACTCGGCATATGGAGATGATTGTGAACAACAATGCTAACCGTTTTACTCAAACTGGTTGCAATATCCACCTTTACATCCATTCCAGCAATCAACAGCCCGCACATTGTACTCGTTGCAGTTGAAATTCAAAGTGAGACTCTTCCGACAGGTGGTTTCAGCTTGTATCAAAATCACCTTCCTATTTAAAGGACAAATGGTTTGTCTACAAGCAGTAACAATTTACAATTTTAAAACCTTCCATTTTTGCATGGTGTCACTTTCATAATGTTTTCAAACTTCTTTACAGATAATCTTTTCCAATATTCTGGTTAGCTGGCTATTCAGTTACCTTTGTCAAGTTGCATACTATCAAAACTGTTCTAGTTGGTTTCCAACCTTTCATCTTCTCCAGGGGCTTTTTGACTATGGGTCCCTCTATTGTATCACAGCCGTAAAGCATCTTTTACTGCACTAGCGAAATATTTTTTTTTCTAATATCTCTAATTGTACTAAAAATTAATTCAAAATGTTATTTTCATTAGTAAAATAAATTTTTGAATATACTTACCCGGTGATCATATAGCTGTCAGCTCTGCTGCCCGACAGAAAAACCTAAGGACAAAATACGCCAGCGATCGCTATACAGGTGGGGGTGTACATCAACTGCGCCATCTGTCGAGCAGGTACTCAAGTACTCCATGTCAACACAGAACCAATTTTCTCCTCGGCCCACTGGGTCTCTATTGGGGAGGAAGGGAGGGTCCTTTAATCTATGATCACCGGGTAAGTATATTCAAAAATTTATTTTACTAATGAAAATAACATTTTTCAATATTAAACTTAGCCGGTGATCATATAGCTGATTCACACCCAGGGGGATGGGTAGAGACCAGCATTACATGTTGATATTATTATGAGCTAAGTATTTTGTATTTCATTTTAGCAGTTATTCAAAATAACAAACATAAAATAAATAAGTACCTGGTAAGGAAGTCGACTTGAACAATTACTCTGCCTTTTTAAGTACGTCTTCCTTACTGAGCCTCGCGATCCTCATAGGATGCTGAGCGACTCCTAGGAGCTGAAGTATGAAGGGTTGCAACCCATACTAAAGGACCTCATCAAAACCTCTAATCTAGGCGCTTCTCAAGAAATGACTTTGACCACCCGCCAAATCAACTAGGATGCGAAAGGCTTCTTAGCCTTCCGGACAACCCAAAAACAATAATAAAACATTTCAAGAGAAAGATTAAAAAAGGTTATGGAATTAGGGAATTGTAGTGGTTGAGCCCTCACCCACTACTGCACTCGTTGCTACGAATGGTCCCAGAGTGTAGCAGTTCTCGTAAAGAGACTGGACATTCTTAAGATAAAAAGACGCGAACACTGATTTGCTTTTCCAATAGGTTGCGTCGAAAATACTTTGCAGAGATCTATTTTGTTTAAAGGCCACGGAAGTTGCGACAGCTCTAACTTCGTGTGTCCTTACCTTCAGCAAAGCTTGGTCTTCCTCATTCAGAAGGGAATGAGCTTCTCGTATTAACAGTCTGATAAAATAGGATAAAGCATTCATTGACATAGGCAAAGATGGATTCTTAACTGAACACCATAAAGCTTCAGACGGGCCTCGTAAAGGTTTTTAAATAGAACTTAAGAGCTCTTACAGGACATAAGACTCTTTCTAGTTCATTTCCAACCATACGATAAGTTTGGAATATCGAACAATATTGGTCAAGGCCGAGAAGGCAGCTCGTGTTTGGCTAGAAAACCAAGTTGTAGAACATGTAGCCGTTTCGGATGAGAATCCGATGTTCTTGCTGAAGGCATGAATCTCACTGACTCTTTTAGCTGTGGCTAAGCATATCAGGAAAAGAGACTTAAAGGTGAGATCTTTCAGGGAGGCTGATTGCAGCGGTTCGAACCTGTCTGACATAAGGAATCTTAGTACCACGTCTAAATTCCAACCAGGTGTAACCAAACGACGCTCCTTCGTGGTCTCAAAAGACTTAAGGAGGTCCTGTAGATCTTTACTGTTGGAAAGATCTAAGCCTCTGTGACGGAAGACTGATGCCAACATGCTTCTGTAACCTTTGATAGTGGGAGCTGAAAGAGATCGTTCTTTCCTCAGATATAAGAGAAAGTCAGCTATTTGAGTTACAGAGGTACTGGTTGAGAATACGGATACTGACTTGCACCAGTTTCGGGAGATTTCCCACTTCGATTGGTAGACTCTAAGGGTGGATGTTCTCCTTGCTCTAGCAATCGCTCTGGTTGCCTCCTTCGAAAAGCCTCTAGCTCTCGAGAGTCTTTCCATAGTCTGAAGGCAGTCAGACGGGAAGTGTTCTGGGAACGTCTACTAGCCATTGAAGTACCTCGGTGAGCCATTCTCTCGAGGGCCAGAGGGAAGCAACTAGCGTCAACCTTGTCCCTTCGTGAGAGGCAAACTTCTGCAGTACCTTGTTGACAATCTTGAACGGAGGGAATGCATATAGATCTAGATGTGACCAATCTAGTAGAAAGGCATCTATATGAACTGCTGCTGGGTCCGGGATTGGTGAGCAAAATATTGGGAGCCTCTTGGTCATCGAGGTTGCGAAGAGATCTATGGTTGGCTGGCCCCAGGTGGCCCAAAGTCTCTTGCATACATCCTTGTGGAGGGTCCATTCTGTTGGAATTATTTGTCCCTTCCGACTGAGACAATCTGCCATGACATTCAAGTTGCCTTGGATGAACCTCGTTACTAGTGAAATGTCTAGACCTTTTGACCAGGTGAGGAGGTCCCTTGCGATCTCGTACCATGTCAGAGAGTAGGTCCCTCCTTGCTTGGAGATGTACGCCAAAGCCGTGGTGTTGTCCGAGTTCACCTCCACCACTTTGCCTTGAAGGAGAGACCTGAAGCTTTTCCAGGTCAGACGTACTGCCAGTAGCTTCTTGCAGTTGAAATGCATTGTCCTTTGACTCGAGTTCCATAATCCCGAGCATTCCCTACCGTCTAATGTCGCACCCCAGAAGAGAACGTGGTTGGGAGTGTGAACAGTCAGGGGAAGACCCTCTCTAAGGTTGATATAGTCATTTCACCAAGTCAGACCAGACTTTATCTTTCCGGAAACCGGGATCGAGACCGCTTCTAGCGTCTTGTCCTTTTTCCAGTGAAAAGCTAGATGGTATAGAAGAGGACGGAGGTGTAGTCTTCCTAGTGACACAAATTGATCCACGGATGACAGTGTCCCTACCAGACTCATCCACAGCCTGACTGGGCAGCGTTCCTTCTTCAGCATCTTCTGGATGGAAAGCAGGGCTGGGGGTTGATCGTCTTGTTCAGCAACGTCCTCATCAGAGGGTTCCTCATCCGAAACTGATGAGGAAACGGCAACGGAGTGGGCAACGTCTGACTCGCTGAATCCGGTCGCATGGTGGATGCGTGACGGAGCCGGACGCAAAGTCATGGTACTGCTGCACAGTCTGTGAACTGTCAACAACCATGGGTGCGCGAGGAAGTACAGCGTCAACCCGAAACTGTCTAGACTGTCTGGGTTGTGCAGTCAACACCCTACCGGGTTGCTGAGGTTGAAGCACTGCGTCACAACAAGACACCTCTGCTAGTTGTTGAACGTCTTCCTAGTGACACACTGAACGTCAACAACCACCTCCGAGCGTCGCTTAACGTCAACGTGCGACTGGCAACCCACACTGGGTCGCATCGGTGGAGGAACCACCTCAACTGGCAGACGCGAGTAGGGCGCACAACCAACCGGTTGGAAGGTTGTTGGCCAGAAGGTTCTTCTCCGTATTTAAGTCCTCTATCAAGGACACAAGCTTGGACTGCATGTCTTGCAGCAAAGCCCATTTAGGGTCTACGGGAGCAGGTGTGGCAACAGACGGGGTTAGCGACTGAGGCGGAACCATTTACCATCCCTGGAAGCCTTGTTATGTGTGACATAATAGTACAGCAAAACTTCAAAGGCTCGACAAAAGTTGAGAAGTTGACCTGTAAACAACTTGGAGCGTCTCCTGGCTAGGCGCCAGGGCGAGTCTACCAGAATTGAGAAGTCTACCTGGGCAGAGGCATGAACTCCCAAGCCGAGAACTTCTCTCGTGTCCTATCAGACTCTCGCTCTATAAGCCAGTTTAAAAGAAGGGAAATCAAAGGCTGTATCCCTAAAACTCCTCCTGGTGAAAAACCAGTCGCCTAGCCAACGTAACGCTCTCTAGGAGAGCGAGAGAGCACTAGCTTAACAACAACGGCTTCGAAGTAGCTAGGCCTAGTGTAAGTTCTGACGTTAGGCGAACGAGGAGCAGCAGTTACAAGATTCAGACGAAGATCCTTAAAAAATCATCATGATTTAATTAAAGTCCATAGGAGGCTAAGCAGCTTAAGGCTCCTCTCCAAATGACAGAGTCCTCAAAGGAATATCAGTAGGAGGGAGAACAGCACTTTCTCATCTACAGGAACCTTGTCCGAGAAAAGCTAGGTTATCTCAGTGAGGGTCTCACTGGTGCATTAGCAGCAGACCAGAAGGCAACGTTATGTAACTGCCTGACAGTCTGTGAACTGTCAAAAACTGAACTGTCAACTACAACAGGTGCGTGAGGACATACAGCACTGGTGCATTAGTAGCAGACCAGAAGGCAACGTCATGTAACTGCTTGACAGTCTGTGAGCTGGCAACAACCATAGCTGTGTGGGGAAGCCTCTACTCCTGACTGACTAGTCTGCTGCGGGCGAGTAGCGGTAACCACAGTGGGTTGCGGAGGTTGAAGCACAGCGTCAAAACAAAGCAACTTAACTCCACCCTCCTGTTGTTGTGGTAACTCGCGAACGTCAACGGAGGGTAGCGTGCGTCTGTGAACGTCAACGTGCGGCTGGCAGGGTACACTGCGCATGGGTGGTGGAACTCTCACAGGCGGAGTGCGGGAGCAGGTAGCGTCAGCGTCTACTGTACGCACAACCGTGGTTGGTTGTAGGCTAACGGGTGCAGCGTCAACCTTCTCCGCACGATACTCCTGCATAAAAGATGCTAACTGTGTCTGCATAGACTGTAGCAAAGACCACTTAGGGTCTACAGCAGCAGGTGCGGCAACAGACGGTGTTACTGCCTGTTGCGGTACCGCTTTGCCTCTCTTAGGAGGTGTGCAGTCATCGGAAGACTGCAGCGAGTCCGAACTGACCCAGTGGCTACACCTGGGCCGTTGGACTTGCGCGGAAGGGACCGACTTGCGCTTAATAAGCTGCGAGACCTTGGTCCAAGGTTTCTTACGAGAAACCTCTTCCGCAGACGAGAAGTAAATGGGCTCTCTCGTCTTTGTGTGGGTGGGGCGATCTTGGGTAGATACGCCCGAAACCACGGAGGGAAAACGTCTGTTCGTTGATCAAGGCCTGACGAACCCATAAGTCGTTCGACATTACTTCTCCCCTGGGCTTGGGAGCTTGCAAGAGGTCGCGGACTAGGTGAACGACAGGCACGAACAGACGAACCCTCGGACGCAACACTGTAACACTTTGCGCATATCACATTATCACTTCGATTTTCTGTTTTGCACTTATTTCACTGAAATCGAAACTTTTACTGATTTCTACCTGAAACACGCAATCCTACCCTTCATTAAAAGGTAGTAATTGCGAAAACAGTCGTATAATGCAACAGAAAAGATATATAAAGATAAAGAATTCAGTGGCTGGGAAAGAGACTAAACACTAGTTCAAATAAACTACGTTTACAATCTCTCACCGCACATAGCCTGGGGACAAGAATAAAACCCTAGAAACGTTTTACCTTCTTCCCCGTACAGCGACTAGGGAGGAGAGTAACACGAGAACAACGTTACCCGCTTGAACGGAACGTTTTTTTTTTCCTCTCTCTCCCTCCGTCTCTATCTCTCTCTCTCTTTCTCTCTTGATTTCGCACCTGAGAGAAGAGCCCAATTATATATCGTCAAAACATGTTATTTGGCTAAAGGAAAAAACTGAAAGGTTTTCCAAATAAAAAGTTCCTTTAATTTAGAATTTAAACCATTTAAGCTAAGAAAGAATGAACGAAACGTCAGAATCGGTTTACTCTTACTGCAAAGTGAAACCGTGATACACTCTCTCTCTATCGTAACGATATAGCACATGTTGAACGTCCTGAACGTCAACAACTGCGTAGTCTAAAAAACTAAACGTTAGTTCATCTTTGAAAACAGTACGAGACTATCAAAGAAATTCTTTCATACAACATTAAATTTAAAAAGTTTTAAATTCTTTAAAGGCTAAATACGATATAACGGGCTCAACGTTGATTAACTTCGGTTCCAAGTTAGGACCGCCTACTATCAGGAAAGGTCGCATATAAACAAAACATAAAAATTTATTTTTATATGTTTATAAAAAATGGAAAGTTAATCGAAGAGGCCTAATAAAGGCGGAGAGATATAAAATATATAGATCTATAACGTGTTAAGCAAAGTTACTAAAAACCTAAACACACTTCCGTCTAAGGGAAGGGTCGGCCATTTAAAAGTGAAAGAGAGTCCATACTCTCTTTGTCACCATAATTAAATCTATCCAAAACGAGTTCAAGTTTTGAGATGAAGATAAAACCCCTGCATAGCGAAAGCTCAAAACTGGAATAGTGTACTTCACCAAATAGTTGTGAAAACAAATCCAGTTAGTAACAGCGTATTTAGTAGGTCTTGCCAGTAGCACGACAGAGAGAAAATTGGTTCTGTGTTGACATGGAGTACTTGAGTACCTGCTCGACAGATGGCGCAGTTGATGTACAACCCCACCTGTATAGCGATCGCTGGCGTATTTTGTCCTTAGGTTTTTCTGTCGGGCAGCAGAGCTGACAGCTATATGATCACCGGCTAAGTTTAATATTGAAAACTATAATTTTTTAAAAAGACAGGCCCTTCCATACAGATTTTTTTTTATCAGTGATATTGTAAAAGACAGCATGAGATTAAACAAATTCATACTCAATACATTTATTTAATCAACCTGAGTATTTCCATAAAAAAATTCTAGACTTCTCACATATACTTCACAAAACATTTGTAAGAGTGTGATTGCAGAATTTCTATAAGTCATCATGAAAAAAAGAAAAACTGAAAAATAAAGCACATCCATCCACAGAAGAACACCAACATGAGATACTTCATATCTAACAAACTTGTAAAAAATACAAAACAAAAACAAACTGAAAAATTAATGTACGAGAGACGAGCGTTATCCGTCAACTCAATCACAGCTACCTGCCACTTTTCTTTACGCTGACCAAATACTTTATAAGTTAAATCCAAATCAATTTCTAAAAATTCAGGTTTACACTAAAGCGGGGTTTACATGGTCGAACGGTTCGTTGGACCCCGTTGTCGCACCTGCTTGTCAAACGGTTCAAAGAGATGGAGTCGGTCACAAATGCATAGGGTTTGTGGACAACGAAGCCCTGCCCACAAAAGTCAGGCGAGAACAAACTTTCTTCGAACCGTTCCATGAAAGTGTTCGACAACCCAATACCCTGTTCACACTTTCGAACATCACTTCAAACACTTGTCTGCTGAACCAAATTTGACGAACCGTTCGACCGTGTAACCCCGCCTTAAGAGAATGAAGGCACTCCAGCATTCATGAAGCTTACTAATTGAGCTAAGGAGGGAGATATATACATACAGTAGAGACAAACTTACAATTACAATAAAGTACAAAACAATGAAATAACAAAACACCGTAAAGCCAGGATTACTTCATGTCCAGTTGAACAGCAGGAAAAACCATACAATACTTTTAAGTTTCTTCCTAAAAATTTGATAACATGTCTTTGATATATTTAAAGTCTCCATTCTTTTACAATTTAAAGAAAAACCTTCTCTGTACAATATATATTTATCATATCTCCACATTGCTTTGCAAAGGAGAATATACAACATTGCATTGATGCATTGCAAAGACTGCAAAACAAACAGTCACATAACTTAGACTACGTGATATACTGTACTACGCTATACTGTACAAGTACTAGCAGGGTATATACTGTACTATGCTATACAAGTACAGTACTATAAGGGTGTCAACACTCCATATATGCATATTTGCTCTTAACATAACTTACTTTGTACATCATTATAAACTACAGAAAATCTATTTTTCTATTCCCTATAGCTACTACATACTAAAGTTAGACAATTTACCAATGAACTTTATTAAGATTGCAATAAACCTGAAAGGAGCTACCCAACAAAGTTTCTAAAATGTAAGTTCATGAGAAAATAATGTAACTGCTCCCCATTCTATATAACGGATTTTGAGCAAAGCGAAAAATCTATTTTTGGGTGAAATAGCCATGTCGTCCTGATGGAAGGTTCCTTCGAAATTTTACATTAAAAAATTAGTTATCTGATACGATATTTACAATCTAATTACCTTTTAATCTAGAGTTACACTTCTTCAATAAAGGAAGCAAATCAAACTTAATATGAAATATGAACAATTATATTTCAGAGAGAGAAAAAATAGACTTACTATATAAACCAGGCCCTAGTTTTACTTGTGCAGGTGCCAGTGTTTCTCTGGTCACTTGTGGTTATATTACAAATATGGAAAAAATATTGATTAAACGTGAATATATGTTAGGATCTTATATCTTCAAAGAGCTGAACAGGCATATTTTTTGATGAACCTCAATCCATAATTGCTGTACCACCGTCATCTTTGCTTTTCCTTCTTCAAAAGCTCTCGACCATTTTCCCTTCTACAAAATACCTAATGTCTTTCGTCTCCCCTCTTCCATAAATAAAAATGGTAATAAAAGAAAAAAAAGACATTATTAATGACCTGAGCCCAATTCATTTTTACATAGGCCTAGTTTAAAAACTGAATTCACAAACACACATAAAAGTAAACACTATACAGTATATTTATATATTTATAGATACATACATCTCAACTCGTATCAAACATTCAAGGCATATTAATATGAGACTTGCAGATAGTATTTCACTACATCTGAAAAATTCTATGCATCACATGAGTCTTGTTTGTACAGCACTTGCCCACAAAAAATGCCTGTAAGGGGAGAATTTTTCCTCATAGATAAATTCACTACTTGAAATACAATTTGATTTTGTAAGCTCGTATCCTGATTTGTTCATATTCAAAGTTACTTGTAAACTGGGGAAATACATTTCACAGTATGAGTATGATATGACCTGACATGGTCATTGCTAAATGGTAGTTTAGAGTTGATGATAAAACTCATTGTTTATCCATTTGATTTTTCATTATCGTATTAAAGTACGGTACTATTATTATTCTCATAATGATAGTACAGTATTATGTTATAACTATAGCAATAAGCAGAAAACAGTACAATGCAGTACTTGTATTTCTTATATGAGAGAGAGAGAGAGAGAGAGAGAGAGAGAGAGAGAGAGAGAGAGAGAGAGAGAGAGAGAGAGAGAGAGATTACAATTTATTATACTGTGATGTACTAAATTATTATTATTACAGTACAGTACATTCACTGCTGTACTGTATTTTACATCTAAAGTACAATTATAGTTCTTAAGTAAATAGTTACAAGTATGGTAGATAGAATTCCCAAGAGTTTAATTTGCCTATTAAAACACAAATAAGTACAGGTTCAAACTTTACAGGTAGCGCAATGAGGCAGCAGTTCTCACTCAAATGGAAATCTGATCTGATCTATTGATTCATAAAGATGTTTACTTGTATCTCTAATTCTGAAAAATAGAGGGTTTTTTTTTTTTTATGAAAACATCCCTCGTTTAAACATCTTTAATAATAGAATAACATATTTATCAGGATAAAGTGTATATAAACTCTGGGGTAACTCCTTTCAACTGGCAGAGATGTATTTGGTACAGATTTAAAAGTACCAGAGCAGATCTTCAGTCTTTCACTATGAATAGACTCCATAGATTTTAAACTTACCTCTCACTCCAGAGCTAATCCAGTAGATCAGTCCCACGTGCCAAAAAGAGTACTCGGTGATCTCTATTTACGTTAATAAACGATAATGACAAGAATGGAAGGATTTACAGTACAACCTTATACCTTTTCACTGGTATTACATATACACAAAATACACTCAAGTACAGTAAACATTACAGTATTATGAAAATGTATTATAATCATAGGTTAGCCTACAGGGTATTAGGACATAGGTTTTTTATTATAATGAAACATTGCCACTATGCAGCATGGTAATATCAATCGCATGTCAGCAAGGTTTCGGATGCATGACAGATAATAATTTGAGCGCTTGCTTCTACAAAAAAATAAGGCACCACCCTCAGACACATTTCATAAGTCGTCTATACAGTCTCACGGTTGTCATAATTTTTATATGATCATAATTGTACTGTTCATTTAATGGTCAACCTTATCATTTGCACAATCATAGAAAATGGCTCAAAAGTGAAGTAAGTCATTTAAAAAAAAATTTCCTCTTTAAAGATATTCCCTTACTTATAAAAGTAGTCAAGGATGATTGCATATTGTCATAAAAATAAGCTAGCAAACTTAAAATACATATAGATTCCTTCATATCTGCAATGTTATTGGAACAACCAACAGATTTCTTTATTAAAGATTTTTCTTGTGTCTAACTTATAAAATATCTTTAGTTTCAATTTTATATTCCCTTTCTAAAGATGGCTTATTTAGGAACAGACAGGGGACATACTGCATTGCCCTTACAAAATGTTTTAAGTGATGAGATAAAACAAGATAATAATACTTTATAATCAAATACTTCCTTACTTAATTTTGAGTTAATAAGTTATTACATTAAAAGTCCGTTTTATGACCTCATGAAATTAAAAATAATAAATTTTATATCTCTACACAAACCTCTCCCTTACACAATTATATGAGTAATATGGCATCTGTCATGACAGGAAAAAAAACCATTGACTCTAACAAGAAGGGTGCTAACAATCATGAAATCAATTAAATCTAGATGAACAGCAGTAATACCACATCTCTTGTTTCTCGCCATGATCAAGGGTTTTTAAACAGACAATTTTTAATCTGTTACACCACTTCCATATGCTTGTAGTCAGTGAATTAAGAACCTAGATACTGTATTGCATAACATTCTTCTTCTTGGTCTGCATTTTTCCCATTTCTATGTGGGGTCGATATTTCTGGTCAGAAGAAGAAGAAGACTGTTATGCAATACAGTATCTAGGTTCTTAATTCTCAGACTACAAGCATATGGAAGTGGTGTAACAGATTAGAAATTGTCTGTTTAAAAACCCTTGATCATGGCAAGAAACAAGAGATGTGGTATTAATGCTGTTCGTCTAGATTTAATTGATTTCATTGTTGTTAGCATCCTTCTTATCAGAGTCAATGTTTTTGAAAAACATACAGCACAATATAGATATAAGCTATGTTTTATAAAAACTACACTAGATTAGAGAATAATATCATTCAAAAATAGTACAGTAACTTTACAATTCCTTTCTTGTATCTCCCACTTTAGTAAATAAAAGCGTAATAAGAATTAAGAAAATTACTTATTTATTACACAAACCCTTCTCTTAAACTATGGTATAAATTTCACAGTCATTCAAGCATAATTTGATAATATTTTAACACTATTAGACCAAAAAGTAAGCTTCACTTGCTGGATGTTTTTATATATCATTAGCAAATACAGAGTACTTGTACAGTATTTCAACACATACATTTAAATAAAGTATAAATATAAAAACCTTGGTGCAAGAAATGAAAAAAAAAAAAATCTCATTAAATTTTGTAAATCTAAAAAACTGAAAAGTTATTCCTGTGGTGAAGGCATGTTTGAATAAAGTCAAGTGTGTATATAATAGTATGAAAAGTAAAGGAACAAATCAGTTATTGAATAAGATTTTTGTAGTTTTGTGAGAAACCAAACAAAAAATAGATAAATTAAACTAATAAGAAAATATCTAAATGGAACACATCTCTGTTACAAGTTGAACCTTTAATTTGACAGCATTGAAGTCATATGCTTATTTACATAGCAATATTATCTATTCAAACGTAAAACTAAGCTCAAAGTAGGACAAATTGTGTTACAACCAATAATGTTTTTAAACAATATTTAAATGCTCAATGTACAGATTGCTTAAATTTCAGTGACAAGCTAGTTTTCATACACCGTACACACAATTACGGTTTAGTTTCATACCATTTAAAGCTTACTGAGCTGTAAGAGATAACGGTTGAAATGTGAAACATTTTCTAATAAAAATTTTGTATTAAAGGAATTAATGATTATGTTTTATCAAGATTGCCCAAACTGATATAATGAGTAACAGATCTCATACTTTCAATAAAATTCTTAGGTCGGAACTTGCTGAAACATTACAAGTAAAGTAAGTAAAAAGTTTTCTAAATTTAGTTTAGCAAGTTATTTCTCATTAACTCAATAATGTGTAATTCTTCAAAATGCTTTACCCCTAAAACATCATATTTCCTTGTCCCCATTACTTTTGCCATTATATATATGTTAATTTTTTTTCACAAAACTAGAACAGATTCAATAAAATTTTGTATTCATGACTTGCAGCATATGATTAATTATTACAATTTTTATACAACAAAAAGTACTGTAAAAAAAACTACTTTGATAAAGTTATAGTATCAAAACAATAACAATATAACAAATTATAATAGCTACTTCAACTCAATAATTAATTTGTACCTGCAGTAATATTATTTCATATCATATAACACTGAAATGATAGCACTGCTGAAAAAAATCAGCAACAAATATCTCTAGATGGTTTAGTGATTAGTGAATGAAAAGAAGTAACCAACTTAACTATTTGGAAACATCTCATGGATTGGATTAACGAAATCATCTATGTATCGTGGCATGGCATCAGCTATCAACTACTGTACTGTCTGATAAACGTATCGAGCACATCTCTCTTCCTCTTTCAAAAAGAATGAATGCAGCCTAAACTAGCTTACCTCAATTTGGATGACTCATAGATGGCCTCATTTCCTAATAAACAAAATAAATATTTTCTTGTATAATTTATTCACTTTATGAATTATAGCCTTCAACATTTAAAAAATAAAGAAAATAACGGGACTTTGTTGATTATATGTCATGTGTTTGATGAAATAATTAAGGAAATTTGTGGCAATATTGATACGTCTCCTAGTAGCTACTTTGAGTAAGTTACCACAGTACTGCACTCCCTTTACAAAAAACCACTGTACCACACTCCCTTATGCAGATTTCACACATATTGATTTTTTGCCATCCACGACAAAACATTATGCATTCCAGAGAAAGCGTCGTTGTGAGGCCGTCCACACGGTACGACCATGTCCCACCCTTTCCTCTTTTTCTTACTAGCTGCCCCCATTGTATACAGGTCAGTGTCTAAAGTAGTGTCGCCGTTTACTCTAGACAGTGAAAGGTCGTCCTGTCTCTACAAGTTCACCGAGTCCTGAGCACATTTCATACCATACATGACACTTTCTTGTGCCGTTTTAAATGGGAGCTATGATGACCAAGGACGGTAAGTGTGAAAGCGGCCATAGATGGCTGTGGTGATTTGAATGCATGACGTTGTGTTGCAGACGGCAAAGTCGATACGTTTTAAAGTGACCTTACGTGAAAGTAACTTTCATTCATACTGGGTTTAGTTCTCATAGCTATATAGGTTTGAACATATCTATCTTATTTTCTTATTCTTGTGTAATTAAGGGTGACTACAATATAAATAAAAGTATGACACCTAATTGCACTGCTCAGTTGGTGGACCCGCAAAATAATGGCAGCAAACCAATAGAGGTGTCAGACCACAAAATGCCGGCTTAGAGAGGTTCATCCTGTATACCTATATAAAAAATGCTATAATCTTTCCCTAAAAAAAAACATGTGATACTATACAAGTATTACAACCTTCAATATGAATTCATGGCAAGCATTTGCATAATCAAAAGTAAACTCAAAACACTATTTGCAAATTTGTCACTTGTGTTACCTTAATATCTTAAATAAAGATTTGCTTATTCCTGTGCCAAGAATTTCTAATGTTCTTCAAAATATTTGTGCATACATTAAATCTCTATGGTATAATCAACATGGGAATCATGTAATACCTTATCAAGTTTCAATGAGTTTCTAAGGCTATATGTCATTTCCCCTGTTCCTTCTACGATTTGTTCATAAGTAAAATATATTGACTAAAGTACTGCCTATGCAAAAATAAAGCTCTTGATTTTCTCATAAATTCTACATAAGTTCTCCTAGCTACTTAAAATTCAGGCAACAGACACAACAAATTAAACCCATTGATGTGGCAGTACTAAACAGATATGCTCCCCTCCCTGAATTTAGATTTCCCAATCAAGACATTAGCAAGAACTGAGAGTTGTTCTTCCTTGTATATTCGCTGGACTTCCTTTATCCTTTCGGGCAAATCATCACCTCGGCCAATTAATATGCCACGGGCTCCTAATCCTTCAACAGCCTTGTGATAGTCACAGTACTGGAAATAAAATGACAGACAATACAATGTTAAGCAAAACAAACTACAAAATATATCAAGAGTTATCTACATTATCTTAATAACAATTTAAATAAACCTTTCTGGGTGAATCACTAGGGAATAATATGATCAAAATCAGGTTATATGAATATTTATTATAAATATTAAAAGCAATAAAATATGAATATTACAGTTCATTATATGCAATCTATTTAGTTACAAGTGTTTTATATCTTAAAACACTGAAAAAGAACACCATCCAAAACTAATGTTAACTTCCTGTTGGCTACAAGCTTTAGCTTTCATCATCATTAATATTAAAACCAAACAAGCTGCATGGATAGGTGGAACAGCAAAATTATACAAGTCCAAGGACCATAAAAGGGAAAGCACACTTGAATGGAAGAAGAAATTTAGAAGTTAATAAATCATACGAGAAAAATAAAGAAATACAGATGATAAACTCCTAAGTAAAATAGATAAGTTAAAATAAACTTGTGTAACCTTGCTTATAATAAAGGTACTGAACCTTGCATAATAAAAAACAACTTTTTGAATTGACAGGTGAAAATAGTCTTTCATGGTGGATGGTACCTTTAGAGAAGATATGAATACACAGGATGTTCCCATAATAACGCTTTTAAACTTTATCCACATTACAAGGAGCTTTCTGGAAGACTGGGTTAAAAGAAAAGCAACCGCATCTCTCAGACCTTACGACATTAGATGAATCTATCATCGAAGGTCAATACACAATACCTGTAGCAACTCCTATAATTCTGTGTAGAGCAAATCACCGAGTCAAGTGGAAATAAGAATAAGGATCTTATCAAAATACTGGGTGTATCAATAGAAAGATGGGAGTTGTACCCAAGAAGTGATATAAGAAAATCTAGTTTTGAGAATTAGATAACTTCAATACCTACATATTCATACGATATGTCTTTGACTTACATATTCATGTGCTATTCCTCAATAAAAGTGAAAAAATCTGACCATAACAGAATGAAAATACTGTAAAACATTTAAAAAATACTTTATAATTTTTTCCAGCTATACAAGCCCCGAGGCCTTTAAATGTGGACATATCTTCAGCAGTGCTGAAATGGGTATTGAATCATCAACAGAGTAATAATTGTTTAATGACAGGTGGCACAAGGGGAACCCCTCTAACCCACCTCATGCAGAATTGCAACTTCTGTCCTTAAGCTAGGACTGAGAGGAGGGAAGGGGGGGGGGGGGGGTTTAAGGGAGGGAAATCTAATCCAAAGTACTAAGATTTTTATAGCTAGGAAAATTACAAATTACTTTAATATTTTTATTTGTTCATATGCACATCCAACCCTTTATTTTTCTTATAAATATGAAAACACTCTTTCAAAAGTGAGAGGAAGGCTATGAAGAGAGACTTATGTCAGCCTGTTGAACATAAAAATATTCGCTGCAAGTTTGAACTTAGTAAGTTCCAATGAATCAACTGCCTAATTAGGGAGATCAATACAAAACCTGTACACAACTGGAATAAAACTTATAGAATACTAAGAAGTATTGAGCCTTATGATGAATGAGACATGGCTCTTAGAATCACCTGGACACATAGTATTACATGCAGCATGGTACTGTCTGGGAAAATCTGAATACAAAGGATGGTCAGAGTTAGGAAATATCTTATGCAAGATGCACAATGAACTAACTGAACAACGATGTCAGAGATTAACACCTAGATCAGGAATAAGAGATTTATTAGACAAGTTCTTGTCCGATAAATTAAGATGAGATTCAGCAGCTGAAGACAGAACAGGAGAAGACAACTCAAAACAAGGCTGAATGACAGAATCAAAACACTTCTTCAGAATAGATTAATCACTAAAAACCTTAAAAGACTTTCTCAATAACCCAATTTTTGTACAAATGAAGAAGATACATACCAAATGTGATTCTCAAAAGTAAATTTGTTATCAAGAATTACACCTAAAATTTTAAAACATCATATAATAGAGTTGAAGAAACATTACCAATGCTGAAATCTGGATGCTTAGGAGCCACTGTCCTCGACCTACTTATAATAAAATTTTAAGATTTGTTAGGATTCAACTTCATGCCCCATAATCTGCACCATGCACTAAGTTTTACTAGATATCTATTGAGGGATTCAGCAAAGCCACATTTACATTTAGGAGATGAAATTGATGCAAAAAGAGTAGCATCATCTGCATATGCAACAAGTTTATTTTCTAGGCCAAACCACATGTGTAAGCCTACAGGTACTCTTCATTTAGCGACACTTCGTTTAACAACAAATGCAAAGTTACAATGGCTTTTTTGCGCAGGCCAGTATCTGTTTAATGGCAATCTTGTGAAGTTACAACACACGGCATGCAGTGGCAGCAGAGTTGTGAGCGTAACTGTATGCAATTGTGTGCAACACCAACTAACGCGAGTCAAAACTTTGTTAGATCAAAGAACCTCCCTTTTTCTACATATGTCAAGAGAACCTGTGCTTCTTGTTTTGCAGGGTTTGTGCAGAGTTAAAGCCTTGGTACTACCAACTTTTAGCAGGTACTCTCATAAAGGCCACACAATCAATGAAGAGACTCGGTATAGATTTCAAGGGACCTCTACCTACTGCTTCATGTAATCCATATATGCTTACAGCTGATGACGAGTATTCACGGTTTCCATTTGCTTTTGCATGTCCTAACATAAGTACCAAGACTAATTAGATGCCTGGAGCTGATATTTAGCTTGTGTAGGGTGCCAGGTTATATTCATTCTGACCAAGGTGCACCCTTTATGTCAAAATATATAAGGGAATATCTTTTGCAAAAATGGGCAGTGACAAGCCGCACAACTCCACATCACCCAGATGGGAATAGCCAGGTAGAGAATCAATGGCAATACATAGAAAGCAGTCAAGCTAGCTCTCGGGTCATGGAACTTGTCTGATAGTCCAATAGAACTAGTACTTCCAGAAGAACTACATTCTTTAAGGTCGCTGCTGTGTACGTTTATAGATACCACCCCTCATGAGCAGTCCTTTAAATTACAGTGTTGTTCCAGTCACGAAAACTCCTTACAGTACTTTCATGGCTAAGGGATCCTGGACCCATATTGTTGAGGAGATTTGTACCAAATAAGAATAAGCCATTGGTAGATGGGGTTGAGCATGTGGATAGCAAATGACTTATTCCAATATAAGGTACTCTGATGGAAGAGAACCTACCATGTCTGTTCGTGACCTAAATTCTTGTCTTGAGGGTCAGCTCTCCCATCATCTGTCAACTGAAGGAACTAGTGTTCATCATGACACCTCCAAAGAATCAACAATCAGGACTCCACCAGAACCAGTATCACAAGAGTAGACTGTAGCAGATTCAACTCGCCAAGAACGAATGAGCACTGACGTTGGGCCTGAACTGGGAATATTATTTGTGCTTCTAGATCTGCAATGCACTATGGCTGGGACTAGATTTTATTAGTTTTATTCAGTGTTTTATTCTAGGAGGGGAGAATATGGTATATTTATTACTTAAGGATGCTATGTTTTGCTCCTGCCTTTTTTTTCTCTATTTAATTACCAAAGTTTGATATGAGTGTTGTCCCATCATTAAGAAGAATTACTTCACTTTGTTTCTATCCAGAACCAAGAGACAATGGTGATCCATACACCATACCTACATATATGTTTGGTATCTATTAGTAATGTCAAGAGTAATAGGATACTGTAAATATATTAAGGTAAGGATTACTATCATTGTAAGGGATATCACCATTCACTATACTGTATATCATTGTAAGTTTAATATTGTACAAGATTATCAAGGAAAACAATGAGTTTATTTCAGACTATTAATGGTTTAAATTGAGTAAAGCTGGGAAGCTGCAGCCAAGTGTTTTATTGTCACCAAATGGTAGTGTAAAGCAAGCTATAATTCAGTTAAGTTCTTGTGCCTAATATAAACCTCTAGTGCCTCGATTTACCAAACCAGTCTGTGAATATTGTAGCAGACATCCAAGCTTTGCTGTTGGGCCTACAAAGAATCCCATCTTTACATTGATCATGCCCATTAATGATGCATGATGAACTGTCAATCAAATAATGGTCTGTGTATTAGATGGCCACATTCACACAAATTTATAGTGACACTACAATGCTTGGAAGGTTTGTAACTTTAGGTATCCTTTCTTTCCTAAAGAAGGTAGAAGATGGAGTCAATTCAAGATTAGGCCAGGATCACCTTTCCTAAACCTCAAAGATACATCATGGTCCTTCTCTTATATGGTGGTTTGAACATCTGTTTTAATGTATATACTGCTGCTCTTCAATTGCATACACTGCCACAAATAAAGTAAGCATATTGTAACTAATTAAATGAAAAAAAGGTATTGACTTTCAAGAAGTTTAAAAGACAATTTGGATAGTCTACTTACTGTACACTAACAAAGACAAAACATAAAAGAAAGAAATACCTGTAATGATATAAACTTCTGAAAGGAACAGGGTTAACTTACTGCTAAATCGCAAGCTACACTAGTGCCAAACATAGGGACTTGTTCGCGTGCAATCTGTGTCCAACCAGCATCATTCCCGACGAACGCTATAACTGGAGTCTTATGACGTGTGTATGTATCAAACTCGGATAAAGAGTAGCCAAGTGAACCATCACCATATATGATCCACACCTGTCAAAAGAATTACAGTACTTTACATGTTATTCAAGTATAACTTCAAAGAAACCTAACATTTCAGAAACTTTTTAATTATCTATACAGTGCTATATTATTAACGCATACTTTACTAAGTGGGAAAAAAATACTTGATCTATGAGAGCCTAATGTATGTTACAAATGACTTCCATAATAGCTTACCAAATAAAAAACATATAATCCTATACAGAATGTACTTAATATATCAGGATTTCCATTCATTTACCGCAAATTACAGCATATAAGTTGACTTTTGAAGTCTAAAATATAAAATTAATAAATAAATTGAAATTAGTCCATGTCAGAAATTATTGATTGTTTTTTGGTGAATCAATATTTGATTTGACAGTTTGAACTCATAAATTTATAAACAATTGGAAAACGTTTAAAGACCTCAATAAGCATTAAGTAAGGGGCTAGTCATTGTACTGTAGCACAATGTCTAAGAGACTGAACATACACGCGTATGATCCACAATCAAGACCCATTACATCTGGAGAAGTAAGACAATATGCTTCAATACCTAAAACCATCAAACTGTGAAATCAAATAATCAAATAAATCATACTTTACTGTACCTCTGAATCTGGTCGACACAGTTTGGCCCCAAGGGCAAAACCACCACCAACTCCTAGAGTACCAAAAGCTCCTGGATCCAACCAAGTCAGAGGACCTCTAGGCCTGGATAATGAAATATTCATCTTACATAATTTTATTTTTATTTTAACAAAATACAAGCTTAGTCTATGTGATTTCAGATTAATCAAAAATACTGATAAATCTTCAAAGAAATTATCATTTTCTGTAATTACACAAAAATTTAGCTCATCTCTTGTCCAAACTGCTACACTGAGGGTAAAAAAAATCACTATTTCCTTATTAACTTAATCTCTATATCCCCTTAAATTAGGAGACAAATTTTATAAATGATGTATTCAATTAGCGTGCCAGCTTACAGTAGAGACTTAGCAATACAATTACCTACCAAAAACAAACCTGCAAATGTACCAAAATAAGAGAACTATTTTGCAAAAAGACAGTAAGAATCAGAGTATCATTTTGGTATCATGTGCAAAAGCTAACTTTACAATAAACTTGCATCATAGGTCCCACTACCATGAGCATAGAGTAATGTACACAGAATCCACACAGGAAAAATTATGCATACACTGTGCCTTGTGAGGCACACTGTGGATGAGACTAAAGGTTTTAGGCAGTTATCCCTCAGCCCCGCTGCACCGTTTTCAGGAAATTAGTTTTCAAACTTAATTGGTTCCAAGAAGCTGTTTGTAAGTCCAATTGTTTGCAAGTCCAATTTTGTTAAATTTTGGCCTACGATAGGCCTAACCTGAAATCCATGCCTATGGTTTCCAGGTACACAAGTCAACAAATAGTAAGGTTTCATATGAAATAGATATCAGGTTATTACAAGTTGTTTTGCTTACTGTATTAAAGGATATAATATTAGTTTTATCAAAGTATTTCTTTATCTTATCTTTGTTATTTTCAGTTGGATTTGTGTTTGGATCTCTGAATGTTTCTAAGTTAAGGACGTTTTGTATTATAATTAAAAATGAGATGGTGTGGATGCTCCATACCACTCTTATTACACTAGCGTAACCGTTGGCTCTGAAAAACCAGATTCTCACCAATGTTCTTCTCAATTTTCTCTATTTGTGTGCTTGCATTATATCAGAATGCTTAAATGCTGGTTTCTATAGGTTTTTAAACATGAAACTGTAAACGATAATTGTTGCACAACCTTCTACAATTTAGCTGAGTTAAATTAAAATACAAACTAAATATGACCAAAATTTTTCTATGTAAATACAGTATAAGCTATTTTGTCACCAGAATTGTTTCTGTAAATATTAACTTTAATTAAAAAAAATAAGCTATTTTGTCAACAGAAATACTTTTGGAAATAAAAATTTCTTTTTAAAGCCTTCTTATGAGTTCAACAAAGTTATCTTGTGAGGTTTTCCTAGTTTACCATTTTATAGCTTTCTTTTATAAGAGAGAGGAATGCTACAAGTCATAGCGCCACAACAAAGAAATTACCCCGGCACAACAAAGAGAGAATAAAAAATATTCTGTAATAGAGAAACAAAATGATAATGCTATGAACAAGACTAAATACAAAAAAGGTAGTGGTGATAGTTATGAAAATGATCAAAGATGAATGTATAAACAAAGAAAGGGAAAAGAAAACCTCTTGATAAACAACCAGGCATCCTTGACCATTCTATTCAGAGTGCTCAACACACCATTTGATAAAAATGATATTTTAATTGTAAAATAAATTTTTGAATATACTTACCCGGTGAATATATAATAGCTGCTGCTCCAGCGGCTCGACAGAAAACACACACAAAAACTCGCGAGCGATCGCTATGAAGGTTGCGGGTGTGCCCACCAGCGCCAACTATCGGCCAGATACCACACATGCATGTAAACAAGCCTTCAATTCTTCTCGTCCCGCTGCGTCTCTATTGGGGAGGAAGGGAGGGCCTTTAATTTATATATTCACCGGGTAAGTATATTCAAAAATTTATTTTATAATTAAAATATCATTTTTAAATATTTAACTTAGCCGGTGAATATATAATAGCTGATTCACACCCAAGGCAGTGGGTAGAGACCAGAGTTAAATAAGTTTACAGCGTATATGCTTAGAGTTTTTGACAGTTATCAATATAACAAAACCCAAATATATAGGTACCTGGTAAGGAAGTTGACTTAGACGATTACTCTGCCTTGTAAGTCTGTCTTCCTCACGAAGCCCAGCGATCCTCTTTGGATGCTGAAAGACTCCTAGGAGCTGAAGTATCAAGGGTTGCAACCCATACCAACAGGACCTCATCAAACCCCTAATCTGGGCGCTCTCAAGAAATGACTTTGACCACCCGCCAAATCAACCAGGATGCGAAAGGCTTCTTAGCCTTCCGTACAACCCAAAAAACAATATTAAAAACATTTCAAGAGACAGTTTAAAAAGGATATTGGAATTAGGGAAGTGTAGTGGTAGAACCCTCACCCACTACTGCACTCGCTGCAACGAATGGACCCAGTGTGTAGCAGTCCTCGTAAAGAGTCTGGACATCTTTTAAGTAAAATGACGCGAACACTGACTTGCTTCTCCAAAAAGTCGCGTCCATGATACTTTGCAGAGATCTATTTTGCTTGAAGGCCACGGAGGTTGCTATAGCTCTAACTTCGTGCGTCTTAACCTTAAGCAAACATCGGTCTTTCTCATTCAAGTGAGAATGAGCTTCTCGTATTAAAAATCTGATAAAATATGACAAAGCATTCTTTGACATAGGCAATGATGGTTTCTTAACTGAGCACCATAACGCCTCAGATTTACCTCGTAATGACTTAGTACGAGCTAAATAGAACTTAAGAGCTCTAACAGGACATAATACTCTTTCCAGTTCGTTGCCTACGATCTCTGATAAGCAAGGAATATCAAAAGATTTAGGCCAAGGACGAGAAGGCAGTTCATTTTTGGCCAGGAAACCAAGTTGAAGAGAACAAGTGGCTTTTTCTGTAGAAAAGCCAATGTTCTTACTGAAGGCATGAAGTTCACTGACTCTTTTAGCCGAGGCCAAGCACACTAGGAAAAGTGTCTTGAGAATGAGATCCTTCAGGGAGGCTGAATGTAATGGCTCAAACCTGTCTGACATGAGGAACCTTAGGACTACGTCTAAGTTCCATCCAGGAGTTGCCAAACGACGTTCCTTAGAGGTCTCAAAAGACCTAAGGAGATCTTGTAGATCTTTATTGTTGGAAAGATCTAAGCCTCTATGACGAAAGACCGAAGCCAACATGCTCCTGTAGCCCTTGATCGTGGTAGCTGAAAGGGAGCGAACCTTTCTCAGATGTAAGAGAAAATCAGCGATTTGGGCTACAGAGGTACTGGACGAGGACACAGATGCTGACTTGCACCAGTCTCGAAAGACTTCCAACTTCGACTGGTATACTCTAATGGTAGAAGCTCTCCTCGCTCTTGCAATCGCACTGGCTGCCTCCTTCGAAAAGCCTCGAGCTCTAGAGAGTCTTTCGATAGTCTGAAGGCAGTCAGACAAAGAGCGGGGAGGCTTTGGTGTACATTCTTTACGTGGGGCTGACGTAACAGATCTACCCTTAGAGGAAGACTTCTGGGAAAGTCTACCAGCCATCGAAGTACCTCGGTGAACCATTCTCTCGCGGGCCAGAGGGGAGCAACCTACGTCAACCTTGTCCCTTTGTGAGAGGCGAACTTCTGCAGTACCTTGTTGACAATCTTGAATGGTGGGAATGCATACAGGTCCAGATGAGATCAATCTAGTAGAAATGTGTCTATGTGTATTGCTGCTGGGTCTGGGACTGGAGAGCAATAGATTGGAAGTCTCTTGGTCATCGAGGTTGCAAAGAGGTCTATGGTGGGTTGACCCCAAGTCGCCCAAAGACTCTTGCACACGTCCTTGTGGAGGGTCCATTCCGTAGGAATTACCTGACCCCTCCGACTGAGGCAGTCTGCTAAGACGTTCAAGTCGCCCTGGATAAACCTCGTTAACAGGGAGATGCCTCGATCTCTTGACCAAATGAGCAGGTCCCTTGCGATCTCGTACAGCGTGAGGGAGTGGGTGCCTCCTTGCTTGGAGATGTATGCCAAGGCTGTGGTATTGTCGGAGTTGATCTCTACCACTTTGTTTCGAAGGAGACTCTCGAATTTCATCAAGGCCAAGTGGACTGCCAAAAGCTCCTTGCCATTGATGTGCATGCTCCTCTGACTTGAGGTCCACAGACCTGAGCATTCCCGACCGTCCAGGGTTGCACCCCAACCCAAATCCGACGCGTCTGAGAATAGTACGTGGTTTGGGTTCTGAACTGCTAGGGAAAGTCCCTCTCTCAGACTGATATTGTCGTTCCACCAATTCAGGCATGCCTTTACTGGTTCGGAGACCGGGATTGAGACCGTCTCTAATGTCTTGTCCTTTTTCCAGTGAAAGGCTAGATGGAACTGGAGAGGTCGAAGGTGTAGCCTTCCTAGCGAGACAAACTGCTCCAGGGATGATAAGAGTTCCTACTAGACTCATCCAATTCCTGACTGAGCACCGTTCTCTCTTCAACATCAGTTGGACTTTGAGCAGGGCTTGCTCTATTCGGGTGGCAGACGGAAAAGCCCGAAAAACTGGACTGCGAATCTCCATCCCTAAATACAGTATAGTTTGGGATGGAATCAGCTGGGACTTTTCTAGGTTGACCAAAAGTCCCAATGCCTTGGTCAGATCCAATGTCCAATGAAGATCCTGCAGACAGCGATGACTGGACGAAGCTCTGAGAAGCCAGTCGTCCAAGTACAGGGAGGCTCGGATTCCCGATAAATGGAGGAATTTTGCTACATTCCTCATAAGCCTCATAAACACGAGAGGAGCAGGACTTAGGCCAAAGCACAGGGCCCGAAACTGGTATACCACATTGTTGAAAACAAACCTCAGAAACGGTTGGGAATCTGGGTGAATGGGGATGTGGAAGTACGCGTCTCTTAGGTCGAGAGACACCATCCAGTCTCCCTTTCTGACCGCTGCTAAGACTGATTTCGTGGTCTCCATGGTGAACTTTGTCTTCGTAACGAAGACGTTGAGTGCACTGACGTCTAGCACCGGTCTCCAACCTCCTGTCTTCTTCGGGACTAGGAAGAGACGGTTGTAAAACCCCGGTGATTGAAGGTCCGAGACTTTCACCACCGCTCCCTTCTCTAGCAATAGAGACACTTCTAGGTTTAGGGCTTGTCTCTTTGACTCCTCTCGGTACCTGGGAGAGAGGTCGATGGGGGAAGTCGCTAGAGGAGGTTTGCATACAAATGGAATTTTGTACCCCTCTCTGAGCAACCGAACAGATTGTTGGTCTGCGCCCCTCTTCTCCCAGGCCTGCCAGAAGCTCTTCAATCTGGCTCCTACTGCTGTCTGAGGCTGTGGGCAGTCAGACTCTGCCACGTGAGGACTTGGCTCCTCTCTTCTTTCCTCTCTTTCCCTCGGCACGAGTACTTCCCCTGCTGGGAGCTCTGCCACGAAAGGGCGGAATAAATCTGGACGCCAGAGTGTCGATCCTGGGTCTAGCAGAAAAGGATGTAGAAGGAGTCCCTTTGCGAGCAGAGGACGCCACCAAGTCATGGGTGTCCTTCTGCACGAGTGAAGAAGCTATGTCCTTAACCAATTGTTGCGGGAACAAAAACTTTGATAAGGGAGCAAAGAGCAGTTCAGATCTCTGACAGGGAGTAACTCCTGCCGAAAGAAAAGAGCAAAGGGACTCTCGCTTCTTTAAGACTCCCGACGTAAAAGAGGAGGCGAGCTCATTGGAACCATCGCGGATGGCTTTATCCATACAGGACATAATCAGCAAGGAGACATCTCTATCAGCCGATGAGATTTTCCTACTTAAGGCTCCCAAAGACCAGTCAAGGAAGTTGAAAACTTCAAAGGCTCTGTATACGCCTTTCAGCAGATGGTCAAGGTCCGAGGAGGACCAACTAATCTTCGAGCGTCTCATGGCTAGGCGGCGGGGAGAGTCTACGAGGCTTGAGAAGTCACCCTGGGCAGAGGCAGGGACTCCCAAGCTGAGAACTTCTCCCGTGGCATACCAGACGCTCGATCTAGATGAGAGCTTTGACGGAGGGAAGGCAAAGGCCGTCTTCCCCAAACTCCTCCTGGTTTCCAACCAGTCGCCTAAAAGTCGTAAAGCTCTCTTGGAAGAGCGAGAGAGCACAAGCTTTGTAAAGGCTGGCATGTTAGCAGGTAAGCCTAGCGCAAACTCAGACGTCCGGCGAACGAGGAGCAACAGCGACGAAGTGATCGGGAAAAAGTTCCTTGAAAATTAACATGACTTTCTTAAAGTCCATTGATGGAGGAACCGTTCTAGGTTCGTCTACATCCGAAGGATAATCATCATGATGAGGGTCAGCAACGTCCTCATCTGAAGGATCCTCATCTGACAACTGCTGAGTAACAAGCAAAGGGGTTGGCAATGCTTGACACGCAGAGTCCACACGCACTGGTGCATTAGTAGCAGTCCAGGACGCTACGTCATGTAACTGCTTAACAGCCTGTGAACTGTCAACAACAACAGGAGCGGGAGGACGCTCGACGTCAACGTCAACTCGAGACTGTTTTGACTGCCTAGACTGAGCAGTCAAAACAACTCTAGACTGCGGTGGTTGACGCTCAGCGTAAAAACAAGTCAACTCCGCTGGTTGGCGAACGTCCTGAACGTCAACAAGAGCATTAGGAAGTGGCTGAACGTCTAAATGCGGCTGAAAGTCAACACGTGACTGCATCGAGTGAGGCTCTACAAAGCGTGACTGACGTGACTTAGCTACGCCAACATCAACAGGACGAGCAAAGGCTCGTTTGGGCGGCTGAAGGCCAGGATCTCGATGAGATAAACGGTGAGGATCAACGTGAACCTTATCGGCAGAATAGTCTTCCATAAGGGAGGCGAGCTTAGACTGCATGTCTTGCAGTACAGTATAACCCATTTAGGGTCAACGGGAATGGGTGCGGTAAACGACGGGGTTAACGTCTGAGACGGCACAACCTTGCCTACACCAAGACTCTCTGAGCCTGTGTAACGTTGTTGCTTAGGCGGCGAGCAGTCTTCCGATGACTGCAACGGGTCAGAGCTGTCCCAATGGCTACAGCCAGGACACTGGACCTGTCCTGAAGGGACCGACTTTCGCTTAAGGGGCCTAGAAACCTTGCTCCACGGTTTCTTATGCGAAAAGCCTTTGGATGACGAGGAGAAAATGGGCTCTCTCGTCTTATGGTAGGGGCGATCTTGGTGAGACACGCCTGATACCATAGAGGGAACGTCTGTTCGCTGATCAAGGCCTCTCGAACCCATAAGTCGTACGACATTACTTCTCCCCTGGGCTTGGGAGCTTGCAAGAGGTCTCGGACTAGGTGAACGACAGGCACGAACAGACGAACCCTCGGTCGCAACACTGTTCACAACACTGCGCACTAATCACTTTCCCACTATTTTCCGCTGTGGCACTCTGACACTTAAGCTCTTTAACGTCAGCCATGAGTTGATTACGATCTGTTGCTAACGCTTCAACTCTTTCACCCAAGGCATGAATGGCACGTAACATGTCTTGCATCGATGGTTCCTGAGTGCCAGAAGGGGGGTTAGGCACAACCACTACAGGGGAAGGATTAGGTTCAGGGGCATGTGGAGAAGAAAAATCTACTGACCTAGAGGAACTCCTCCTTACCCTATCTCTCTCTAGCTTACGAGAATACTTGTCGTATTCGAGCCAATCGAATTCCAAAAGGCCCACGCATTCCTCACACCGATCTCCTAATTGACAGGTTTTACCCCGACAATTAGAACACACAGTATGTGGGTCGAGAGAGGCCTTTGGAAGACGCCTATTACATTCCCTAGCATTACACTTACAAAATCTAGGGGCTTGTGAAGCGTCAGCCATTTTGAATTAGTCAAAGAAAGTCCAAAAAAAAAACAATCCAAGTCATCAACAATTAAATCTGTCCAATAAAGAGTTCAAGAGTTTAAGTTGAGGAAAAACACCTGCACTGCGAAAGCTCAAACCAAAATGAAGTACTTCACCAAATATGTTGAGAAAACTCCAGGTTATACAGCGAGTATTGATACGTCTTGTCGTCAAGGTCGACAGAGAAGAATTGAAGGCTTGTTTACATGCATGTGTGGTTTCTGGCCGATAGTTGGCGCTGGTGGGCACACCCGCAACCTTCATAGCGATCGCTCGCGAGTTTTTGTGTGTGTTTTCTGTCGAGCCGCTGGAGCAGCAGCTATTATATATTCACCGGCTAAGTTAAATATTTAAAAACAAGGATGAGAAACTGATTCAATTAGTCCTTCGGTGATCCAATAAGGCATTTTCTTGTCAAAATGCAGTGAAACCAAAGAGCAATGAAATGAGGCTCAATACTATACAGTATTCTATAAATTTAATTCCAGCTGTGACTAAGTTGTGGAATGATCTTCATAATCATTGAATCAGTAGAACTTCAAAAGTTCAAACTTGCAGCAAATGTTTCTATGTTGAACAGGCTTATGTAAGTCTTTTTAAAGAAAGAGAAAAACTAATTTCATGAAAAAAAATGAAAATTCCTGTAATGAGAAAATAATCAGACAAGTTTAATCTAGCAATACCAAATAATTACGCTCAGCTACATGATGAAATGGAAGCAAGGAAAGAGGGAATAAACAATAATTTTTATTGGAATCAACAAAAATGATCAGTGGAAAAGTTCCTAAACAAGATCAAGGAAAATTATCTGAAAACACAAGAAACCTAATAAAGAAAAGATTGGAAATGAAGGTAAACCCCACGAGAGATGAAATAGAATTAGCAGAACTATCCAAAACAAACAAATTAAAAACCCAAGACATTCGTAATAAAATTCAGACCAAAACTGGAGAAACACTAAAGAAAGGAAGAAGCATCAAATTGATGAAAAGACTTGGAACAAGGCACCAACAGATGTTTTCTTTATTGGATGAAAATGGAAATATTAAGCCGGTACCAAACGTAATAGTAAGAGAAAAAAGTTTTAAAAGATATGAAAAGAGGCAGAGGAGTGGGATACAATGGTTTAACAATTGAATTAATAATAGATGGAGGAGATTTCATAGTAGTAAAACTTGCTGAACTTTATACAAAATGTCTACAAGAATGCTTTATGCCTCCAGTTGGGAAAAACATACTAATTCACAAAGAGGGAGACAGTAAAGACCTGGAGAAATTATTGCCCAATAAGTTTACTCTCAGTAATATACAAAATATTTACAAGATCATATTAGGCTGAATAGAACGACAGCTAGACTTTAATTAACCAAGAGAGCAAGCTGGATCTACAGTAGAAGTGGTTATGAAACAACAGACCATTATGTAATTAACTAGCTAATAGAAAAATCAACAGTGTGTGACAAATAATTCTGTATGGCATTTATAGACTATGAGAATGCTCTTGATCCAGTCAAATCTTCAGCAGTAATGAAAGTCCTGCAAACGCAATGAATAGATGAATCTTATGTTAGAATATTTGAAGATATCTATATGGGAAGTACAGCCATCCTAAATTACACAAAGACAGTGAGAAATGATATTTTAATTATAAAATAAATTTTTGAATATACTTACCCGGTGAATATATAATAGCTGCAACTCTGCGGCTCGACAGAAAACTCACTCAAAAAACTCGCGAGCGATCGCTATGAAGGTTGCGGGTGTGCCCACCAGCGCCAACTGTCGGCCAGATACCACTCTTGCATGTAAACAAACCCTTCAATTCTTCTCGTCCCGCTGTGTCTCTATTGGGGAGGAAGGGAGGGTCATTTAATTTATATATTCACCGGGTAAGTATATTAAAAAATCTATTTTATAATTAAAATATCATTTTTAAATATTTAACTTAGCCGGTGAATATATAATAGCTGATTCACACCCAAGGAGGTGGGTAGAGACCAGAGTTAATTATGTTTACAGCGTATAAGCTAAGAGTTTTTTCATTTTGACAGTTATCAATATAACAAAACCCAAATATATAGGTACCTGGTAAGGAAGTTGACTTAGACGATTACTCTGCCTTGTAAGTCTGTCTTCCTCACGGAGCCCAGCGATCCTCTTAGGATGCTGAAAGACTCCCAGGAGCTGAAGTATCAAGGGTTGCAACCCATATAACAGGACCTCATCAAACCCCTAATCTGGGCGCTCTCAAGAAATGACTTTGACCACCCGCCAAATCAACCAGGATGCGAAAGGCTTCTTAGCCTTCCGAACAACCCATAAAACAATATTAAAAACATTTCAAGAGACAGATTAAAAGGATATTGGAATTAGGGAAGTGTAGTGGTAGAACCCTCACCCACTACTGCACTCGCTGCAACGAATGGACCCAGTGTGTAGCAGTCCTCGTAAAGAGTCTGGACATCTTTTAAGTAAAATGACGCGAACACTGACTTGCTTCTCCAAAAAGTCGCGTCCATAATACTTTGCAGAGATTTATTTTGCTTGAAGGCCACGGAGGTTGCTATATCTCTAACTTCGTGCGTCTTAACCTTAAGCAAACATCGGTCTTTCTCATTCAAGTGAGAATGAGCTTCTCGTATTAAAAAAAAAATCTGATAAAATATGACAAAGCATTCTTTGACATAGGCAATGAAGGTTTCTTAACTGAGCACCATAATGCCTCAGATTTCCCTCATAATGACTTAGTACGAGCTAAATCGAACTTAAGAGCTCTAACAGGACATAATACTCTTTCCAGTTCGTTGCCTACGATCTCTGATAAGCAAGGAATATCAAAAGATTTAGGCCAAGGACGAGAAGGCAGTTCATTTTTGGCCAGGAAACCAAGTTGAAGTGAACAAGTGGCTTTATTCTGTAGAAAAGCCGATGTTCTTACTGAAGGCATGAAGTTCATTGACCCTTTTAGCCGAAGCCAAGCACACTAGGAAAAGTGTCTTGAGGGTGAGATCCTTCAGGGAGGCTGAATGTAATGGCTCAAACCTGTCTGACATGAGGAACCTTAGGACCACGTCTAAGTTCCATCCAGGAGTTGCCAAACGACGTTCCTTAGAGGTCTCGAAAGACTTAAGGAGATCTTGGAGATCTTTATTGTTGGAAAGATCTAAGCCTCTATGTCGAAAGACCGAAGCCAACATGCTCCTGTAGCCCTTAATCGTGGGAGCTGAAAGGGAGTGAACCTTTCTCAGATGTAAAAGAAAATCTGCGATTTGGGCTACAGAGGTACTGGACGAAGACACAGATGCTGACTTGCACCAGTCTCGAAAGACTTCCCACTTCGACTGGTATACTCTAATGGTAGAAGCTCTCCTAGCTCTTGCAATCGCACTGGCTGCCTCCTTCGAAAAGCCTCTAGCTCTTGAGAGTCTTTCGATAGTCTGAAGGAAGTCAGACGAAGAGCGGGGTGATTTTGATGGACATTCTTTACGTGGGGCTGACGTAACAGATCTACCGTTAGAGGAAGACTTCTTGGAAAGTCTACCAGCCATTGAAGTACCTCGGTGCACCACTCTCTCGCGGGCCAGAGGGTAGCAACCAACGTCAACCTTGTCCCTTCGTGAGAGGCGAACTTCTGCAGTACCTTGTTGACTATCTTGAATGGTGGGAATCCATATAACGCCAGAAAAGACCAATCCAGTAGAAACGCATCTATGTAGATTGCTTCTGTATCTAGGACTGGAGAGCAATAGATTGGTAACCTTTTGGTCAACGAGGAGGCAAAGAGGTCTATTGTGGGTTGACCCCAAGTAGCCCAAAGACTCTTGCCCACGTCATTGTGGAGGGTCCATTCCGTGGGTATCACCTGACCCCTCCGACTGAGACAGTCTGCCAAGACGTTCAAGTCCCCCTGGATGAATCTCGTCAACAGGGAGATGCCTCGAATTCTTGACCATAAGAGAAGGTCCCTTGCGATCTCGAGTAGCGTGAAGGAGTGTGTGCCTCCTTGCTTGGAGATGTACGCCAAAGTTGTGGTGTTGTCTGAGTTGCCTCTACCACTAAGTTTCGAAGAAGCCTTCTAATATCATCAAGGCCAATTGGACTGCTAATAGCTCCTTGCCGTTGATGTGCATGCTCTTCTGACTCGAGGTCCACAGACCCGAGCATTCCCGACCATCCAGGGTCGCACCCCAACCCAAATCCAACGCGTCTGAGGACAACACGTGGTTTGGGTTCTTGACTGCTAGGGATAGTCCCTCTCTCAGACTGATATTGCTGTCCCACCATTTCAGGCATGCCTTTACTGGTTCGGAGACTGGGAATGATACCGTATCTAATGTCTTGTCCTAGTTCCAGTGAAAGGCTAGATGGAACCGGAGAGGCAGAAGGTGTAGTCTCCCTTGTGAGACAAACTGCTCCAAGGATGAGAGAGTCCCTACGAGACTGTTCCAACTCCTGACTGAATAAACGTTTCGTTTCAGCATTAGTTGGACTTCGAGCAGGGCTTGACTGCGAATCTCCATCCCCAAATATAGAATAATCTGGGATGGGATCAGTTGGGACTTTTAGGTTGACCAAAAGTCCCAACTCCCTGGCCAGACTCAACGTCCAATGTAGATCCTGCAGACAGTGAAGACTGGACGATGCTCTGAGAAGCCAGTCGTCCAAGTACAGGGAGGCTCGGATCCCCGATAGATGGAGGGATTTTGCCACATTCCTCATGAGCCTCGTAAACACGAGAGGCGCAGGACTGAGGCCAAAGCACAGGGCTCGAAACTGGTACCCCACATTCCTGTAAACAAACCTCAGAAACGGTTGGGAATCCGGGTGTATAGGAATGTGGAAGTATGCCTCATGAAGATCGAGAGAGCCCATCCAGTCGCCTTCCATAAATGCTGTCAAGACAGCCTGGTAGACTTCATCGTGAAGTTTGTCTTGACAATGAACACATTGAGCGCACTTGCCTCTTACGTACTCCTGCAGTGAACATGGCTGCCAAATCATGGAGCCATCCCTGAGGGACTTGTTCCTGCAGAGAACGTGGCTGTCAGATCATTGGAGCCATCCCTGAAAGCCTTGTTTATGCATGACATAATTGTACAGCAAAACTTCAAAGGCTCGAAAACAGCTGTGAAGTCGACCTGTAAAATCTTGGAGCGTCTCATGGCCAGGCGCCAGGGAGAGTCTATGAGGTTTGAGAAGTCTATCTGGGCAGAGGCAGGAACTCTCAAGCCGAGAACTTCTCTCGTGTCATATCAGACTCTCGCTCTATAAGCCAGTTTAAAAGAAGGGAAAGCAAAGGCTGTCTCCCCCAAAATCCTCCTGGTGATAAACCAGTCGCCTAGCAAACGTAAAGCTCTCTTAGAAGAGCGAGAGAGCACTAGCTTATAAAACAACGGCTTCGAAGTAGTTAGGCCTAGTGCAAGCTCTGACGTTTAGGCGGACGAGGAGCAGCAGTTACAAAAAGATCCGGACAAAGATCCTTAAAAATCAGCATGATTTATTTAAAGTCCATAGAGGGCTAAGCAGCTTTAGGCTCCTCTCCGTCAGACAGAGTCTTCAAGGGAATATCAGTAGGAGGGGGAACAGCAACTTCCTCATCTGAAGGAACCTTGTCCGATAATAGCTGAGTCTCAAGCAAGGGAGAGACCTACCGTGGTGGCAATGCTTTACAAGCAGAGTCCACACGCACTGGTACATTAGTAGCAGACCAGGACGCAACGTCATGTAACTGCTTGACAGTCTGTGAACTATCAACAACAACAGGTGCGTGAGACCAGGACGCAACGTCATGTAACTGCTAGACAGTCTGTGAACTGTCAACAACAACAGGTGCGTGAGGACGCACAGCGTCCACTCGAGACTGCTTTGACCGCCTAGACTGAGCAGTCAAAACAACTCTAGAATGCGGAGGTTGACGCTCAGCGTCAAAACAAGTCAACTCCGATTGTTAGCGAACGTCCTGAACGTCAACAGGAGCATCAGCAAGTGGCCTAACGTCCAAATGTGGCTGAAAATCCACACGAGACCGCATCGAGTGTGGTTCTAAACAACCTGACTGACGTGACTTGGATACGCCAACGTCAACAGGACGCACAAAGGAACGTTAGGGTGGCTGAAAGCCAGGATCTCGATGAGATAAACGGCTAGGCTCAACGGACTTATCGGCAGAATATTCTTCCATAAGGGAGGCAAGCTTATTTTGCATGTCTTGCCGTACAACCGATTTAGGATCAACGGGAATGGTTGCGGTAAGAGACGAGGGTAACGTCTGTGACCGCAAAACCTTGCCTACAAAAAGACTCTCGGAGTCTGTGTTACGCTTTTGTTAGGCGGCGAGCAGTCTTCCGATGACTGCATAGGGTCAGAGCTGTCCTAATGGTTAAAACCAGGACGCTGGACCTGTCCTGAAAGGACTGACTTTCGCTTAAAGGGCCTCGAAACCTTGTTCCACGGTTTCTTATGCGTAAAGCCTTCGGATGACGAGGAGAAAATCGTCTCTCTCGCCTTATGGTAGGGGTGATCTTGGTAAGATACACCCGATACCATAGAGGGAACGTCTGTTCGCTGATCAAGGCCTCTCGAACCCATAAGTCGTACGACATTACTTCTCCCCTGGGCTTGGGAGCTTGCAAGAGGTCCCGGACTAGGCGAACGACAGGCACGAACAGACGAACCCTCGGTCGCAACACTGATAACACTTTGCGTAATATCACTTTATCACTACGATTTTCTGTTTTGCACTTATTTCACTGAAATCAAATTTTTTAACAATTCACATTAGGTATGAAAAAAACTGATTTCTACCTGAAGCACGCAATTCTACCCTCTCAAAAGGTTGTAATTGCGAAATCAGTCATATAAAGCAAAAAACAGTAAACATATTTTAAGATAAAAAAAAAATTCAGTGGCTGGGGAAGAGACTAAACACTAGTTCATTCAAAACTACGTTTTCAATCTCTCACCGTACATTGCCTTGGGACGAGAATAAAAAACTAAAAACGTTTTATCCTTTCTCCCCGTACAGAGACTAGGGACGAGAGTAACTCGAGAACAACGTTACCCGCTTGGGACGAGATAAAGATCGGAACGTTTTCTCTCCTCTCTCTCCCTCCGTCTCTCTCTCTCTCTCTCTCTCTCTCTCTCTCTCTCTCTCTCTCTTGATTTCGCACCTAAGAGAAGAGCCCATTGACGTTTCGTCAAAAAAACAGGTTATTTGACCAAAGGAAAAAACTGAAAGGTTTTTCAATTAAAAAGTTCCTTTAAAATAGAATTTAAAACATTTAAGCTTTGATAAAAGAATGAACAAAACGTCAGAATCGATTTATTCTTTCTGCAAAGTGAAACCGTGATACTCTCTCTCTCTATCGTAACGATAGAGCGCAAACTGCGTAGCATAAATAAACTAAACGTTAGTTCATCTTTGAAACAGTACGAAGACTATTCAAAGAAAATCTTTCATAAAAATTCTATTAACAAATATTCATTTAATAAGTTTTAAATCATTAGCTCTTTAAAAGCTATTTACGATTGAAAGGGCTCAACGTTGTTTAACTTCGGTTTCCAAGTTAGGACCGCCTACTCTCAGGAAAGGTCGCATATAAACAAATTTATTTTGATGTTTATTATAAATGGGAAGCTAATCGAAGAGGCCTAATAAAGGCGGTTGAGATATAAAATATATAGAGGAAAATCTATAATTAATTTATGACGTGATAATTGCTAAAAGCCTAAACACACTTCCGTACTGAGGGAAGGGTCGGCCATTTAAAAGTCAAAGAAAGTCCATACTCTCTTTGTCATCAAAAAATTAAATCTATCCAAAAACGAGTTCAAGATTTAAGATGAAGATAAAACACCTGCACTGCGAAAGCTCAAACCAAAATGAAGTACTTCACCAAATATGTTGAGAAAACTCCAGGTTCTACAGCGAGTATTGATACGTCTTGTCGTCAACGTCGACAGAGAAGAATTGAAGGGTTTGTTTACATGCAAGAGTGGTATCTGGCCAACAGTTGGCGCTGGTGGGCACACCCGCAACCTTCATAGCGATCGCTCGCGAGTTTTTTTAGTGTGTTTTCTGTCGAGCCGCAGAGTTGCAGCTATTATATATTCACCGGCTAAGTTAAATATTTAAAAAATACAGATTGAGAAAGGAGTTAGATAAGAAGACTACATCTCTCCAAAATTATTCACAACATGCATAGATGTTTTTAAAAATTTGGATTGGGAAAATGTAGGAATTAATATTAATGGGGAATACTTAACAGTTTAAGATTTGCAAATGACATAGTCCTGTTTAGAATCATGGGAGGAATTGCGAAAGATGATTGAAGATTTGAATAGAGAAAGCAGAAATGTAGGAGTGAAAATTAATATGAGTAAAACTAAGATGATATTCAATGAAAATGCTTACAATAAATAAGGTTTATGGATGGACCTCTAGAGATTACTAATGAATATATGTCCATAGGACAGACAGTAAGTGTTTCCCCAGGACATGAGAAGGAAATTAAAAGAAGGATAAGCATGGGATGGAGATAATGAAAAGTAAAATCAGATGGTCCTACAAGTATTAACTCATGCAATGCAACCTTGGAGCCTTACTAAAGCCTTAGAACATAAGCTAGTTAATACTTTAAAGAGCTAAGGAAAGAATAATAATAGGAACAATACTAAGAGACAGAAAAAGAGCAACACGGATATGAGAAAAAACTAAAGTAAAGGATATTCTGACATGATGTAAGTTAAAGAAATGGACATGGGCAGGACATATAATTAGAATGACAGATAACAGATGGACATTAAGAATAACAGAATTTGCGGGTATAAACTGGCATACAAAGACCATACACAGATGCAAGTAGGACATGTCTGAGGCCTCTGTCCTGCAGTGGACTATTAAAGGCTGATAATGATGAAGGTGACAGTATACCATTGACTTTAAAGGTCACTATGAGTAGAGGAGGCAAGGGACAGGACAGTGTACTAGAGACCGATAATTTATACAGAACATGTGATCAGCGTCCAAGCCCCTCTCTACCCAAGCTAGAGGCCAAGGAGGGCCAGGCAATGGCTAGTGACGAATTAACCGGTAGACATATAGGCTCATACAAAACCCCCATTCCTAGCTCACAGGGATAGTGAGGTTTTGACCACTAGTGAGAATTAGCTGTCACAAGACCTGAATTGAACGCTAAACTTGTGAAACATCCATTTTTAATATACCATACCATACCACAAACTGTTATTCCCATACACATCCTTCCATCCAACAGATATTTTGTCTGAAAATACAAAACTACTGACCTGAGTATATAAGCAGCTGTAGCAACAAAGTCTCCACCATCCGCAACAAGAATTGCATCATCAGGCAAATGTTTTTCTAGCTCCATGAAGACTTTCATGGGATTTAAATGCTTTTCGGGAACTACCTCAGCCATCTTTAAAAGAATACATAAAATAAATTTACACACCGCTAATTTGTACACATGCAGTATTTTCTTCAGTTTCTTCTATGACAAATGTGAATATCGAAAACGTTATAGACCTTATTACACTAAAACAATTAACAGTACATTATAAGAAAAGATTTTACTAATTAAAATGCCACTTTCATCAAATGTAGTAGCAGCTACTAAGGGTAGATTGATCTAAAAGAAACAAAGTCAAAATAAAAAATAAAAAATAATGCACTGGTTTTCAGCCACTTTATCTGACATATAAATAAACCTGATCACTAAATTCACAGGAAATCTGTGCAATGATGCTATTCGGACAAAATATTTCCAACCAATCATCTATTAGGAAACTTTTCCGAGATAAAAGGACATCCCAGATAGTGAGTGCAAATCTTCCTCACTAAAAAAAGTGAGTATAGACACCTTTCCGGACTGGGTAAATTTATAACACTATCAGAAAAACCCTTGTACTTCTCATCAGCTTCTTCTTTAAGCACCAGCATCATTTCTAAGTGGTTGATTTCTTATTCTCTACAATGTTACTCATCTATTCACAGATTACTTTCATCTAGATACCTCAGTATATATTAATATAAGTTACATACATTATCACCCACATCTTTAAGTAAGCTTGCCAATGTAAAACACGAAATTACCTTAAAATAAAAAAGATATACCCTAACATTCAGCATATTTTGTCTACATTCAAGAAAAAGATATAGTAATATAAAATTCAGACAACCTATTCTTGAAGTTGGTAGATAATTACATGAAACTTGGATGTTATGAAAACAGGAAAATATGCATTTGATACCATCAATACAAAAACAAAAATTGAAATTGGTCGTAAGGTAAAATGACCTACAAAAAATATTAATCAACTTTTAGGAAAAATAAGAATATGTAAAATTAATATATAAAGAGAGGCATTACCTTCAAATTTGAAGCCTCCTTTGCTTCATCCCTATCTCTGAGAGTGGCAACCCACTCGGGATCACACTTATAGTCCATTATATGAGCAGCCAGATCCCTGACAAAAGTTCCCACATCTCCTAAAACTGCTACAGTTGGCTTCCAAAACATATCAGCATTCTGCGAATGAATCATTTAATATTTAAAATCTCATATTTAAAAGTACTGTAAATACTTTCATGGTGTAAAGAAAACATTAAAACTAATTATTTCAATACTTAGTGACGTTCATTGTCGTTCCCTCCTTGGAAAAAGAATTCTGTAGCTATTCCAATCACTGCAATATATTGCCAAGAGTTGTATATGGTTAAGAACAATAACAAATCTAAAAAGTAATTTGTATTTTTCCTAGTACAAAACAGTGTTTTAAATAAGATTTCCCATCTCAACCGCTCCTCTCGGTGCTAGGCATAAGAACATAAGTGGGAGATGGTGTTGGCAGTGTCAAATTCAGCACAAGAGAAATGTTTAGTAAGACACTGACTTATCCTCCCCCTTGCCAGAAGGATAAGAGACTAGCTTCTTGACAAATGTAGTTTGAAAAGAGAGATGCTCCCTTGTGCAACTTAGCAGTATCAGATATCCGACAAGCATTTAACAGCTGTATTCCCTTGAGAGAGGAACAACAAAGAGGTAGAACTCTTAGTCATTCAATCTCTCCTCAAACCTTATGCCAGCTGTGCTGAAAACAGAATGGTTCCATAACACATAAAAAATGGCTTAAGTAAATTCTAATCATTTCAATTTTTTCAGGGAAATATTACACAATACTGTAAAGTACTGTGAAACCTACAAATTTGCAGATCTGCAGTGAAAGGGTTAAAGAGAATGAGAATAACCATGAAGTCCTCACTAGGGAGTCCTCTGTTATGACAACAGCCTCAATGGCTGTAGAGAGCTATAAAGGGCAGCGTTTTATACCGATGACGAGAGCTGCTGAAATTTCTGCTTAAAATTTATGGGTCAGGGCTGTCCTCTCCAGAGGAGGAAGGGCAATGAAATTTAGGAAGATTCACGGAAATAATTACTATTATTATCACTAGGTAGTCTAACCACATTTAAACAACGCTTAATCAAATCATCAGTCATACTATAGTAATCATAACAGCATATTAAAATACCATAACACTATCACTCATTAGGGAAAAAATTCCTGTCCTTAATCTGCAAACTATTAAGGTAGATTACAAATTGAAAAGGGTAAACATCTTTATTAAAAGATGAACTGCAGTGAAACTATACTCCCTTAACAAAGCCAAATTATGAAGTCAAAAAGAGAAGTACAAAGAAATCAAGACCACAAGATACTAACCTTGTACAGTTGCTCCTTGTTACGATTCACAGCAATAATTTTAGCCTTACGCCCCAAACTTCGTCCATAACCCAATCTAAAATCACACACAGCACCAGCAAGGATAATAACATCAGCTTCCTTTAAGGCATCTTTTCTACACTGCCTCATTTGTATAGCACTTTTCTGCCCTATAATGACAAAAAAAATCCAATTAAAACCTTCAGTTAAGGTATTAAGTATTATCTTACTAACGACAATAACATTCATGATTCAATGGTTTACTGATAACTGTGACATCAAAATATCTAGGATAAATATACAGGCTTGAAGAATGGAAGATAAAGATAAAATTCCAGATGGAAATGAAGAGGTAAGAAGAAAACACAAAACACCAAACTATCATGAGATACCATATATCAATGATTGCTTATGCATAAAACTACTTACCTAGTAAACCTCTGGACATTCCTCCAAGGAAACATGGTATACCAAGTCTCTCTAGCGACCGCCTCAAATCATCCACAGGTGTTGGTGGAAGGGTAGACTGGCTTCCCAAGACGAAAACTGGCTTTTTCGCTTTTGATATTAGCTGAGCACATTGGTCAACTGAAAAAAAAAAGGTATCATGATAAAAAATAATGCACAATTACATATCCAGATCAGTTGATGTCTCATGTCAAATACACATCAGTATTTGTCTTCTATTACTGTACATGAATGATCACACACAGCCTTTAAATAAGCTGAGGGGCTGAAAATGGAAAGAGTATGTTACTGTCAGATATGATAAAGCAAGCATTAAAAAAGAACAAGTTGAAATTGCAAATTTATTTTGTAAGCAAAATAAACATTGTCATACAATCAAATAACACAATTATAGCAGATTTCTAAAGTACTGGTAATTTGTATATTTCCTAGCTATGCAAACATAAATCCTTTGAATAGGGAGATGTTTTCAGAGTGAGCTATGAGTTAGAATGCTCGTTGAATTTGTTGACGAGGTAGTTAGCAACCGTTGGTAATTGTGGGTGAGAATCCTTGCTTTTCCATCTGTTGGAAGAGCCTCACTTTAATCTTCTAGCTCAGGACTGAGGGGAGGGGGTGAGGAGGAAAGTTTAACTTATAGGACTCAGGCTTTTATAGCTCGGAAGGATACAAATTAGTTTAAAAATTTATTTGTTCCTACACCCTATACAAACCTTTTGTCCTTTAAATATGGAGACTCAATGCTTAGTGGGTTGTAAGTACCCCTAAAACCAAACTGGTTTGTTTTTTTTGTTCCCTGGAAATGTCTATCTGCAGGAGCCCCTACGGGAGAGAAGGAGAGGACTCCAGCAACTTCCTGTCTATCTTTCAAAAGGATGAGTAGACTCATAGTGCCCGGTCTGTCCAAAATGAATTGTGCATGATCTAATAAAGAATCCCGTCCAGAATAATATACCTGGCATATGATGATCAATGTGGGTTAGTATAAATTCCAAAAACCTCCCCATCATTACAACTTATGGGGGAGATACTTCTCTAGATTAAAGAATTGAACTCATAAGTGTAACTTAACAGCATCAAGTCTTGAGAGTCAGATGTCTATCTGACGACCTTCTCAAAGGCTTGAATGGAGCACAGTTGAACCTTGCAATAACAGACTAATAGGGAGTAAGAAGTGTCTGATACTGCCAATAGTCCAGTGTATTCGCGAAAAGTTTCCCGAAGCATAAAATCAAGTAAAATTATACTATATAAGCTATAGGTTTACCATATATGCCCAACATGTGGGTAACATCAAAACAAGCAAGTGAAATTAACAAGCTTTTGTTTTCACCTTTGAATGACATAATCAAGGAATTTAAATTAAACGAAACTCATGAAGATGAAGTAATATAATTAAGGAATGTAAAATGAAACTCGCATAAAAACAAAGATTACTTCGGGCATGGGCCCTATCAAAACAGAATGAATACCGCACCAGAAAACACTAGCAAATAATCTGGGTGCTGCTATTACTACTTTCATTACATTCAAGTCAAAGTAAATCATAAAATAATGTATACAAGAATGCAATAAAACAATAAAATAATTTCTGTATACAGAAAGTTCTCAAGTTACAAACTAAATAGGTTCCAAAAAGCTGTTTGTAAGTTGAATTATTTACAAGTTGAATTTTTTAAAATTTTGGCCTAGGGTAAGCTTCACCTAACTCACATGCCTATGATTTTCAGCTGCAAAGGTCAACAAATAGTCCTGTTTTATATTGTAAATGTTGTCTTGCTTACTGCAATAAATTACATAATACTGATTCATTACTGTATTTCATTTTGAATTTTTGATACAGTATCTGATATTTATGACTTCAGTTAGATTTCTGTTTGAAGTGGAATTTTTGCAAGTTGGGGAGCTTAGGCTGATTGAATATACCAAGTAGTGATTCAAGAATGATTTACAGTAACATCCATTACCATTTATACAGCAAGCTGATTTGATTATGGATGAAAGATAACCAATATGCAGTGCACATGTCCAATTGTTTGTGCACTGTACATTTCTATCATATGAAAAAAATAATGAATAAAACATTACACAATTTAATACAGTAAGAAAAACGACATTCACAGTAACCTGATATTTATTTCTCATGATACAGTACTATTTGTTGACTTTTGCAGCTGAAAATCCCATGCACGTGAGTTAGGTTAGGCCAACCCTAGGCCAAAATTTAACAAATGACTTACAAACAGCTTCTTTGAACCTATTAAAATTGTAAGTTGAGGATCTTCTACAGAGTACAGAGAGAAATTTAGAGTCAATAGGGGAGGGGGGGAAAATTTCCTTAAGGACAAAAGACCTCTTGCCGGTCGGTTACAAGGCTTCAACATGGAAACAATATTCTATTTTGAAGCCGAATGACTTCACCAAGAAATTCTCTCGTTAATAGGGAAAGAGAAAGTGGCTTACATCGGGGAGACTGGGTCAAGGGTGATAAATAGGGTAACATAGAGCACAATTTCAGATGTGGCTACAGGTGCAGGAGCTTTGCCCACTGGCACAATTGTCACTTTACAACCCTTTAACAGTCCTTTTGGGCTTAGGGGGACACCATCAGTCACTGACACTACTGGTGTCAACACAGGAAACACTTGCACAAGGGGTATTGTGGGAGAGGTAGCCTTAGCTACCAGCTACCACAACAGTCATAAGGAGCCTAAGTGAAAACCTGAGGAGGTCCAAACCTCCCTTAAGTCAAGCTTATCGTCAGCAGTTTATATGAAAATGGGTGGAGATCCCCCAACCTTGATGGGGTGTGACAAGTACTGGGGGAACCCCACACAATACCATAACCTGAAAAACTTGCCAATGTAGATCAGATGACTCCTTGCTCCTGATGCATACTTTCTGGGGACCAAGCCAGGGGCATATGAGCAGAGGCTGCCATGGCTGGCACACTGAGTGAGACGACGGAAGAAACTAAAGACTTTTACGGCTTCTTCTTGCCTTTAACAAGACAGACCAACAGACCCCAAAGAAGGCTTAGCTCTTTTTTCCCAAACTCAAGGTACAACATGCACATGCCACAGCACAGAAAGCCAGGATCTACACTCGTCACACAGGCATGATTGCTAACAATCATGCCCCCGACAAGAAGCACAGGGTGTGGATCTACAGCTGGTTTACGCATAAGCTGGTTGCAATGTCCACCCTTTCCCAGTAAGTACGAATTTCTTACTACCTGTCCATCACCAAAGCAAACAACAGCCAGTATTGACTTCCTAAAAGAAAAAGAAATTCAAAAGTTTGATTGAGGGTGCAACAGTACTCCTGTTCAGGTTGCGGCTGAAAACAAAAGTGGAGATCTTTTGATAGATGGAGGTGCAGTGCTTCTAACCCATGCTACCTGTCTATCACCAAAGCAAACAACAGCCAGTATTGACTTCCTAAAAGAAAAAGAAATTCAAAAGTTTGATTGAGGGTGCAACAGTACTCCTGTTCAGGTTGCAGCTGAAAACAAAAGTGGAGATCTTTTGATAGATGGAGGTGCAGTGCTTCTAACCCATGCTACCTGTCTATCACCAAAGCAAACAACAGCCAGTATTGACTTACTAAAAGAAAAAGAAATTCAAAAGTTTGATTGAGGGTGCAACAGTACTCCTGTTCAGGTTGCGGCTGAAAACAAAAGTGGAGATCTTTTGATAGATGGAGGTGCAGTGCTTCTAACCCATGCTACCTGTCTATCACCAAAGCAAACAACAGCCAGTATTGACTTCCTAAAAGAAAAAGAAATTCAAAAGTTTGATTGAGGGTGCAACAGTACTCCTGTTCAGGTTGCGGCTGAAAACAAAAGTGGAGATCTTTTGATAGATGGAGGTGCAGTGCTTCTAACCCATGCTACCTGTCTATCACCAAAGCAAACAACAGCCAGTATTGACTTCCTAAAAGAAAAAGAAATTCAAAAGTTTGATTGAGGGTGCAACAGTACTCCTGTTCAGGTTGCGGCTGAAAACAAAAGTGGAGATCTTTTGATAGATGGAGGTGCAGTGCTTCTAACCCATGCTACCTGTCTATCACCAAAGCAAACAACAGCCAGTATTGACTTCCTAAAAGAAAAAGAAATTCAAAAGTTTGATTGAGGGTGCAACAGTACTCCTGTTCAGGTTGCGGCTGAAAACAAAAGTGGAGATCTTTTGATAGATGGAGGTGCAGTGCTTCTAACCCATGCTACCTGTCTATCACCAAAGCAAACAACAGCCAGTATTGACTTCCTAAAAGAAAAAGAAATTCAAAAGTTTGATTGAGGATGCAACAGTACTCCTGTTCAGGTTGCGGCTGAAAACAAAAGTGGAGATCTTTTGATAGATGGAGGTGCAGTGCTTCTAACCCATGCTACCTGTCTATCACCAAAGCAAACAACAGCCAGTATTGACTTCCTAAAAGAAAAAGAAATTCAAAAGTTTGATTGAGGTTGCGGCTGAAAACAAAAGTGGAGATCTTTTGATAGATGGAGGTGCAGTGCTTCTAACCCATGCTACCTGTCTATCACCAAAGCAAACAACAGCCAGTATTGACTTCCTAAAAGAAAAAGAAATTCAAAAGTTTGATTGAGGATGCAACAGTACTCCTGTTCAGGTTGCGGCTGAAAACAAAAGTGGAGATATTTTGATAGATGGAGGTGCAGTGCTTCTAACCCATGCTACCTGTCTATCACCAAAGCAAACAACAGCCAGTATTGACTTCCTAAAAGAAAAAGAAATTCAAAAGTTTGATTGAGGGTGCAACAGTACTCCTGTTCAGGTTGCGGCTGAAAACAAAAGTGGAGATCTTTTGATAGATGGAGGTGCAGTGCTTCTAACCCATGCTACCTGTCTATCACCAAAGCAAACAACAGCCAGTATTGACTTCCTAAAAGAAAAAGAAATTCAAAAGTTTGATTGAGGATGCAACAGTACTCCTGTTCAGGTTGCGGCTGAAAACAAAAGTGGAGATATTTTGAAAGATGGAGGTGCAGTGCTTCTAACCCATGCTACCTGTCTATCACCAAAGCAAACAACAGCCAGTATTGACTTCCTAAAAGAAAAAGAAATTCAAAAGTTTGATTGAGGGTGCAACAGTACTCCTGTTCAGGTTGCGGCTGAAAACAAAAGTGGAGATCTTTTGATAGATGGAGGTGCAGTGCTTCTAACCCATGCTACCTGTCTATCACCAAAGCAAACAACAGCCAGTATTGACTTCCTAAAAGAAAAAGAAATTCAAAAGTTTGATTGAGGGTGCAACAGTACTCCTGTTCAGGTTGCGGCTGAAAACACAAGTGGAGATCTTTTGATAGATGGAGGTGCAGTGCTTCTAACCCATGCTACCTGTCTATCACCAAAGCAAACAACAGCCAGTATTGACTTCCTAAAAGAAAAAGAAATTCAAAAGTTTGATTGAGGGTGCAACAGTACTCCTGTTCAGGTTGCGGCTGCAAACAAAAGTGGAGATCTTTTGATAGATGGAGGTGCAGTGCTTCTAACCCATGCTACCTGTCTATCACCAAAGCAAACAACAGCCAGTATTGACTTCCTAAAAAAAAAGAAATTCAAAAGTTTGATTGAGGGTGCAACAGTACTCCTGTTCAGGTTGCGGCTGAAAACAAAAGTGGAGATCTTTTGATAGATGGAGGTGCAGTGCTTCTAACCCATGCTACCTGTCTATCACCAAAGCAAACAACAGCCAGTATTGACTTCCTAAAAGAAAAAGAAATTCAAAAGTTTGATTGAGGGTGCAACAGTACTCCTGTTCAGGTTGCGGCTGAAAACAAAAGTGGAGATCTTTTGATAGATGGAGGTACAGTGCTTCTAACCCATGCTACCTGTCTATCACCAAAGTAAACAACAGCCAGTATTGACTTCCTAAAAGAAAAAGAAATTCAAAAGTTTGATTGAGGATGCAACAGTACTCCTGTTCAGGTTGCGGCTGAAAACAAAAGTGGAGATCTTTTGATAGATGGAGGTGCAGTGCTTCTAACCCATGCTACCTGTCTATCACCAAAGCAAACAACAGCCAGTATTGACTTCCTAAAAGAAAAAGAAATTCAAAAGTTTGATTGAGGGTGCAACAGTACTCCTGTTCAGGTTGCGGCTGAAAACAAAAGTGGAGATCTTTTGATAGATGGAGGTGCAGTGCTTCTAACCCATGCTACCTGTCTATCACCAAAGCAAACAACAGCCAGTATTGACTTCCTAAAAGAAAAAGAAATTCAAAAGTTTGATTGAGGGTGCAACAGTACTCCTGTTCAGGTTGCGGCTGAAAACAAAAGTGGAGATCTTTTGATAGATGGAGGTGCAGTGCTTCTAACCCATGCTACCTGTCTATCACCAAAGCAAACAACAGCCAGTATTGACTTCCTAAAAGAAAAAGAAATTCAAAAGTTTGATTGAGGGTGCAACAGTACTCCTGTTCAGGTTGCGGCTGAAAACAAAAGTGGAGATCTTTTGATAGATGGAGGTGCAGTGCTTCTAACCCATGCTACCTGTCTATCACCAAAGCAAACAACAGCCAGTATTGACTTCCTAAAAGAAAAAGAAATTCAAAAGTTTGATTGAGGATGCAACAGTACTCCTGTTCAGGTTGCGGCTGAAAACAAAAGTGGAGATCTTTTGATAGATGGAGGTGCAGTGCTTCTAACCCATGCTACCTGTCTATCACCAAAGCAAACAACAGCCAGTATTGACTTCCTAAAAGAAAAAGAAATTCAAAAGTTTGATTGAGGATGCAACAGTACTCCTGTTCAGGTTGCGGCTGAAAACAAAAGTGGAGATCTTTTGATAGATGGAGGTGCAGTGCTTCTAACCCATGCTACCTGTTTATCACCAAAGCAAACAACAGCCAGTATTGACTTCCTAAAAGAAAAAGAAATTCAAAAGTTTGATTGAGGGTGCAACAGTCCTCCTGTTCAGGTTGCGGCTGAAAACAAAAGTGGAGATCTTTTGATAGATGGAGGTGCAGTGCTTCTAACCCATGCTACCTGTCTATCACCAAAGCAAACAACAGCCAGTATTGACTTCCTAAAAGAAAAAGAAATTCAAAAGTTTGATTGAGGATGCAACAGTACTCCTGTTCAGGTTGCGGCTGAAAACAAAAGTGGAGATCTTTTGATAGATGGAGGTGCAGTGCTTCTAACCCATGCTACCTGTCTATCACCAAAGCAAACAACAGCCAGTATTGACTTCCTAAAAGAAAAAGAAATTCAAAAGTTTGATTGAGGGTGCAACAGTACTCCTGTTCAGGTTGCGGCTGAAAACAAAAGTGGAGATCTTTTGATAGATGGAGGTGCAGTGCTTCTAACCCATGCTACCTGTCTATCACCAAAGCAAACAACAGCCAGTATTGACTTCCTAAAAGAAAAAGAAATTCAAAAGTTTGATTGAGGATGCAACAGTACTCCTGTTCAGGTTGTGGCTGAAAACAAAAGTGGAGATCTTTTGATAGATGGAGGTGCAGTGCTTCTAACCCATGCTACCTGTCTATCACCAAAGCAAACAACAGCCAGTATTGACTTCCTAAAAGAAAAAGAAATTCAAAAGTTTGATTGAGGGTGCAACAGTACTCCTGTTCAGGTTGCGGCTGAAAACAAAAGTGGAGATCTTTTGATAGATGGAGGTGCAGTGCTTCTAACCCATGCTACCTGTCTATCACCAAAGCAAACAACAGCCAGTATTGACTTCCTAAAAGAAAAAGAAATTCAAAAGTTTGATTGAGGGTGCAACAGTACTCCTGTTCAGGTTGCGGCTGAAAACAAAAGTGGAGATCTTTTGATAGATGGAGGTGCAGTGCTTCTAACCCATGCTACCTGTCTATCACCAAAGCAAACAACAGCCAGTATTGACTTCCTAAAAGAAAAAGAAATTCAAAAGTTTGATTGAGGGTGCAACAGTACTCCTGTTCAGGTTGCGGCTGAAAACAAAAGTGGAGATCTTTTGATAGATGGAGGTGCAGTGCTTCTAACCCATGCTACCTGTCTATCACCAAAGCAAACAACAGCCAGTATTGACTTCCTAAAAGAAAAAGAAATTCAAAAGTTTGATTGAGGATGCAACAGTACTCCTGTTCAGGTTGCGGCTGAAAACAAAAGTGGAGATCTTTTGATAGATGGAGGTGCAGTGCTTCTAACCCATGCTACCTGTCTATCACCAAAGCAAACAACAGCCAGTATTGACTTCCTAAAAGAAAAAGAAATTCAAAAGTTTGATTGAGGATGCAACAGTACTCCTGTTCAGGTTGCGGCTGAAAACAAAAGTGGAGATCTTTTGATAGATGGAGGTGCAGTGCTTCTAACCCATGCTACCTGTCTATCACCAAAGCAAACAACAGCCAGTATTGACTTCCTAAAAGAAAAAGAAATTCAAAAGTTTGATTGAGGGTGCAACAGTACTCCTGTTCAGGTTGCGGCTGAAAACAAAAGTGGAGATCTTTTGATAGATGGAGGTGCAGTGCTTCTAACCCATGCTACCTGTCTATCACCAAAGTAAACAACAGCCAGTATTGACTTCCTAAAAGAAAAAGAAATTCAAAAGTTTGATTGAGGATGCAACAGTACTCCTGTTCAGGTTGCGGCTGAAAACAAAAGTGGAGATCTTTTGATAGATGGAGGTGCAGTGCTTCTAACCCATGCTACCTGTCTATCACCAAAGCAAACAACAGCCAGTATTGACTTCCTAAAAGAAAAAGTAATTCAAAAGTTTGATTGAGGGTGCAACAGTACTCCTGTTCAGGTTGCGGCTGAAAACAAAAGTGGAGATCTTTTGATAGATGGAGGTGCAGTGCTTCTAACCCATGCTACCTGTCTATCACCAAAGCAAACAACAGCCAGTATTGACTTCCTAAAAGAAAAAGAAATTCAAAAGTTTGATTGAGGATGCAACAGTACTCCTGTTCAGGTTGCGGCTGAAAACAAAAGTGGAGATCTTTTGATAGATGGAGGTGCAGTGCTTCTAACCCATGCTACCTGTCTATCACCAAAGCAAACAACAGCCAGTATTGACTTCCTAAAAGAAAAAGAAATTCAAAAGTTTGATTGAGGGTGCAACAGTACTCCTGTTCAGGTTGCGGCTGAAAACAAAAGTGGAGATCTTTTGATAGATGGAGGTGCAGTGCTTCTAACCCATGCTACCTGTCTATCACCAAAGCAAACAACAGCCAGTATTGACTTCCTAAAAGAAAAAGAAATTCAAAAGTTTGATTGAGGGTGCAACAGTACTCCTGTTCAGGTTGCGGCTGAAAACAAAAGTGGAGATCTTTTGATAGATGGAGGTGCAGTGCTTCTGACCCATGCTACCTGTCTATCACCAAAGCAAACAACAGCCAGTATTGACTTCCTAAAAGAAAAAGAAATTCAAAAGTTTGATTGAGGATGCAACAGTACTCCTGTTCAGGTTGCGGCTGAAAACAAAAGTGGAGATCTTTTGATAGATGGAGGTGCAGTGCTTCTAACCCATGCTACCTGTCTATCACCAAAGCAAACAACAGCCAGTATTGACTTCCTAAAAGAAAAAGAAATTCAAAAGTTTGATTGAGGGTGCAACAGTACTCCTGTTCAGGTTGCGGCTGAAAACAAAAGTGGAGATCTTTTGATAGATGGAGGTGCAGTGCTTCTAACCCATGCTACCTGTCTATCACCAAAGCAAACAACAGCCAGTATTGACTTCCTAAAAGAAAAAGAAATTCAAAAGTTTGATTGAGGATGCAACAGTACTCCTGTTCAGGTTGCGGCTGAAAACAAAAGTGGAGATCTTTTGATAGATGGAGGTGCAGTGCTTCTAACCCATGCTACCTGTCTATCACCAAAGAAAACAACAGCCAGTATTGACTTCCTAAAAGAAAAAGAAATTCAAAAGTTTGATTGAGGGTGCAACAGTACTCCTGTTCAGGTTGCGGCTGAAAACAAAAGTGGAGATCTTTTGATAGATGGAGGTGCAGTGCTTCTAACCCATGCTACCTGTCTATCACCAAAGCAAACAACAGCCAGTATTGACTTCCTAAAAGAAAAAGAAATTCAAAAGTTTGATTGAGGATGCAACAGTACTCCTGTTCAGGTTGCGGCTGAAAACAAAAGTGGAGATCTTTTGATAGATGGAGGTGCAGTGCTTCTAACCCATGCTACCTGTCTATCACCAAAGCAAACAACAGCCAGTATTGACTTCCTAAAAGAAAAAGAAATTCAAAAGTTTGATTGAGGATGCAACAGTACTCCTGTTCAGGTTGCGGCTGAAAACAAAAGTGGAGATCTTTTGATAGATGGAGGTGCAGTGCTTCTAACCCATGCTACCTGTCTATCACCAAAGCAAACAACAGCCAGTATTGACTTCCTAAAAGAAAAAGAAATTCAAAAGTTTGATTGAGGATGCAACAGTACTCCTGTTCAGGTTGCGGCTGAAAACAAAAGTGGAGATCTTTTGATAGATGGAGGTGCAGTGCTTCTAACCCATGCTACCTGTCTATCACCAAAGCAAACAACAGCCAGTATTGACTTCCTAAAAGAAAAAGAAATTCAAAAGTTTGATTGAGGGTGCAACAGTACTCCTGTTCAGGTTGCGGCTGAAAACAAAAGTGGAGATCTTTTGATAGATGGAGGTGCAGTGCTTCTAACCCATGCTACCTGTCTATCACCAAAGCAAACAACAGCCAGTATTGACTTCCTAAAAGAAAAAGAAATTCAAAAGTTTGATTGAGGATGCAACAGTACTCCTGTTCAGGTTGTGGCTGAAAACAAAAGTGGAGATCTTTTGATAGATGGAGGTGCAGTGCTTCTAACCCATGCTACCTGTCTATCACCAAAGCAAACAACAGCCAGTATTGACTTCCTAAAAGAAAAAGAAATTCAAAAGTTTGATTGAGGGTGCAACAGTACTCCTGTTCAGGTTGCGGCTGAAAACAAAAGTGGAGATCTTTTGATAGATGGAGGTGCAGTGCTTCTAACCCATGCTACCTGTCTATCACCAAAGCAAACAACAGCCAGTATTGACTTCCTAAAAGAAAAAGAAATTCAAAAGTTTGATTGAGGATGCAACAGTACTCCTGTTCAGGTTGCGGCTGAAAACAAAAGTGGAGATCTTTTGATAGATGGAGGTGCAGTGCTTCTAACCCATGCTACCTGTCTATCACCAAAGCAAACAACAGCCAGTATTGACTTCCTAAAAGAAAAAGAAATTCAAAAGTTTGATTGAGGATGCAACAGTACTCCTGTTCAGGTTGCGGCTGAAAACAAAAGTGGAGATCTTTTGATAGATGGAGGTGCAGTGCTTCTAACCCATGCTACCTGTCTATCACCAAAGCAAACAACAGCCAGTATTGACTTCCTAAAAGAAAAAGAAATTCAAAAGTTTGATTGAGGATGCAACAGTACTCCTGTTCAGGTTGCGGCTGAAAACAAAAGTGGAGATCTTTTGATAGATGGAGGTGCAGTGCTTCTAACCCATGCTACCTGTCTATCACCAAAGCAAACAACAGCCAGTATTGACTTCCTAAAAGAAAAAGAAATTCAAAAGTTTGATTGAGGGTGCAACAGTACTCCTGTTCAGGTTGCGGCTGAAAACAAAAGTGGAGATCTTTTGATAGATGGAGGTGCAGTGCTTCTAACCCATGCTACCTGTCTATCACCAAAGCAAACAACAGCCAGTATTGACTTCCTAAAAGAAAAAGAAATTCAAAAGTTTGATTGAGGATGCAACAGTACTCCTGTTCAGGTTGTGGCTGAAAACAAAAGTGGAGATCTTTTGATAGATGGAGGTGCAGTGCTTCTAACCCATGCTACCTGTCTATCACCAAAGCAAACAACAGCCAGTATTGACTTCCTAAAAGAAAAAGAAATTCAAAAGTTTGATTGAGGGTGCAACAGTACTCCTGTTCAGGTTGCGGCTGAAAACAAAAGTGGAGATCTTTTGATAGATGGAGGTGCAGTGCTTCTAACCCATGCTACCTGTCTATCACCAAAGCAAACAACAGCCAGTATTGACTTCCTAAAAGAAAAAGAAATTCAAAAGTTTGATTGAGGGTGCAACAGTACTCCTGTTCAGGTTGCGGCTGAAAACAAAAGTGGAGATCTTTTGATAGATGGAGGTGCAGTGCTTCTAACCCATGCTACCTGTCTATCACCAAAGCAAACAACAGCCAGTATTGACTTCCTAAAAGAAAAAGAAATTCAAAAGTTTGATTGAGGGTGCAACAGTACTCCTGTTCAGGTTGCGGCTGAAAACAAAAGTGGAGATCTTTTGATAGATGGAGGTGCAGTGCTTCTAACCCATGCTACCTGTCTATCACCAAAGCAAACAACAGCCAGTATTGACTTCCTAAAAGAAAAAGAAATTCAAAAGTTTGATTGAGGATGCAACAGTACTCCTGTTTAGGTTGCGGCTGAAAACAAAAGTGGAGATCTTTTGATAGATGGAGGTGCAGTGCTTCTAACCCATGCTACCTGTCTATCACCAAAGCAAACAACAGCCAGTATTGACTTCCTAAAAGAAAAAGAAATTCAAAAGTTTGATTGAGGATGCAACAGTACTCCTGTTCAGGTTGCGGCTGAAAACAAAAGTGGAGATCTTTTGATAGATGGAGGTGCAGTGCTTCTAACCCATGCTACCTGTCTATCACCAAAGCAAACAACAGCCAGTATTGACTTCCTAAAAGAAAAAGAAATTCAAAAGTTTGATTGAGGATGCAACAGTACTCCTGTTCAGGTTGTGGCTGAAAACAAAAGTGGAGATCTTTTGATAGATGGAGGTGCAGTGCTTCTAACCCATGCTACCTGTCTATCACCAAAGCAAACAACAGCCAGTATTGACTTCCTAAAAGAAAAAGAAATTCAAAAGTTTGATTGAGGATGCAACAGTACTCCTGTTCAGGTTGCGGCTGAAAACAAAAGTGGAGATCTTTTGATAGATGGAGGTGCAGTGCTTCTAACCCATGCTACCTGTCTATCACCAAAGCAAACAACAGCCAGTATTGACTTCCTAAAAGAAAAAGAAATTCAAAAGTTTGATTGAGGGTGCAACAGTACTCCTGTTCAGGTTGCGGCTGAAAACAAAAGTGGAGATCTTTTGATAGATGGAGGTGCAGTGCTTCTAACCCATGCTACCTGTCTATCACCAAAGCAAACAACAGCCAGTATTGACTTCCTAAAAGAAAAAGAAATTCAAAAGTTTGATTGAGGGTGCAACAGTACTCCTGTTCAGGTTGCGGCTGAAAACAAAAGTGGAGATCTTTTGATAGATGGAGGTGCAGTGCTTCTAACCCATGCTACCTGTCTATCACCAAAGCAAACAACAGCCAGTATTGACTTCCTAAAAGAAAAAGAAATTCAAAAGTTTGATTGAGGGTGCAACAGTACTCCTGTTCAGGTTGTGGCTGAAAACAAAAGTGGAGATCTTTTGATAGATGGAGGTGCAGTGCTTCTAACCCATGCTACCTGTCTATCACCAAAGCAAACAACAGCCAGTATTGACTTCCTAAAAGAAAAAGAAATTCAAAAGTTTGATTGAGGGTGCAACAGTACTCCTGTTCAGGTTGCGGCTGAAAACAAAAGTGGAGATCTTTTGATAGATGGAGGTGCAGTGCTTCTAACCCATGCTACCTGTCTATCACCAAAGCAAACAACAGCCAGTATTGACTTCCTAAAAGAAAAAGAAATTCAAAAGTTTGATTGAGGGTGCAACAGTACTCCTGTTCAGGTTGCGGCTGAAAACAAAAGTGGAGATCTTTTGATAGATGGAGGTGCAGTGCTTCTAACCCATGCTACCTGTCTATCACCAAAGCAAACAACAGCCAGTATTGACTTCCTAAAAGAAAAAGAAATTCAAAAGTTTGATTGAGGATGCAACAGTACTCCTGTTCAGGTTGCGGCTGAAAACAAAAGTGGAGATCTTTTGATAGATGGAGGTGCAGTGCTTCTAACCCATGCTACCTGTCTATCACCAAAGCAAACAACAGCCAGTATTGACTTCCTAAAAGAAAAAGAAATTCAAAAGTTTGATTGAGGATGCAACAGTACTCCTGTTCAGGTTGCGGCTGAAAACAAAAGTGGAGATCTTTTGATAGATGGAGGTGCAGTGCTTCTAACCCATGCTACCTGTTTATCACCAAAGCAAACAACAGCCAGTATTGACTTCCTAAAAGAAAAAGAAATTCAAAAGTTTGATTGAGGGTGCAACAGTACTCCTGTTCAGGTTGCGGCTGAAAACAAAAGTGGAGATCTTTTGATAGATGGAGGTGCAGTGCTTCTAACCCATGCTACCTGTCTATCACCAAAGCAAACAACAGCCAGTATTGACTTCCTAAAAGAAAAAGAAATTCAAAAGTTTGATTGAGGATGCAACAGTACTCCTGTTCAGGTTGCGGCTGAAAACAAAAGTGGAGATCTTTTGATAGATGGAGGTGCAGTGCTTCTAACCCATGCTACCTGTCTATCACCAAAGCAAACAACAGCCAGTATTGACTTCCTAAAAGAAAAAGAAATTCAAAAGTTTGATTGAGGGTGCAACAGTACTCCTGTTCAGGTTGCGGCTGAAAACAAAAGTGGAGATCTTTTGATAGATGGAGGTGCAGTGCTTCTAACCCATGCTACCTGTCTATCACCAAAGCAAACAACAGCCAGTATTGACTTCCTAAAAGAAAAAGAAATTCAAAAGTTTGATTGAGGATGCAACAGTACTCCTGTTCAGGTTGTGGCTGAAAACAAAAGTGGAGATCTTTTGATAGATGGAGGTGCAGTGCTTCTAACCCATGCTACCTGTCTATCACCAAAGCAAACAACAGCCAGTATTGACTTCCTAAAAGAAAAAGAAATTCAAAAGTTTGATTGAGGGTGCAACAGTACTCCTGTTCAGGTTGCGGCTGAAAACAAAAGTGGAGATCTTTTGATAGATGGAGGTGCAGTGCTTCTAACCCATGCTACCTGTCTATCACCAAAGCAAACAACAGCCAGTATTGACTTCCTAAAAGAAAAAGAAATTCAAAAGTTTGATTGAGGGTGCAACAGTACTCCTGTTCAGGTTGCGGCTGAAAACAAAAGTGGAGATCTTTTGATAGATGGAGGTGCAGTGCTTCTAACCCATGCTACCTGTCTATCACCAAAGCAAACAACAGCCAGTATTGACTTCCTAAAAGAAAAAGAAATTCAAAAGTTTGATTGAGGGTGCAACAGTACTCCTGTTCAGGTTGCGGCTGAAAACAAAAGTGGAGATCTTTTGATAGATGGAGGTGCAGTGCTTCTAACCCATGCTACCTGTCTATCACCAAAGCAAACAACAGCCAGTATTGACTTCCTAAAAGAAAAAGAAATTCAAAAGTTTGATTGAGGATGCAACAGTACTCCTGTTCAGGTTGCGGCTGAAAACAAAAGTGGAGATCTTTTGATAGATGGAGGTGCAGTGCTTCTAACCCATGCTACCTGTCTATCACCAAAGCAAACAACAGCCAGTATTGACTTCCTAAAAGAAAAAGAAATTCAAAAGTTTGATTGAGGATGCAACAGTACTCCTGTTCAGGTTGCGGCTGAAAACAAAAGTGGAGATCTTTTGATAGATGGAGGTGCAGTGCTTCTAACCCATGCTACCTGTCTATCACCAAAGCAAACAACAGCCAGTATTGACTTCCTAAAAGAAAAAGAAATTCAAAAGTTTGATTGAGGGTGCAACAGTACTCCTGTTCAGGTTGCGGCTGAAAACAAAAGTGGAGATCTTTTGATAGATGGAGGTGCAGTGCTTCTAACCCATGCTACCTGTCTATCACCAAAGCAAACAACAGCCAGTATTGACTTCCTAAAAGAAAAAGAAATTCAAAAGTTTGATTGAGGGTGCAACAGTACTCCTGTTCAGGTTGCGGCTGAAAACAAAAGTGGATATCTTTTGATAGATGGAGGTGCAGTGCTTCTAACCCATGCTACCTGTCTATCACCAAAGCAAACAACAGCCAGTATTGACTTCCTAAAAGAAAAAGAAATTCAAAAGTTTGATTGAGGGTGCAACAGTACTCCTGTTCAGGTTGCGGCTGAAAACAAAAGTGGAGATCTTTTGATAGATGGAGGTGCAGTGCTTCTAACCCATGCTACCTGTCTATCACCAAAGCAAACAACAGCCAGTATTGACTTCCTGAAAGAAAAAGAAATTCAAAAGTTTGATTGAGGATGCAACAGTACTCCTGTTCAGGTTGCGGCTGAAAACAAAAGTGGAGATCTTTTGATAGATGGAGGTGCAGTGCTTCTAACCCATGCTACCTGTCTATCACCAAAGCAAACAACAGCCAGTATTGACTTCCTAAAAGAAAAAGAAATTCAAAAGTTTGATTGAGGGTGCAACAGTACTCCTGTTCAGGTTGCGGCTGAAAACAAAAGTGGAGATCTTTTGATAGATGGAGGTGCAGTGCTTCTAACCCATGCTACCTGTCTATCACCAAAGCAAACAACAGCCAGTATTGACTTCCTAAAAGAAAAAGAAATTCAAAAGTTTGATTGAGGGTGCAACAGTACTCCTGTTCAGGTTGCGGCTGAAAACAAAAGTGGAGATCTTTTGATAGATGGAGGTGCAGTGCTTCTAACCCATGCTACCTGTCTATCACCAAAGCAAACAACAGCCAGTATTGACTTCCTAAAAGAAAAAGAAATTCAAAAGTTTGATTGAGGGTGCAACAGTACTCCTGTTCAGGTTGCGGCTGAAAACAAAAGTGGAGATCTTTTGATAGATGGAGGTGCAGTGCTTCTAACCCATGCTACCTGTCTATCACCAAAGCAAACAACAGCCAGTATTGACTTCCTAAAAGAAAAAGAAATTCAAAAGTTTGATTGAGGGTGCAACAGTACTCCTGTTCAGGTTGCGGCTGAAAACAAAAGTGGAGATCTTTTGATAGATGGAGGTGCAGTGCTTCTAACCCATGCTACCTGTCTATCACCAAAGCAAACAACAGCCAGTATTGACTTCCTAAAAGAAAAAGAAATTCAAAAGTTTGATTGAGGGTGCAAACTGT
>NC_090735.1:8322109-8329609 GCF_036898095.1 Palaemon carinicauda
CAAATAATATCAAAACTGAGAACCCCCTTGTTTTTTTCATATCCCAAGGACCATAGAAGCCCCTTATTAATGTTACTCAAAATAAAAGAGATATAGAATCCGGCGTTTACAAAGTACCATGTAGGGATTGTGAAAGTCTGCGTTGGGCAAACGGCCCGTTCCCTATCTCAAAGATTATCCGAACACAAAGATCTGTTAGATATGGCTATGAAAACTCGGGGATTTTCGTTCACCTTAGGGATTTAGGGGAACCAGATTAACTGGAGTGAGTCGTCTTTGCTTTTAAGAGTACCTGTCCGTACAGAAGAAAATCCCTGGAATCAGCCATCATAAATCAATCAAACACAATGAACCTATCTGGCGGCAAATGGAAAGCTGACACAGTGACAAAACTCTCTCAACCCTATCATTAAGAAGATAATCACGAGACCGACCGCCAGGGATGCATCAGAGGTCAAGACTTCCTCCGAGCGGCTCAACAATAAGAAGGACGCACCTGGATGTAAATTAAATTTGGCTAATCCTTCCAGCAATTATAACAACTATAGAACAATTGAACACACCCTTTTGCTTTCGTATATAAACCTTCACTCTCCACTGTATTCCTCCTTTTTACTTTACATCCTGAAGAGGGTCGATGTTTATTGACCGAAATATAATGTGATTTATTCATATTTCCCTGTTTCTTTTATGGGCCTTTTGAAAAAGCATGTTAAACTTCGATTAAAGTTATAAGTAAGACATATATATATATATATATATTATTATTATTATTATTACTATCCAAGCTACAACCCTAATTGGAAAAAGCAAGATGCTATAAGCCCAGGGCTCCAATAGGGAAAAATAGCCCAGTGAGGAAAGGAAATAAGGAAATAAATAACTGAAGAGAACAAATTAACAATAAATCATTCTAAAAAAAGTAACAACGTCATAACAGATATGTCATATACAAACTACTAACAACGTCAAAAACAAATATGTCATATATAAACTATAAAAAGACTCATGTCCGCCTGGGTCAACAAAAAGCATTTGCTCCCACTTTGAACTTTTGAAGTTCTACTGATTCAACAACCCGATTAGGAAGATCATTCCACAACTTAGGAACAGCTGGAATAAAACTTCTAGAATACTGCATAGTATTGAGCCTCGTGATGGAGAAGGCCTGGCTATTAGAATTAACTGCCTGCCTAGTATACGAACAGGATAGAATTGTCCAGGGAGATCTGAATGTAAAGGATGGTCAGAGTTATGAAAAATCTTATGCAACATGGCATAATGAACTAATTGAACGACGGGTGCCAGAGATTAATATCTAGATCAGGAATACGAAATTTAATAGACCGAAGTTTCTGTCCAACAAATTAAGATGAGAATCAGCAGCTGAGACCAGACAGGAGAACAATACTCAAAACAAGGTAGAATAAAAGAATTAAAACACTTCTTCAGAATAGATTGATCACCAAATATCTTAAAAGACTTTCTCAATAAGCCAATTTTTTTGTGCAATTGAAGAAGACACAGACCTTATATGTTTCTCAAAAGTAAATTTGCTATCGAGAAACACACCTAAAATTTTGAAAGTCATACAAATTTAAAGAAACATTATCATACTGAGATCCGGATGTTGAGGAGCCACTGTCCTTGACCTACTTACAATCATACTTTGAGTTTTGTTAGGATTCAACTTCATACCCCATAACTTGCACCATGCACTAATTTTAGCTAAATCTCTATTAAGGGATTCACCAACCCCAGATCTACATTCAGGGGATGGAATTGATGCAAAGAGAGAGTAGCATCATCTGCATATGCAACAAGCTTATTTTCTAGGCCAAACCACATGTCATGTGTATATAGAATGAAAAGTAATGGGCCAAGAACACTACCCTGTGGAACACCGGATATCACATTCCTACACTCACTATGGTGCCCATCAACAACTACTCTTTGAGATCTACTACTTAAAAAATCAATAATAATGCTAAGAAACGACCCACCCACTCCCAACTGTTTCAGTTTGAAAACAGGGCCTCATGATTAACACGGTCAAAGGCAGCACTAAAATCAAGGCCAATCATACGAACTTCCCGACCACAATCAAGGGATTTCTGTACTGCATTGGAGATTGTAAGAAGGGCATCACATGCTCCAAGGCCTTTACGAAAACCAAATTGCAAACTAGGGAATAGATGATTACCTTCAGCAAACCTATTAAGACGTTTTGCCAGAAGACGTTCAAAAACTTTAGATAATATGGGAGTTATGGAAATTGGGCGGTAATCAGAGGGACTTGAGCTACCACAAACACATTTACATAGAGGAGTAACATTACCAATTCTCAAACAAGTGCTAAAAGCTCCTCTTCTTGCTAACTTGCGCAAAATAACAGATAACTTTGGAGCTAAGAATCTGCTGTCTTTATAAAAAACAAAGAAAAATACCATTTGGGTCTACACCTCCATAAGCATCAAGGTCCATCAACAGAGCTTTAATCTCACGAGATCGAAAAGCTAACTATATATACACACCCATATATATATATATATATATATATATATATATATATATATATTATATATATATATATATACATATATATATATATATATACACACACACATATATATATATAAATATATATTATATATATATATTATATATATATATATATTTATATATTTAGATATTTATTATATATGTATATACACACACCATATTATAAATAAATATATATATATATATATATATATATATATATACATATATATATATATATTTTATATATATATATATATATATAATATATATTATATATATATATATATATATAGTATATATATATATATATACATATATACACACTGTATATATATATATATATTTAGCAAAAGGTAAGGAGGTGTATGTTGCGTTTATGGATCTGGAGAAAGCATATGATAGAGTTGATAGGGAAGCAATGTGGAATGTGATGAGGTTATATGGAGTTGGTGGAAGGTTGTTGCAAGCAGTGAAAAGTTTCTACAAAGGTAGTAAAGCATGTGTTAGAATAGGAAATGAAGTGAGCGATTGGTTTCCGGTGAGAGTGGGGCTGAGACAGAGATGTGTGATGTCGCCGTGGTTGTTTAACTTGTATGTTGATGGAGTGGTGAAAGAGGTGAATGCTCGAGTGCTTGGACGAGGATTAAAACTGTAGGCGAGAATGATCATGAATGGGAGGTAAATCAGTTGTTGTTTGCGGATGATACTGTACTGGTTGCAGACACAGAAGAGAAGCTTGACCGACTAGTGACAGAATTTGGAAGGGTGTGTGAGAGAAGGAAGTTGAGAGTTAATGTGGGTAAGAGTAAGGTTATGAGATGTACGAGAAGGGAAGGTGGTGCAAGGTTGAATGTCATGTTGAATGGAGAGTTACTTGAGGAGGTGGATCAGTTTAAGTACTTGGGGTCTGTTGTTGCAGCAAATGGTGGAGTGGAAGCAGATGTACGTCAGAGAGTGAATGAAGGTTTCAAAGTGTTGGGGGCAGTTAAGGGAGTAGTAAAAAAATAGAGGGTTGGGCATGAATGTAAAGAGAGTTCTATATGAGAAAGTGATTGTACCAACTGTGATGTATGGATCGGAGTTGTGGGGAATGAAAGTGATGGAGAGACAGAAATTGAATGTGTTTGAGATGAAGTGTCTGAGGAGTATGGCTGGTGTATCTCGAGTTGATAGGGTTAGGAACGAAGTGGTGAAGGTGAGAACGGGTGTAAGAAATGAGTTAGCGGCTAGAGTGGATATGAATGTGTTGAGGTGGTTTGGCCATGTTGAGAGAATGGAAAATGGCTGTCTGCTAAAGAAGGTTATGAATGCAAGAGTTGATGGGAGAAGTACAAGAGGAAGGCCAAGGTTTGGGTGGATGGATGGTGTGAAGAAAGCTCTGGGTGATAGGAGGATAGATGTGAGAGAGGCAAGAGAGCGTGTAGAAATAGGAATGAATGGCGAGCGATTGTGACGCAGTTCCGGTAGGCCCTGCTGCTTCCTCCGGTGCCTTAGATGACCGCGGAGGTAGAAGCAGTAGGGACTCAGCAGTATGAAGCTTCATCTGTGGTGGAAATGTGGGAGGTTGGGCTGTGGCACTCTAGCAATACCAGCTGAACTCGGCTGAGTCCCTGGTTAGGCTGGAGGAACGTAGAGAGTAGAGGTCCCCTTTTTTGTTTTGTTTCTTGTTGATGTCGGCTACCCCCCAAAATTGGGGGAAGTGCCTTTGGTATATGTATATATATATATATATATAATATATATATATAATATATATATATATATGTGTGTGTGTGTGTGTGTGTGTGTGTGTTTGTGTGTGTGTGTGATCTCAGTAACTGGAATAACACCAAATAGGGCTCTGAAGATTATCGCAGCCTAATCTTTATAAAAATTAAAAAAATCCTCAAAGTAAATAAATTCGGATAGTGAATCAACTGCAGGGATTACATAATCTCCAGATTAATATAAAGTGGAAAAGTCGACATTCATCAGCAAAAATCAGATTTTATCAAAGGATTGCTATATATATATATATATATATATATATATATATATATATATATATATATATATATATATATACAAAGTTTCACTGAGAAAACCGTATGGATTGACGCTAGCAAGCAAGGAATAGATTAATTTCAACTGGGAAATACTTGAGAATGAGTAATTACCGTATTTTAAATTAAAGGAAATATCTCTTTACGATAATAATTGTAATGGAATAACAACAAATAATTATGTGGACATTGATATATGGTGGCCGATGTGATAACGTCCCTGACTGGTGAACGCCGGTCTGGGGTGCGAGTCCCGATCAAACTCGTTAGTTTCTTTGACCGCTGCAACCTCACCATCCTTGTGAGGTAGGTGGGTTGGGGGAGCCTATAGGTCTATTTTCTGAGTTAACAGCCATTGCCTTGGCACTCCTGTGTCCTAGCTTGGGGGGAGAGTGTGCTAAAGCGCTGATCATATGTATATGTGGTCAGTCTCTAGGGCATTGTCCTGTTCAATAGGGCAATGTCACTGTCACATGTCCCTGCCATTCATGAGTGGCCTTTAAAAACCTTTAAACCTAAACATTATGTTATTAAAAGCAAAAGTAGTTTTTGCACACTTTGAAAGAGAAGGAAATATCTCGTTATAATAATAATTGCCATATAGTAACAAGTAATTATGAGTACCTTGATAAATTTTAACCTAAACAATATGTTATTAAAAGCACCAGTAGTTTTTGCACACTTTAAAAGAGAAGGAAATATCTCGTTGTAATAATAATTACCACTTAGTAACAACAATTAGTTAGAACTTTGATAAATGTTAACCTAAACAATATGTTATTAAAAGCAACAGTAGTTTTTGCACACTTTGAAAGAGAAGGAAATATCTCGTTATAATAATAATTGCCACATAGTAACAACAAGTAATTATGAGAACCTTGATAAATTTTAACCTAAACAATATGTTATTAAAAGCACCAGTAGTTTTTCCACACTTTGAAAGAAGAAGAAGACATAAAACAACAGTTGTATTAATTAACAATTACCCCTTTCTCTAGCTCTGTAATATGCGTGCGAGCCTCTGTGTATGTGTGCATGTATGCGTCCGAGTGCAAGGGCGTAATATGTATGGCCATATAATTTTGCTTATTTATTTACAAACTAGTATGCAATCTACTCTTCGTTATTGATTTATATTTTCCTAGTACGCAAAAGCTTATGATATAAACAAGGTATGATATTGTTGCAATGATCACATATATGTTTTACTAAGGTGAAACGAAGTATGTTTAATCGTCAATAATTTCAGCATCCTGACTCAAGATTAAAAGACTTGAATTAATTACTTGTTGAAATTAGTATAACATAATTACCTATGATATATATTAAATCCCTCAAATTGTCCTTTAGAGAGAGAGAGAGAGAGAGAGAGAGAGAGAGAGAGAGAGAGAGAGAGAGAGAGAGAGAGAGAGAGAGAGAGAGAGAGTACAGAAAAATCTTAAAAAGGAGAGAGAGAGAGAGAGAGAGAGAGAGAAGAGAGAGAGAGAGAGAGAGAGAGTACAGAAAAATCTTAAAAAGGAGAGAGAGAGAGAGAGAGAGAGAGAGAGAGAGAGAGAGAGAGAGAGAGAGAGAGAGAGAGAGAGAGAGAGAGTACAGAAAAATCTTAAAAGGAGAGAGAGAGAGAGAGAGAGAGAGAGAGAGAGAGAGAGAGAGAGAGAGAGAGAGAGAGAGAGAGAGAGAGAGAGAGAAAACACCAGAAAAAACCCAATTGAAACAAGGACTATTACAGCTCCTCAGTTTCCCTACGAGGACAAACTATTATCACCCTTCTGAAAAAAAAACCTCAAATGTTTCTCTTTCATTGTAGACACAGCTGATGACTCGTGGCATATTTCATATAAATTACCACAGACTCATTGATGACAATGAGATGTTATCAACATCACATCCTCTTCTGGAGTGATAAAAGAAGTAAATACAAAAACAAAAGGGGTTGACTATTCTCTTGTTCTTCGCTGTATGAGACACGGGGCGAAGGTTAAAGTAACCTCAGTTAGAACAGTTTATCTGCTAAAATAACTCTTTTGGAATTATTATAAATAAAAAATGAAAAATACTATTTATATTCATTACCGTAAATATGATCCTAGGTGAATACGAGTTATGTCACATATCACACGAAGTGAAGAATCACGTCCAAAAAGCTTAGCGTTATTAAAAAAAAGATTTCCTTTACTGACGCATTTTCCACATTTTTTTTTTCTAGTTAAATTATTTTATGAATGCAGGTTTAAGCCCGTGTAATCCAGGGAACATCCCACGTCGCAATTTATAAAGCCAGTGTTGCTTACGCGAGTGTATATATTTTTATAAAATCTTTTCTTTTTTGCATTGCGAAGTTTAGTTTATATATACAAGTAGTTTGGCTTCGGAGGGAAACAAGCTGCCAGCTACCCAAAAGATATACGAATGGATTCTCATAACTAGAAAAGATGGATAGACCATTATTCCCTTAATTTTTTATATTCATATAAAAATCACCAAAGCCTATTAAAGGATTTCATGGTTTAAAGGCCACTCATGAATGGCATAGACAAGGGACAGTGACACTTCCCTACCAAGCAGGACAATGCCCTAGAGACTGACTATAAATAAATATGATCAGCACTCAAGCCCCTCTTTACCAAAGCTAGGACCAAGGACGGTCAGGCAATGGCTGCTGATGACTCAGCAGATAGACCTATAGGCTACCCAATACGTCCCATTCTTAGCTCACAAGGATGGTAAGGTTGCAGTGATCAAAGGAACTAACGAGTTTGAGCGGGACTCCAGCCCCAGTCTATCACCAGTCAGGGACACTACCACATAGGCCACGACAACCTTATTCATTGAATACGAAATAAACGAGACGATTTTCAAGTATATGAAAACTACGAAATTCTGAAAATTAATTCTAATTAGATACCTTCTTGTA
>NC_090735.1:8334609-8354609 GCF_036898095.1 Palaemon carinicauda
CTAGGGGAATACCAATGTCCCTTTCCTACGCCATTTATGAGTGGCCTTTAAACCTTCAAGTGTCGATGGTTTGATTCACCAAATTGCTACGTCCCAAGGTAAAATAGAATACATACTAGATGGTAGTGGACCCCTTGGGGAAGGAAATAGACCTTAAAAGGATGGAAAATAGGGAGCTTCTTTTTGAGTTATACATTTACTTTCTAGTGGTTAATTATAAAATGCGACGGGAAATAAGGTGGGTATATATATATATATATATATATATATATATATATATATATATATATATATATACACACACACACACACACACACACACACACACACACATATATATATATATATATATATATATATATATACATATAAAAAATGAGACTAATGAGTCATTCGTGTAGGAATGTTACATTACCTTTTAGATAAAGATAATGTGACATTTTTTATTTGTTTCCATAATGGAGTCAAATACCAAATTTATTGATTTTTAAAGCTACAAGCTCAATGTACGTATATTCAAATTTTCGGTTTATGTTTCAAACATGCATACAAATTTAATCTTTTTTATAAACTCTTCAACATATTAATCTTATGGTATCAATTACAAATATCTTATTATCCAAATATGTTTGTTTAAGAAAAAAGGAACTATACTCAATTTTTTATAATAAGGCGCATTTGCACTGACTCGCAGCGGTGCCATTTTAGCTCAGAAAAAAGTTTCCTGCTACCTGATTGGTAAGAATTATCTTGTCTAATCAATCAGCGAGCAGAAAACGTTTCCGAGTTAAAAGGGCACCCCTGCGAGTCGATGCAAATCTCCCTCGCTGAAAAGAATTGACTATGGTCTACTGTTGTTTCAGCTAAAAGAACATCAGCCTATATACAATGTTGTATCGATCGTTAATACGAATATTTCCATCTATTTTCATTAGTAATAATAACTAAGGTTACTAAAAGCTCCATCTTAAATCTTACCCTTGGTCTATTATTAACACCGAAGGTAAATTACTGACAGATTTAAAGCAAATCATGAAATAAAGAAATTTAAAAAAAAAAAAAAAGCTTAAACCTCCATCTTAAATCTTACCCATGGCCTATTATCAACATCCTATGTAAATTTATAATAAATTTAAAGAAAATCATAAAATAAGGAAAATTTCTCGAAAAAAAAGAAGCTTAAACCTCCACCTTAAATCTTACCCATGGCCTATTATCAGCATCGTATGTAAATTTATAACAGATTCAAACATTAAACAAAACAAAGAATAAGGAAAAAAATTGAAAAAAGCTAAAGCTGCTGGCTAGATTAAAAAACCACAAACAACATCTATGTACTTTTGAAGCTATCGGTGAAATTGGCTTACATACCTTATATTAAATTCCGGTCTGTTCGACGTGAAACCAAGAGACGACTGATTTTGCTGTTTTTTAACTTGGTTACCGAACTGACTGGGCGGCGAGTAGCTTCTCTGGCTGAAAGAGGAATGCACACTATGGCTGAGGCCTTTATCACCTCCTTCACTTTCGCAAACAGTTGCCGATATCGAAGGAGAGCCGTCGTCGCTTCTGCTGAGGCCACAGGAGCTCTCCGACACGTAGAGGGACATCTCCTGAATTTGATTGTAAGTGCTCGTGTGATCCTGACTCTTCGATCGGTGTAGCATCTGGCCAGACTTTCTCATCGTGTGGCAGTTTTGGAGGCGTCTCATTTGGTGGGTTTCACTCTTCGTGGGACGCCGATGACACAGTTTACTCAGGAAGTTTTCGTTCTTGCCGAAGTGTCTCAGTTTCATGCGCGTCTTGACCGATTGACTGTGAACGTGCAACTTGCAGTGCGCTAGAAATCCTTTCTTTCTGGTCTGTTGCCGGAAGGAACCATCACCTAGGGGGCTGTCACTGGGGAAATCTACGTTGCTTAAACTCTCTTCTCGGAGAGACCGTTCAGAATTGACGACGTAATCAACATCTGGATCGTTCGAGATGTTCGCACCGCCCTGGCGGAGCATCACTAAACTACCGTCATGATATTCGCATTCGATTTCATTGTCCTTGCGAAACAAGTTGCTGTTTGGCACATGTCTATCCAGCTGTTGCTCTTGAACGCAGCTGTCGAAGGAAGTCGAGACCAGGGATTTGTAGGAAACAGCTTCTATAGTTGAATGAGATTTCGCATGATTGTTGCCCTTCTTCTTATGAGAGAAGCGGGGAACCTTGTTGCTCTTGGAGAGCGAACGGGTGTGAAGCTGAGGCATCTGGAGAAGTGGGTAAGGCTTCGTCTGACTTTTCTGCTTTGACAGAGGGGCGTGGTTTGGAGGGGGACTGAAATGGGGCCTGTGGAAGAAGTGAAGCAGAACTATTAGTGATAAGTGATATGTAATCAGATCAAATATGTGTGCAAACATTGAACATAGGGTCTCTGGCACACCTCACTCTGAAAAAATGCAGTGTATAACCAAACAGATTGTGCAGGGAGGAATGACAGGGTGCACTTCTTCGGAGAGAGGTGTGCCAGGAATTCCTGTGTCCAACTGTACATTCAAACCAAAATAGAAATATTACTACCAGTCTTTAAAGACTACTTTTCATCACAAACAAGTATCAGGTGAAAAGAGGTATTAACAAGGTTACCCATACCATTCATAGTTATGGAAAAAAAAGTCCAAATATAGATACAAAATCATCTCTGGGGGTCATTGTATTTTGTTGGGATAGACCTAGTGTAAAATTTCAAAAGTTGACTGAAAAACCACATTTTAAAAAAGAAACAAGCACAAAAACACCACTGAACCTAAGGGTTTTCACCTAACCTAACCTAGGGTCGTATCTTTACTTACTTATCTACATAGGGGTGGCTACGACCAATGCCCACTTCAAATTTTAAAAAGGAAATGAACACAAGAACACCACTTAACCTAAGGTTTTTCCACCAAACCTACCCTACTTATCTACATGGGGGTGGCTACGACCACCCGCCCCCTCCCAGCAACCACCTCCATTAACATAAGGTTTTTCCACCTAAGCTAACCTAGTAGTCTTTTCCTTATGTACATGGGAGTGGTTACGACCACCCCGTCCCTCAGTGACCACCTCCATTAAGGTAAGGTTTTTCCATCTGACCTAACCTAGGCAGTCGTATCTTTACCTACTTATCTACTTGGGGGTGGCTACAACCACCAGCCCCCCAGCGACCACCTTCATTAACCTAAGTTTTTTCCACCTAACTTAAACTAGGAGTCGTATCCTTACCTACTTAGCTACATGGGGGTGGCTACAACCAACTGGCCCTATAGCGACCCCTTCCATTAAACTGTCGTATCCTTAGCCTATTAGATTTTCATTTTGAAAGGACGATTAGAAAAAAATGTATAATTTTCCTCAAAAGATTCAAGGAAGATGAAAATAAATTTTCATTCTATACCCAAACTGAGTTTCAATCCTGAGTTTGCTTCCAATCCACTTACATTCCTGACAAGGTAATACTACTGCAAATAAAAATATTTTGTAAATCGTAAAACTAACTTTTTTATCGTATTACAATGTGCTCCATGGCACTGCTTATCTAACTTCTTCAGTGCATAACATCTATTAATATATTGAAAATGAATGGACTAGATACTAATCCCTGTTGCAATCCTACTCTCTCTTCAAATCCTTGTGTCGTTCCAACAGTGTTCCTAAAGCCCTGTCCACACGATCATGCATGCCCGACGGGCAAACAGTGATACCAGACCACAATAGTTAGTAAGAATGAGGGTTAATGACGTCAGAAGCGGGAAAACCACAGACAGGGATCTGGCATCATACAGTGTTGCCAGATCCCTTCCTTTAGTTTTCCCGCCTCTGACGTCATCAACCCTCATTTGCACTAACTGTTGTGGTCTGGTATCACTGTTTGCCCGTCGGGCATGCACGATCATGTGGACAGGGCTTTACGCTGATGTATCTCTTGGATCAGCCGCAAGTACTTTTCTTCCTCAGACACCTCGTGACCTCTATATTTCTTCTCTCGGGGTTCGGTCACAAGCCTTTTCAAGGTCTATGAACACCAGATGTAATTTCCATTATTACTCTTAAAACTATTTAAGTCGTAGACCTAAAATGATTCTTAAGTTAGAGAATTTAAAATAATTGATTTCATTATTATGATCATTATTATTACTATTACTATTACTATTATTATTATTATCATTAATTATTTTCCCCAAAAGAAAATCGAGTTTACGACTGACCCCAAAAAACTACATTCACCCCTACCTCTGCAAAAAACAAACTATATTGAATATATATAAAACTTCACTGAACACCAAGATGCTGTGATCTGCAGGATATGTTTTCAAAATGTAAAAGCAAATAAAAAAGGTAAAGGTTAAAGGTTTCACAGTTCCAATTTCATCAGAATAGATGGCCACTAGAACGTCAGCCGGCCAAGCCCAAGCCTCCACTGTGGTGCCAAGTCACAGTAGTGGCCTCCCCAGTAAACAGCTTGAAATCATAGTCCCGGGGTGGGATCGATCTGCCGCCATGCGAATGTTAGGCAAATACGTTACCACTGTACTAGCCAGGAGGGTAAATAAGATGATAGTGGAAATAAAAGTGGAAATAACTAGACTTAGAAAAGATTCAAATCCTTTAAGTTTAGAGGAATAAAAAAACATGAAATATTATAATCTTGCGAAAGACGACCAAGTAGAAAATAAGAAATAGATAAATAGATGAATTTGTGATAGGAAATTAAAGGCAAAGATTGAAATAATTGCTTATGGTGATATCCAACGTAGATATACATACAGAGATAATCCCTTATCTTTTGTTAGAAATGGTATATGACTATTAAAAAGCATACATTAACTTTCATGTATAAACATGTACTTGAAATAGTTATATTACTAGAATATTTAACAAAAGCGGAAAAAATACATTAATCCAGAAAAGATTTATATTCTATGAATAATAAATCGCTTTTATCAATTTACCTCAACAATTCCAAAAAGGAAAATTTCTCCTATATTCAATTTGTTTTAATGAGGCGCATTTGCACCGACTCGCAGCGGTGCCCTTTTAACTCTGTAAAGTTTCCTGATCGCTGATTGGTTAAAATGATCTTGTCCAACCAATCAGTGATCAGGATACTTTTCCGAGCTAAAAAAGCAATGCTGCGAGTCAGTGCAAATGCGCCTCATTAAAAAAAAAATGAGTATAGTAAAGCTTTGTTGATCATGGCGATACACAAACCCTTTGCCCACGTTAAGGTCTCCCCACTGAGAGAGGCTGTTCCTTGTTTCTCGGTGTTTGTGAGTTGTGTACTATTTGTGGAGCCTTTTCCGTAAAGAAAAGAGGAGGAGGAGTAGATGTTATCGTGGGAAAAGAGAGTCTGGAGAGTTGACAATGATGATGAGGTCGTGCTAGTTGAAGAGAGAAGTTTTAGGAAACGTGACTGGAGCGTTTTTTTGTAAAGAAAATGGGACTGGAACGTTTTTGTAGAGAAAACGGGAAGAACATTTTTTTGTATAGAAAACGGGAATTACGCCAGCCATTGCAAAGGTTACAATCCGTAAAATGTACTGTAGACAGACTTTCCAGTTGGGTGGCGTCATAGCTCTCTCTCTCTCTCTCTCTCTCTCTCTCTCTCTCTCTCTCTCTCTCTCTCTCTCTCTCTCTCTCTCTCTCCTAATCGTTTGCAGTTGTAAAAGGAGTTTCTTAGACGTAGCTTTGTCACAATAATCTCTTCCTTCGTTCGTTATCTTTTTATTTCATTTACACTACTTTGATCTCTCTTTCTTTCGGGTAAAGTGGAAAGAAAAAAATACTCCAAAAAAATAAAAAAAAAAAATAAAAAAAAAATTAGTCTTGCAATATAGTTTGACATAATAAAGTTTCATATAAAAAATATAGAAATTTTAATAACCAAATATAAATAAAAAATGACATTTCAAGCGAAAAATAGAGTTAAAAAAGAGAAAATATCCCAAAAAGTTTTTAAAGGCGATACTAGTTACGGCTTATTTTTTCTTTGCCTACACTTACACGGAATAGTCTGGCCTATTCTTTACATATTCTCGTCTTTCCTCATACATCTGACAACAATGAGATACATAACACTTCTTCACCAAGGGGTTAATTTACTGCACTGCAATTTGTTCAGTGTACTTTCCTCTTGGTAAGGGTAGAAGAGACTCTTTAGCTATGGTAAGCAGCTCTTCTAGGAGAAGGACACTCCAAAATTAAACCATTGTCCTCTAGTCTTGGGTAGTGCCATAGCCTCTGTACCATGGTCTTCCGCTGTCTTGGGTTAGAGTTCTCTTGCTTGAGGGTACACTCGGGCACACTATTCTATCTTATTTTTTTTTTCTTCCTCTTGTTTTTTTGAAATGGTGTGTTGGGCAGGCTTAATAGAAGGACCATGGATGCCTGGTGGTTTATCAAGAGGTTGTCTTTTCCTTTTTCTGATTTTTTCTTCTCAAAACCATCCTTACTGTCCTCCCTTCAGTTGAAGTGGCTATCCTGGAGGGTATTTAGCCTTGCATGGTGTATCGGCTCCTCCATGTTGACCAGTTTTTCCGACTTTTAACTATAGTCTATGGATATCATCAATCACTTTTATTATTATTCTGTACATATTGTTTTTGTTTTAATTCTTGTTAATCTAGTTTTTAAGTATGATGTCTCTTTTTTTATTTCTATTAATTCTTATGCTGTCTGGAGACATTGAGCAAAATCCGGGACCAGTACGTCCTAGATTTCGTCAATGTCGTCTTCTGTATTGCAATATTCGTGGTCTTCATGCAAATATCCGAGACCTTACAGTTGCGTCCAGACAGTATGATATTCTTTTGTGCTCAGAAACTTTGGTTTCTAATATGAGGCACTCATCTGAGCTCCTTATAACTGGTTTTAAGAAGCCAATAATGCTGAAACGTGATTCCATTCCTAGGGCCAGGGGAATGGCGGTGTATATTAGGACCGAGTACCCTGCTTCTCATAAGTCCTGCTATCAATGTGGATGTCATGAGATTCAGGTAATAAAAGTTTGTGGCAGGCATAACAACTTTTATTTGTGTTCAATCTACCGGAATCCAGACATGGATGATTCTATCTTTGATTGTCTTCTTACCATTATGGCTAAGATACAAGAAGATGATAGAAAGGCTTCGTTTGTCTTTGTTGGTGATTTTAATGCTCACCATAGGGAGTGGTTGAGTTCTATCTCTCCTACCGATCGCCATGGCTTAAGAGCTTTAGACTTTGCCTCAGAATCAGGCTGTGAGCAAATCATAAATGAAGCTACTCACAGGTCTGGTAATTGCTTGGATCTCGTATACACTGACTCCCCTGGCGTTATAACTAGTAAGGTTGGTTCTCCAGTCGGGACTTCTGATCATGCCTTGATTTCATTATTAGTGAAGACTGAGCAGCCTGTCCCTGATATATCATATTCTTGTAAAATTTATATGAAATCCCAAGCAGACTGGAATGGGATTTTGCATGATCTTTTGTGCTTGAATTGGTCACAATTATATAATAGTGTAGATCCTGTTGTCCCTTTGAATGAGAATCTAGTCAACATAATTGATAGGCGTATCCCTTCTCGTGTGCTAAGGTACCGAATGAAGGACAAACCGTGGTTCAATGATGATTGTAGACGTGCTTATTTGGAGAAGCAGGAGGCCTATCACCTTTGGAAGGGTAACAGATCAGATTTGACCTGGAACAACTATACTCAGCTTCGAGCTTTTGCTCAGAGAGTTTATGCCTCAACTGAAAAGGAGTACAATTTAATCATAAAAGAAACCCTCTCTGGTACAACTCAGGAACATAAATGGTGGTCTACACTTAAGTCTGCACTCTTTGGTGTAGATGCAACAGTTCCTCCTTTACTTAAGCCAGATGGCTCAGTCACTCACTGTCCAAAGGAAAAGGCAACCCTTTTGGCTGATGTTTTTGACAGTAAACAGAGTAATGAAAAACTTGAACTTCCTCATTCCTGTTTTCCTGAGGCTAAACTAACTAGTTTAGCTTTTCGATCTCGTGAGATTAAAGCTCTGTTGATGGACCTTGATGCTTATGGAGGTGTAGACCCAAATGGTATTTTTCCCTTGTTTTTTATAAAGACAGCAGATTTCTTAGCTCCAAAGTTATCTGTTATTTTACGCAAGTTAGCAAGAAGAGGAGCTTTTAGCACTTGTTGGAGAATTGGTAATGTTACTCCTCTATGTAAATGTGTTTGTGGTAGCTCAAGTCCCACTGATTACCGCCCAATTTCCATAACTCCCATATTATCTAAAGTTTTTGAACGTCTTCTGGCAAAACGTCTTAATAGGTTTGCAGAAGGTAATCATCTATTCCCTAGTTTGCAATTTGGTTTTCGGAAAGGCCTTGGAGCATGTGATGCCCTTCTTACAATCTCCAATGCAGTACAGAAATCCCTCGATTGTGGTCGGGAAGTTCGTATGATTGGCCTTGATTTTAGTGCTGCCTTTGACCGTGTTAATCATGAGGCCCTTGTTTTCAAACTGAAACAGTTGGGAGTGGGTGGGTCGTTTCTTAGCATTATTATTGATTTTTTAAGTAGTAGATCTCAAAGAGTTGTTGTTAATGGGCACCATAGTGAGTATAGGAATGTGATATCCGGTGTTCCACAGGGTAGTGTTCTTGGCCCATTACTTTTCATGCTATATACACATGACATGTGGTTTGGCCTAGAAAATAAGCTTGTTGCATATGCAGATGATGCTACTCTCTTTGCATCAATTCCATCCCCTGAATGTAGATCTGGGGTTGGTGAATCCCTTAATAGAGATTTAGCTAAAATTAGTGCATGGTGCAAATTATGGGGTATGAAGTTGAATCCTAACAAAACTCAAAGTATGATTGTAAGTAGGTCAAGGACGGTGGCTCCTCAACATCCGGATCTCAGTATTGATAATGTTTCTTTAAATTTGTATGACTCTTTCAAAATTTTAGGCGTGATTCTTGACAGCAAATTTACTTTTGAGAAACATATAAGGTCTGTGTCTTCTTCAATTGCACAAAAAATTGGCTTATTGAGAAAGTCTTTTAAGATATTCGGTGATCAATCTATTCTGAAGAAGTGTTTTAATTCTTTTATTCTACCTTGTTTTGAGTATTGTTCTCCTGTCTGGTCTTCAGCTGCTGATTCTCATCTTAATTTGTTGGACAGAAACTTACGGTCTATTAAATTTCTTATTCCTGATCTAGATATTAATCTCTGGCACCGTCGATCAATTAGTTCATTATGCATGTTGCATAAGATTTTTCATAACTCTGACCATCCTTTACATTCAGATCTCCCTGGACAATTCTATCCTGTTCGTAATACTAGGCAGGCAGTTAATTCTAATAGCCAGGCCTTCTCCATCATAAGACTCAATACTACGCAGTACTCTAGAAGTTTTATTCCAGCTGTTACCAAGTTGTGGAATGATCTTCCTAATCGGGTTGTTGAATCAGTAGAACTTCAAAAGTTCAAAGTTGGAGCAAATGCTTTTTTGTTGACCAGACGGACAGGAGTCTTTTTATAGTTTATATATGACATTTTTGTTGTTGACGTTGTTAATAGTTTATATATGATATATCTCTTTTGACATTACTTTTTTTAGAATGATTTATTGTTAATTTGTTCTCTTCAGTTATTTATTTCCTTATTTCCTTTCCTCACTGGGCTATTTTTCCCTGTTGGAGCCCCTGGGCTTGTAGCATCTTGCTTTTCCAATTAGGGTTGTAGCTTGGATAGTAATAATAATAATAATAATAATAATACTAATAATAAATCTATAACAAGAAGTTGAAAGTGGTATGTGAAGTCCGTAGACTTTCTCCGAAAGTCCTACGATTGGCGGTAAAACACCCGTCATTCTGGGAGTTTTCACTACAAGTTTTAAAGTCAGATCCCAAAATTATACAAAATAAATACCATGTCTTTTTATTCAACCATGGGGTAGTTTCAGTGATATCTTCCCGTCATCTACTGAAAATATGAAGATGAATATACAAAGCGAAGTAGAATAATTAGACATATAGTAAAAACATTTACGGTATGTGTTTAAACATTGCAAGTGACGGTTTGGTTTTAGTTTTCATCAATGTTTTCACAAAAAAAGATAAAAATAATGAGAAAAGAGAAAAATCATAAAATCTTTATGGAAAATAGTCACTTAATGTAAATTTACGGCGAAGAAGACTTTAAAGAAAAAGAGCATTGACATATAGTATACAGCAATGATAGTTAATTTTTGTATAAGCCCAAGGGATCCAACAGGGAAAATAGCTCTGTGAGGAAAAGGAATAAGGAAATAAGTAAACTACAAGAGAAGTAATTAACGATTAAAATATAATATTTTAAGAACAGTAACAGCATTAAAATAAAGCTTTCATGTGTAAACTATTAAAACTTCAAAAAACACGAGGAAGAAAAATATGTTAGAATAGTATTCCCGAGTGTACCCTCAAGCAAGAGAACTATACCCCAAGACAGTGAGGGACCATGGCACAGAGGCTATGACATTACCCAAGACTAGAGACCAGTGGCTTGATTTTGGAGTGTCCTTCTCCTAGAAGAGCTGCTTACCATAGCTAAAGAGTCTCTTCTACACTTAACAAGAGGAAAGTAGCCACTGATCAATTACAGTCCTGTAGTTAACCTCTTCAGTGAAGAAGAATTACTTGGCAATTTTAGTGTTGTCAAGTGTATGAGGAAAGAGGAGAATCTGTAAAGAATAGGCCAAACTATTCTGTGTATGTGTAGGCACAAATGAAATGAGCCGTAACCAGAGAGAGGGATCCAATGTTATTACTGTCTGGCCAGTCAAAGACCCCAATAACTCTCCACCCGTAGTATCTCAACGGGTGGCTGGGGCCTTGGCCAACCTACTACCTATAATTATATATATTTGCAACATGAATATCAAAGTTGACAGAAGCCTGGAACATCACAGGACTTGCAAATTAGGAAATGAAGGCAGCTACGGTCACAAGATTTTTGCAAATCCCTGAAATGTTGATGTTGATTACTGTGGCCAACTAACTAATCAACGAGAGAGAGAGAGGAGAGAGAGAGAGAGAGAGAGAGAGAGAGAGAGAGAGAGAGAGAGAGGAGAGAGAGAGAGAGATGACCTCGTACGAGGTATCATCTTATATTTTGAATAATGTAATATTCATAAAAATGATGAGAGAGAGAGAGAGAGAGAGAGAGAGAGAGAGAGAGAGAGAGAGAGAGAGAGAGAGAGAGAGAGAGAGAGAGAGAGAGAGATATGACCTCGTACGAGGTATCACCTTATATTTTGGATAATGTAAAATTCATAAAAATCATGAGAGAGAGAGAGAGAGAGAGAGAGAGAGAGAGAGAGAGAGAGAGAGAGAGAGAGAGAGAGAGAGAGAGAGAGAGAGAGACTCACCTTTGTGGAAGAGACACGGGTCTAAGTCTTGTTACCATAATCCGGATGATATTTATCAGGAAAAGAAAATTGATCTGCAAAAACAAAATGAGAAAATACTTTAATCTATTGATAATAGTTAGAAAACTTTTGCACAGCTTCCGACCTCTATATCCTATGCAAATTATATTGGGCAGTAAGCCGGAAAAGCTTCCTTGTCTTTTTGTCTACATCTGAAATGGAATATATCATTGGCTATAACTGAAACTATATATTAAGCAAGGAACTTTAATTCATGTGAGGCTATAATTGAAAGTATATTAGGCAAGGGAGTCTAGTTTGAGTGACGAGGAATCAAAATTAATAAAGGAGTATTTTGTCGGCAGTGGGTGATATATGGATTCGAGGAATTCAAATGATTACAATATGACCTTTTTATACTCCAAACAACCGTCAAAATGGCTCTGCTAAAAGGAATGGTGAACCAGGAAACGTGTTCGTAGTAGCACACTGGGATCGGAAGTTGTAACGGCTCTCTCGCTCACGTATCCAATCTTATCCCATATCCCTCGAGATGAGGTTAACTTTATTCGGGGAAGGATAGCCGTGGGTTGTTTTAAACATAATATCTCTCGGGATATTTGCTCCAGGGGGTTAGAACCCTGTGCTACTTCTTAGGTTCAATTCTCTGGTATATCACTCGCTGAAATATCCCAAGTAGAAAGCTGCCTTTGAGGAACTTCCATCAGGACGACATGGTTCGAGCCCAAAAATAGATTTTTCCTATGTCAAAATCCATTTTTTTTTATACCCCTAGGATGTAAGGATTTTCAGTTGGGTTCAAAGATCCACCAGCAATACAGTATTTCAAAAGAAGAGTGATGCTTGGGGAATGAAGCAACTTCAAAAGCATAAATTGTATTTACATGATACGAAATGATTTAAAATGTAAGTCAGTACATAGCTTATAGGGTAAAGGATATATACTTTTAATCCATATTTACATTAATAATTAATTGGAAATGTCATCTGAAATGTACATGTTTATTATTGTTCATCTAAAACGGCTTTCCCACCATTACCCATACATTAAAGGGTCGGTTGCCTGATGCGCCCTCTCCAATGCCTTCTATCAAAGGCATCCTCTTCCACCAAACCTCTTCTCTCCATATCATCCTTCACCTTACCTCCATATAATCCATATCAATAATAAAAAAGACAGAACACTGTCAAGTCACCTTAAATTAAGAAAAAGACAATCCAAAAATATTGATTGGATTTCTGGTAATAGGTCAATAGCCTTGCCCTAGGTCACTGACCAAAGGAAGTTTACATTCATTTTCTATTGGTTTTGGTTTTGCATAATCTCTCTTTGATCTAAAGTAACTTTTGGGAGTCATTTTCCCTCTTAAAGCTCGCATTAACATCTCAACCACAATCTATTTACGCAAGCCTGGTGGCAAGGGAGTTGGCTATGACGTTAATATTAAAGATCAAAGTGATACAGTTTATTTGAAGTTCTCAACTCTCTCTCTCTCTCTCTCTCTCTCTCTCTCTCTCTCTCTCTCTCTCTCTCTCTCTCTCTCTCTCTCTCTCTCCTGAAGGTAATTTATTCCATGAGAAGGCTGAAGGTAAAATATGAAGAAAATACACATATAGCTGGCCCAATTTGGGAAGTATTACTTCATGTAAAAGAGTGAACATTGACATTGGATATTAGGTTTAATCAAAATTATCGGGTCAATGACTAAACTAAATAATAATTAGTCATATCACATTCACAAATGAAATAGAAATGACGCAAAGCACGATGTAGTATCTATAGTAATTATATTTGATAGTAATTTGTTTTCTATAGATAATCTGATATAAATGTAAAAGAGTTGATCAAAGACAAGAATGAGGGGGGGGGGGGGTTTGCCTCCCTAGGGGCCCATATGTATACTGATCCAGATGCACTGTAATGACGTCACCAAATCACTAGATCAGGTTCATGATACAGCTCATGTTGGACAGGTATTTTGAAAGATGCAGTATCTTGAAACTTGATGTTTCATCGAAAAATACCAGTCATGGCACATAGGAATAATGTTTTAAATAACATCCGCAATGCCAAATTAATATCCGTAATCTATTCTTCAGGAAATTAATATTCTCAGTAACTAAGGCATTCCAGACTTGCGGGTCATGGTAGGAACGCGATTTCAATTCCCATGGACTGAAAATCTTTCATTTAGGGAATAAGTAGACGGTAATTTGTAATTTCCTTTTATATTAGATTACTTTGAACGCAACTCTATTTTGTTCTGTTAACAAAGAGATACGTTCATGATTATTTCTAACAATAAATGGTAACACTGAAAGCGTCCCTGCCTAGCGCTCGCCGGACTGGGGTTCGAGTCTGCTCAAACTCGATAGTTTCTTCGGTGTTTCCAACCTCACCATCCTTGTGAGCTAAGGATGAGTGGTTTGGGGTAGCCTATAGGTCTACCTGCTGAGTCCTTAGTAGCTATTCCCTAGCCCTCCCTGGTGCTAGCTTGGGTGAAGAGGGGGCTTGGGCGCTGTTCATACGTATATATGGTCAGTCTCTACGGCGTTATTCTGCTTGCAAGGGCAATGTCACTTTCCCTTGCCTCTGCCATTCATGAGTGGTCTTCAAACAGAGATAAACTTAACGGCATTTGTAACCTCAAGAGAGACTTATCTAAGATCTTAAATGTCAAGATGCCAGAAAACCTTAAATCAATCAATCAATCAATTATCTAAGATATGTTTGAGAAATAGGAATGAATGGCGAGCGATTGTGACGCAGTTGGCCCTGCTGCTTCCTCCGGTGCCTTAGATGACCGCGGAGGTAGCAGCAGTAGGGGATTCAGCATTATGAAGCTTCATCTGTGCTGGATAATGTGGGAGGGTGGGCTGTGGCACCCTAGCAGTACCAGCTGAACTCGGTTGAGTCCCTTGTTAGGCTGGGAGGAACGTATAGAGTAGAGGTACCTTTTTTGTTTTGCTTCATTTGTTGATGTCGGCTACCCCCCAAAGTTAGGGGAAGTGCCTTGGTATATGTATGTGATGTATGTTTGAGACGGAAACAGTAAAATTTTACACACTTAATATACAACTCAAGGTTTGAAATTTTTTTGTAATTCTTTATCCTTATCCATTTCATTCAGTGTTTCAACACTTTCCAATACTTCCACAGGCATTTAAAACGTTTTCCAAGTCCTCTGTACACACTGAACCTGTATTATGAATAATCTCCTTAAATACATTTTTCCTCTGTTGTTTGAAAACCATTTCTACACAAAAACCATGATATAAACAAAGACAATTTCCCAGGTTTAATCTGTAGTTCTACATATGTTTATGCATTTGAAGACAGGAATGTAGATCAAAGCAGTAATATTTTTGAAACCCAAAATATGTTCTCATCTTGGTTCTCTTTAACGATATGGTTTTACTGTGGTTGGAGCAAATCTTTAGGATATGCAAGATTAGGAATTGCAATTTTGCAAAGTTTCTAACTTTTCCTCAATGCAATATTCTCCTACAGGAAGCTGAAGGAACAGTTTGTTTTCACAAAATTATGAATGTGCCAATTGTCATTCGGATTATAAGCTACAACCCTAATTTATATATAATTTATCAAGCCATGTTCTTCGCATAGATACACATACGGAGAAGCATGTTTACAGTAGAACGTTACTTATATAACTCGTATCTAAGGTTTCATTTCCTCTTTCATTATCATCATAGAAATTCAAAAGAGATGTACGAGACAAGTGGAGGCTGAAAATATGCAGAAGATTTCGTTGCTATGAAATTAATTGCTTTGGTTGGTCGTATGGAATGGTGGAATTGCTACATGAATACCCTTTCTACACCGTCAAAAGCTGGAACTGAGAGAGAGAGAGAGAGAGAGAGAGAGAGAGAGAGAGAGAGTTTTAGATTGCCTAAACACGTGGTTGGAACGCAGGCTTTGAGAGAGAGAGAGAGAGAGAGAGAGAGAGAGAGAGAGAGTGTGTGTTTTGGATTGCCCTAACATATGGTTAGAACAGAGAGAGAGAGAGAGAGAGAGAGAGAGTTTTAGATTGCCCAAACACATGGTTAGAACACAGGCTTTGAGAGAGAGAGAGAGAGAGAGAGAGAGAGAGAGAGAAGAGAGAGAGTTTTAGATTGCCTAAACACGTGGTTGGAACGCAGGCTTTGAGAGAGAGAGAGAGAGAGAGAGAGAGAGAGAGAGAGTTTTAGATTGCCAAAAAACGTGGTTAAAACAGGATTTGAGAGAGAGAGAGAGAGAGAGAGAGAGAGAGAGAGTTTTAGATTGCCAAAAAACGTGGTTGGAACGCAGGCTTTGAGAGAGAGAGAGAGAGAGAGAGAGAGAGAGAGAGAGAGAGTTTTAGATTGCCCAAACACATGGTTGGAACGCACGCTTTTAGAGAGAGAGAGAGAGAGAGAGAGAGAGAGAGAGAGAGAGTTTTAGATTGCCCAAACACATGGTTGGAACTCAGGCTTTGAGAGAGAGAGAGAGAGAGAGAGAGAGAGAGAGAGAGTTTTAGATTGCCCAAACACGTGGTTGGAACACAGGCTTTGAGAGAGAGAGAGAGAGAGAGAGAGAGAGAGAGAGGAGAGAGTTTTAGATTGCCCAAACACATGGTTGGAACAGGCTTTTAGAGAGAGAGAGAGAGAGAGAGAGAGAGAGAGAGAGAGAGAGTTTTGGATTGCCCAAACACATGGTTAGAACGCAGGCTTTTAGAGAGAGAGAGAGAGAGAGAGAGAGAGAGAAAGAGAGAGAGAGAGAGAGTTTTGGATTGCAAAAACACATGGTTAGAACACAGGCTTTTAGAGAGAGAGAGAGAGAGAGAGAGAGAGAGAGAGAGAGATTTTAGATTGCCCAAACACATGGTTGGAACACGCTTTTAGAGAGAGAGAGAGAGAATGAGAGAGATAGAGAGAGAGAGAGAGAGAGAGAGAGAGAGAGAGAGAGAGAGAGGATAACGTTCGAATACTGTATGTATACTGTAGTTATATTTCAGACTTGCCAATTTAAAACCATCCAAAAAATGGACTCAATCCATTTGTTTTGAAAACAAATAAATCACAAGAGTCAGTAGACACAATTACTTCATTACTCTTTTTAGGGTGAGTAAAATACAACTCGATGCTGATATTTATTCGAATTTATTCTTTCAGCTGTTACAGAAAAATAAAAAATTGGACTACTTATCAGTTGCTCATTTCAACCGAAATTGCTTTTAAAAAAGTAAATATGAAACGCTTCTGTATAGTATATGTATGCCTGTTTAACCCTCCTTTTGTATGTATATCTGAGTGTGTTTTTAAAATGATATACGAGCCTGTTCTTACACATTTAAGCCCATAGCTTCCCTACATAATAAAGAGCAAGTGTATGGTTATATATATATATATATATATATGAATATGAATATATATTAATACATAAACAAATATATATATATATATATATATATATACATATACATACATATATATATATATATATATATTATATATACATATAAATATATATATATATATATATATATTGTGTGTGTGTGTGTGTGTGTATTTCTTTCCGGTCAAGCTCTGCGGCATTACCATACGTATAACTATTCGTTTTTTCCCCGTTCCTCGTGTAAGGGGAGAGGGAATTGTCATACCCTGGTGAGAAGGGTATGCGTGTATGTGCATATCTAAATATTTACCCGTCATTTCTGACGGGTCACGTACACTAGTGCATGCAAATTGCATCCTACCGTTTCTTTTGCTTTATTTTCCCAAGAGGTTTTCTGTAAGTATTTATGGTGTGAAGTTGCTAGGCCCGCGCCTTCCCATTATTGCCAATCAAGGGTTTGTGTGACGATATCTTCTGCCATGTTAGATGAACATTTATACTGAAGACTTTCAATTAAATTCAAAAGTTCTACTAATCTTAATAAAATGATTTTATCATTTTTCTGCAATCTTTAATTTCAAGTTAAGTGTATACGTCTTCGACCTTATAAGATAAAAAAAATTTATATAATGATAAATTTGATGTAGATTACTTTTTTATACGATGGAGTTCGGGATTTGTGTGTGTGTGTGTGTGTGTGTTTACCAAGAAAATCGTAGGTTGAATATCATACTTATGAGATAAGCTTTTTCATGAATAGTACTCCCGAGGGATGTGTGCCACAACATATTCCTAGAGAACAAGAAGAAAATGAATTTTCTTCTTGTCAGAACAATACGTTTTCCTTTCGTAAGGAAAATAACATTCCTCTCGTAAGAAAAATAATTTTCCTTTCGTAAGAAAATTTTCTTCTCATAAGAAAATTAATTTTCCTCTCGTCACAAAAATGATTTTCTTCTCGTTTGAAAAATAAATTCCCTCTCGTTAGAAAATTTTCCTTATAAGAAAATTACAGTGATTTTCTTCATAAGAAAATTAATTTTCCTCTCGTCACAAAAATAATTTTCTTCTTGTTAGAAAAATAAATTCCCTCTCGTTAAAAAATTTTCCTCATAAGAAAATTAATTTTCCTCATAAGAAAATTAATTTTCCTCATAAGAAAATTAATTTTCCTCATAAAAAATCAATTTTCCTCATAAGAAAATTAATTTTCCTCATAAGAAAATTAATTTTCCTCATAAGAAAATTAATTTTCCTCTCGTCAAAAAAAAAAAAAAATTTTTACCTCGTCAAAAAAAATAATTTTCCTCTCATAGAAAATTTTATTTTTCTCTGATAAGGAAAATAATTTTCCTCTCGTAAGGAAATATTCCACATAAAAAAAAAAAAATTCTTTTCGTTTTGTGGGAAGATGTCTTTACAGTTTTTCCTAGTAACAGCATGAAATATTCCTTTTAACAATGCATTGGCCTTTCAACAATGGAATACCAAAAAGCCAGGGAGAGCTATCTGTAAGCCTATCACTTAACGGGTATATTCAAGCCTAAATGTATCACGTACGCCAAGCCTATAGTACTCTCTCTCTCTCTCTCTCTCTTCTCTCTCTCTCTCTCTCTCTAAGTCCGTTTCATTGACCTCAATAATAATGGCGCTCTATTTATAGCTGGGTAGGATATGTGCGATATAATAAAATCGGACAAATATAGCAAGTATAAAAAAAAAATACTTCCAGAAAACGCAATATTTTCCACTTATAAATACAATTTCCGTTTCCTCCAACAAAGGGGGGAGCCACATCAAATTTCCTTATCAGAAAAATGAACTTGCTTTGTTTACCGTATGCCATTTGAAAGAACTACAGGTGTTATAGACAGATGGAAATTGTCTGGACTCAAAATGATTGACAACTCCATTTTCCTCGTGTTTCACCACGAGGTAAAAAAGGGGCGTTTGTTTACTAATAAGCTTTGAGTATGCGTGTAAGCTTATGAGTTACAAGGAGTTACAAGGATTTTGAGCCTCAAAGACTTTTTTTTTATTCCATCCTAGGAGATTCCATTTGCTCTTGGGTAGAGCAATTTGGTTTTAAAACGTTTCTAGAATTTATATGATCTTGTCTGACTTATTCTTGAAGTCCATTTAGAGAGAGAGAGAGAGAGAGAGAGAGAGAGAGAGAGAGAGAGAGAGAGAGAGAGAGAGAGAGAGATTAAAATAGCACAGGCACTGCTAATCATGGCAAGTATACAAATAAACAATGATTGTTTGGACAAAACGCAAACAAAGACTGCGTTACACAAAATGGAAGACATTCCCCTAAAAGTATTTCTTTCCATTTTCTTTAATACGTATTTCATTCCATTTTCTTTACCCCTTCTGACCAAATGCCGATGTATGTAAAGTTACAAAAGACCATCTTTCTTTCTCCAATGGGTTTCTCTTCCTTAAGATAACCATTTTTACATAAATATTTCTTTTGATTCGCATCCAGATACATTTTAGGGATACAATACCAATAAATACCTTTTGCTTTAAGAGCTTGTTCATGCAAAAGCATTTCTATTTAGGTTTTGCTTCAAGGACATATGCACTTACATGCGAATTATTATTATTATTATTATTATTTATCATTATTATTATTATTATTATTATAACTATAGTCCATTTCTTTTAGCGATGCATATTTGCACTGACTCGCAGCGCAACTCGAAGCGGTGCCCTTTTAGCTCGGAAAAGTTTCCGGATCGTTGATTGGTTGGACGAGATAATTCCAACCAATTAGCGATCACGAAACTTTTCCAAGCTAAAAGGGCACCGCTGTGAGTCTGTTCAAATATGCATCGCTTAAAGAAATGGACTATAGCTAAGCTACAACCCTACTTAAGATGCTCTAAGCCCAAGGGCTCCAACAGGGAAATATAGTTTAATCAGGAAAAGAAATAAGGAAATAAATAAACGATATGTGAAGTAATGAACAATTAAAATAAAATATTTCAAAAACAGTAACAACATTAAAACAGACATTTCGTATATAAACTATAAAAAGACTTATGTCAGCCTGTTCAACATAAAAACATTTGCTACAAGTTTGAAATTTTGAATCAAAATTACACACTTTGGCTTTATGTAACAAAACCAATAAACCAATGACCTAAAATATTGTAAAAAAATATCGACGCATTTTCCTTCTATCT
>NC_090735.1:8362109-8374609 GCF_036898095.1 Palaemon carinicauda
AGGATCTTTTGGCCTCTCACGGGAACGGAAAACTTTTGAAAAAGGGAAGCAAATTGCTCGGTAAAAGAATGCATAATTTCTTTCATATGAAGAGGAAAAAAAAAAAAAAAAAAAAAAAGACAATTGATTCTATTCCTTGATGGACTACGAAAATGAATTGCTCTTAAATAACAAAGAAGAAGAAGATTAAAAAGTCAACACAAAGGAAAATATTTCGCAAGTGAAGCTTACTGGAGACACAATTGAGTCTATTCCTTAATGGACTACGAAAATGAATTGCTCTTAAATAATAAAGATAAAAAAAGTCACTAAAATGAATTGCCCATAACCACAACACAGAACAAGAAGATAAAAAAATCAATGCAAAGGAAAAGAAAATATTTTGTAAGAAGTAAATCTTACTGGAGACACAATTAAATCTATTCCTTAATGGAATACTAAAACGAATTGCTCATAACCACAACACAGAACAAGAAGACAAAAATTCAATGCAAAGGAAAAGAAAACATCCCACAAGAAGTGAATCTTACATGGAAAGTCACATTGAATGCAAAAAAGAAAAAAAAAAAAAAAAAAAAAAAAATTCCTATCTCGAATCTTTCACATCCATTGACTCTTTACCAATTATCATTATTATTATTATTATTATTATTATTATTATTATTATTATTTTTATTATTATTATTATTATTATTATTATTACTAGCCAAGCTACAAACCTAGTTGGAAAAGCAAGATGCTATGCCCAAGGGCCCCAACAGTGAAAAATATCCCAGTGAGGAAAGGAAATAAGGAAATAAATAAATGATGAGAATAATTTAACAATATATCATTTTAAAAACAGTGATAACGTCAAAACAGATATGTCCTATATAAACTATTAACAACGTGAAAAACAGATATGTCATATATAAACTATAAAAAGACTCATGTCAGCCTGGTCAACATATTCTCTCGAGCACTCACCCCATCCGATGGCATAGTAGAGCATGAAGGGGGCCCCGTCGTTAAAGATATTGGACGTCAGTCTAGAGTGGAGATAAAGTCCTTCCACGAACATCCAGTTTATGGAGGACATCTGGGCGTACATTCTCACGCCCAGAAGGGTTTTGCAGAGCCAGTCCTGTGAGATTAAGCATGGTTGTTATACATTGTCATTATAAAGGAAAGTGTTGTTATTTTTGTTATTATCATTATTATCTATATATCAATACGATAGCGTGCGTGTTATTTATTTTGTGTCTCACGCTTTAAAGAAAACAGAAATAATTTCATGGTATACTCTTACAAATTCACATTAGACTTTGATTACTTAAACAAAGCACATCTTATACAGTTTTCCCTTTTTTTTTTTAATATTAGACAAAAAATTGAGTTCTAACAAATTCCATAACCAAGATTATAAAATTAATCTCCGGACATTCTATTCAAACATGTATAGGTTAGGAAAAAGATAATTAGTATTGAAAATATCCTTTTGTGTAATTTACATGGCTTCCGCTTGTTATTATTATTATTATTATTATTATTATTATTATTATTATTATTATTATTATTATTATTATTATTATTACCAAAACTGTAAAAAAAGTAGAAAAAGAGTTAAAATAAACTGAGAAGTAAAGAATACATAATGAAATAAACATAAAATCCAACAGTTTAAAAGTAATGATAAAGTAAAGAAAACAAGAAAAAATATATTTTTTTTCATTACTCGTCGTAAAGTAAGGATGTGTCAGGGTGCACCAGGAACATGGAGCGGCCAATTGTACGTACATTGAATACCCAATAATAAAAAGTATTATTATTATTATTATTATTATTATTATTATTATTATTATTATTATTACTTGCTCAGGTACAACCCTTACTGGAAAAGCAGGATGCTATAAGACCGGTGGCCCCAACAGGGAAAATAGCCCAGTGAGGAAAGGAAACAGGAAAACAAAATATTTTAAGAACAGTAACAACATTAAAATAAATATTTCCTACATAAACTATAAAAACTTTTAACAAAATAAGTGAGAGAGAAATAAGATAGATTAGTGTTCCCGAGTGTACCCTCAAGCAAGAGAACTCTAACCCAAGACAGCGGAAGACCATGGTACAGAGGTTATGGCATAACCCAGGACTAGAGAACAATGGAGTGTCCTCCCAGAAGAGCTGCTTACCATAGCTAAGTAGTCTCTTCTACCCTTACCAAGAGGAAAGTGGCCACTGAACAATTAGAGTGCAGTAGTTAACCCCTTGGGTGAAGAAGAATTATTTGGCAATTTCAGTGTTGTCAGGTGTAGGAGGACAGAGGAGAATCTGTAAAGAATAGGCCAGACTATTCGGTGTCTGTGTAGACAAAGGGAAAGAACCGTAACCAGAGAGAAGGATTATATGTAGTACTGTCTGGCTAGTCAAAGGACCCCATAACTTTAGCGGTAGTATCTCAACGGGCGGCCGGTGCCCTGGCCAACCTACTACCAACAAAGGATTTAACTCAGTGATGGCAAAGACAAATACAGGAATTCCTCTGACACCTCACAACACGTCCTACCCTAACTGCTTAGCTGGTAACTAGACAGCTATTGAAGGTAGACATGGCAGGAACTCGTTGCACAGAGCGAGGTGTACCAGAATGTCTGTGTCCAACTGTACATCGATGTAACATTTGATAGTAACTGTGACGTTTGTTAAGGCAATTATACTATTCTTTAAATTGCGTAGTATTGATAAAATAATCAAATTGTTTTGCGGTTAAAGGTAATAGTAATTACTATTATTTTTAATCAGTTTCCCCACAAATGCTAAAGCTACTGTATTATGAGGTGTGTGCGTATGTGTTTGAGAGAGAGAGAGAGAGAGAGAGAGAGAGAGAGAGAGAGAGAGAGAGAGAGAGAGAGAGAGAGTTAGTTTCCCCACAAATTCTAAAACTACTGTATCATGAGGTGTGTGCGTATGTGTTTGAGAGAGAGAGAGAGAGAGAGAGAGAGAGAGAGAGAGAGAGAGAGAGAGAGAGAGAGAGCAGCTTTTGTCATTGTAATCGACAACTCGGTTAAATTATGCTTATCCAGATATGTAAGACAAAAGAAAAAAAAACAATTGCTAAGATAAAGGCAAAGAATCAGATAATTCTTGTAAGCTTAGTATTAAAAAAAGTGTTCGGGCTCATTTAGTAAAATATTTATCGATCTAAATATAATGATAGATTATAAAGACACGCAAAGTTTATAATGTGATATATATAATAGCACAATTTTCTGATAATTACAAACCATTTAATGAGCGGATGTAATTATTATCATGTGAGATATTTCATGTTTAAATAAAGATAGAAATGGATATTGATGTATCTTGATAAAACAGGGGAGGTGTAGTAGTAATTTTTATGATACGCAATTTAATAGCATAGAGAATATATGAATGAAAAAAAAAGGAAATTTTTTTAATTATCCTCTAGTTTCTGCAGGTCAGAATTGCCTAATAATTTTATCAGCAGATTTGAATATTTTACTAAGGAATAATAATAATAATAATGATAATAATAATAATAATAATAATAATAATAATAATAATAATAATAATAATAATAATAATGCTAATTATAACAACAAAAACAACAACAACAATAATAATAATAATAATAATAATAATATTAATAAAATATATAGATAATACAGCTCAACTCATCAATTGAGAAAACTGTTGAGAGCATAAATCTGCGAAAAATTGCCATAAACTGGTGCTTCTATTTTTGAAACATGTGCGGAAAAAGTTGATTGGTTCAGATAAAAAATATCGATTTTTCAGTGATGGTAAAATTTGTAAATATTTGATGGGAGAGAAATCATTTGTACTTTTTTGAGTGAATAATGTGAATTTGATTAAGTCTGTTCATGATTATAGCAAGTGCAAAGTTAATGATAGTGGAGTCCTATCAAATGAATTTCCAGTGAACAGTAGAGAACTTTAAGGGAATGTGTTGTGGCCTATGTTGTTTATCCTCTTCATGGATTTTGTAATGCATAGAACAGTTGGGGATGGTGGAGAACGAATTGACTGGATTGGTAATAGGAAATTGGCTGACCTAGAGTATGCTGATGATGCTGTCCTTAGTAGCAGAACAGCAAAGAATTTGGAATGCTTGCTTACCAATATGCATGAAATATCGCAGAAGGTTGGGCTTAAGATAAATAGAAGAAAAACAGGGCAGATGAAATATCTTTGGAAAGAGAGAGGATTAATGAGGTAGAATCGTTCAAGTATCTATGAACTACGATCTCCAATACAGGGTCATTAGAATTGGAGTTTAGTGAAAGATTGAAATAAGCAAACCAGACAATGGCTGAGTTAAGTAAAATTTGGAAATCGAATCGCCTGAAAGTACATTTGAAAATTAGACTATATATCCAATTAATGAGATCTGTGTTAATGTATGGACATGAGTCGTGGTATGACCATGAAACAATCTTCAACAGGCTTAGTATATTTGAAAAAGAGGCCCTCGGAAGAAAATAGGGAGTTGAATGGCAGGACAGGATTAGAAATGAAACTGTAAAACAGATTACTCCAGTGCCATATATGAATGAGATAATGGTGAGGGGTAGATGGAGATGGTTTGGGCATACTCTTCGCACTCCCCAACAGAGATTATTACGAAAAGAAATGGTTAGAACAATGTCCAATAGATTTTAAGCCTATATTTTACAGACAGTATGCGGATGACACATATATAATATTTGAGAAAAAAGAACGTGGCGAACCATTTTTTACTTATTTTAATAAAATAAATGATATAATTTTCCCATAGAAGTGATGATATTTCGAGCAAGATTTGGCTACCGAAGGTAATGAGAAACGGCCGACATTTTCAACGCTGATTATAATCATCGCTGATCCAATTTATTACCAGGTAATGAGTAACTGAGGAGTAATAGCATTCCAAGCAACACTCTGAAATCTTTTCTCTCCTCTTCATTAAAATCTCGTTACTCTAAAGCTTATCATTTTGATGAGATTATGGACAACTTTGCCTTGTGATGTTTTACTGTACTAAATCATATATTTAATTATTGCATTGAGAAAAAGCAATATTTAATGTTCATAAATTACAGAAATTTTTGGATGAAAAATAAATACTGTTGTTTACTTCTAAAAGTAGTTCTAGAGATTATGGACATATTTGGTTGTGATGTTTTAATGTACTAAATTATATTCTTAATTATTGAATTGAATAAAAGCCATATTTAATGTTAATAAAGTAAAAAAGAAAAAAACAAATGTGGAGGAAAAATGAATACTGTAGTTTATTTCTAAAAATAGTTATAGATATTATGAACATCTTTGCCTTGTGATGTTTTACTGTACTAAATCCTATTTTTAATTATTGCATTGAATAAAAAAGCAATATTTAATGTTAATAAATTACAGAAATTTTTGGATGAAAAATAAATACTGTAGTTTATTCCTAAAAATAGTTATAGATATTATGAACAACTTTGCTTGCGATGTTTTACTGTACTAAATCATATGTTTAATTATTGCATTGAATAAAAAAGCAATATTTAATAATAATAAATTACAGATATTTTTGGAAGAAAAATAAATACTGTAGTTTATTCCTAAAAACAGTTCTAGAGATAATGGACATCTTTGCCTTGTTATGTTTTACTGTACTAAATCCTATTTTTTATTATTGCATGGTACAAAAAATAGAAATATTTAATATCAATAAAGTAGATATTTCTTGGAAGAAGAAAAATAAATAGTTGGATATTTCTAAAAATAGTTCTAGAAACAACATCATGTCATAGTTAATAACTAATGCTTATGGATTAATGTCATTTAAGGTGAATTAAAAAATAAAAGAATAGAAATGTCAAATAAGAGAATAAAATTATGATCAAAGAATATCTGAAAAAACCACCTTGTTTATAGAAAGCAGTTTTGTTAGACTTTCAAAAAACGAAAGAAACTATTTAAAGCCTTAATTCATTATTCACTTTCAACAATCTCCGCGAAGTTTGAATTACAAAAAGATTGAGCTATAAACTATAAAGGTCATGAGGTTTAAGGGTTAAAATGCCACTCACGAATGACAGAGGCAAGGGACAGTGACATTGTCATAGCAAGCAGGACAGTGCCCTAGAGACTGACCATATATACAGTACATATGATCAGCGCCCAAGCCCCCTCTCCATCCAAGCTAGGACCAAGGAGGGCCAGGCAATGGCTACTGATAACTCAGCAGATAGACCTATGGGGACTCCCAAAGCACCTATCCTTAGCTCACAAGGATAGTGAGATTGAAGCAACCAAAAGAACTAATGTGTTTGAGCGGGACTCGAATCCCAGTCTGGCATTTACCAATCAGGGACGTTACCACATCGGCCACCACAACATTTAACTTTCAATGCTGCGTTAGGGCAATTTGCTTAATTATGAACAATTGAGTTTAAAGAATACATATCTCTCTCGAAATGTATACACTTTAAAAAAACAAAAAAAAAAAAACATGGTAACCTTTTTCCAAAAAAGGGAATATTACTAGTTTTCCAGAAACAACGTGAATGGAAGAGAATAACTAAAATGGTAAGGGGGGTTGTGGTAGCCGATGTGGTAACGTCCCTGACTGGTGAACGCCAGACAGGGGTTCGAGTTCCTTTGGTTGCTGCAACATCACCACCCTTGTGAGCTAAGGATGTGGGGTTTGGGGGAAGCTTAAAAGGTCTATCTGCTGAGTCATCAGTAGCCATTGCCTGGCTCTCTTTGGTCCTAGCTTGGGTGGAAAGGGGGCTTGGGCGCTGATCATATGTATATATGTATATATGGTCAGACTCTTAGTCATTGCCCTGTTTGATAGGGCAATATCACTGTCCCTTGTCTGTGTCTTTCATGAGCGGCCTTTGAACCTTCAAACGAATATTACTAGTTTTCGAAAAAAAAAAGAAAAAAAAAGTGAATGGAAGAGAACAAATATAGGGATTAGAGAGATGGAGGAGGGGAGGGGGGGATATCTTATTTGAATTCAGGATAAAGCAAAAACCACCACCATTAAGCAAACTCGCTAAGCAGGGCTGGACCCCTGAATAATATAGACCACAATACGGGACAATTTTAACAACAGAATGGATGGGAAAGGAAAGCCTTGGGGTTATATCATCTCTTTTTCCAGTCCTTCCAGGATTAATCCTAGGTTCTTCCTTCTGATCGCCCTATGTCCACAACAGTAAGACGAAGACTTGGACAAGCCCTTTTGTTCCCCAGAATGCCACCATTAGCCCACTATTCAAAACCGAAGCAGGATGGCCAACAGGACCATTCAGATCAGGTAATACCTCAGGGAATTTTTTTTTCTTCTACTTTTCTTATACAATGTTCCATTGTACACTAAAACGGGCATTCTCAGAGGACTTTCTATTCTTGCGTGTTTGCGCGTGCGTACTGGTTTTATTCTAACTTTTTGTTTATCTATTTTTGTAGGGGGGTGGTTAGGGGTAGCGTTAGCTTTTGAGAAAGGGAGAGATAGAGATGATGTAGGGGAAGTTTCTAAAGGCTCACAAGGTACACTGTTAAAAAATTACATTAATAAAACGGTAAAAAACCTGGAATAAATATTGCCAGGCCTTTACCGTTTTAAAAACTGATATATTGATGTAAAGGAGTGATATTACGGTCACCAATCAGTGAAAGATAATAACAAAGTAGGGTACAAATTACGGTCGCCTGTATTTTACTGAAATACGGCTGAAAACTATATTTTTACAGAGAATTTCCGATTAGAATTACGGATGTTTTAACATTGCATCTCATCTTCATAGGCAAAGGGTTGTGGTGGCCGATGCGGTAACGTCCCTGACTGGTGAACGCCAGACTGGGGTTCGAGTCCCACTCAGATTAGTTTCTTTCGTCGCTGAAACCTAACCATCCTTGTGAGCTAAGGATGGGGTTTTCGGGGACCCTATTGGTCTATCTGCTGAGTCATCAGCAGGCATTGCCTGGCCCTCCTTGGTCCTACCTTAGGTGGAGAGGGGCTTGGGCGCTGATCATATATAACATGGTCAGTCTCTAGGGCATTGCCCTGCTTGCTAGGGCAATGCCACTGTCACTTGCCTCTGCCATTCATGACGGCCTTTAAACCTTTAAAAGAGTGCGGAGTGAATTTCCACAGACTTCGACAACAGTCTTGTTAATGAAAGTTCCTGAACTTATACCACCGGAGAAAGAATAATCAAAAACTATTTTCAATCAATAATGACACTTTCTTCGTCTTTTTAATTGTTTTGTCCGTGCATAATCATCATCAAACTTTGTATGATTAATAATAATAATAATAATAATGATAATAATAATGATAATAATAATAATAATGATAATATTATTAATAAGAATACTAATAATAATAACAATAATAATAATAATATTAATAATAATGATGATGATAATAATAATGATAATAATAATTTTAATAATAGTAATAATATCAATTCTAATTATCCTAATAATTTTAATAATCATACAAATTATCATGAAACTAGAATGGGTGCACTTTCTTCAGCATGCAATACACGAATATTCCTTTGCTTAGATGGTAACAAGGTTTAACCGGTGATCAAAAGTAATACTACTACTACTACTACTACTACTACTACTACTACTACTACTACTACTAATAATAATAATAATAATAACAATAATAATGATAATAACGATAATAATATTAATAATAATAATAATAAAAATAATAAGAATAATAATAATAAAGATAATAAGAATATTTATAATAACAATAATAATAATAAACATAATAATAATAATGATAATAAATAATATTTATAATAATAATAATAAATAATAAGAATATTAATAATAATAATAATAAAGATAATAAGAATATTTATAATAATAATGATAATAATAATAAAAATAATAATAATAATGATAATAAATAATAATTATAATAATAATAATAAATAATAAGAATATTAATAATAATAAGAATAATAATATTAATAATAATAATAACAATATTAATAATAATAATAATAATAATAATAATAATAATAATAATAATAATAAGATTAGCAATCCTTATAATAAAAGGGCATATTTGTGATAGTGTGCTTTTGATGCAATCAGCATAATTCAAATTTATACAATTTTATCATTAAAAACAATTATACTTCAATAAGAATGATAATCTAATCTCATACAAAAAAAAAAAAAAAAAAAGAATTATTGCTAGTCCTAGATATAAATCTGTCTTTTATGAAACCTAGAGAAGCTGAGAAGTTATAGTCAATTCTTTATAGTGAGGCAGATTTACACAGACTCGCAGGGGGTGCCCTTTTAGCTCGGGAAAAGTTTCTTGATCGCTGATTGGCTGCAAAAGATCATTCTATTATTATTATTACTAACCAAGCTACAACCCTAGTTGGAAAAGCAAGATGCTATAAGCCCAAGGGCTCAAACGGGGAAAAATAGCCCAGTGAGGAAAGGAAATAAGGAAATAGATAAATGATGAGAATAAATCAACAATATATCATTCTAAAAACAGTAACAGCGTCAAAACAGATATGTCCTATATAAACTATTAACAACGTCAAAAACAGATATGTCATATATAAACAATAAAAAGACTCGTGTCAGCCTGGTCAACATAAAAATATTTGCTCCAACTTCGAACTTTTGAAGTTCTATTGATTCAACTACCCGATTAGGATGATCATTCCACAACTTGGTAACAGCTGGAATAAAACTTCTAGAATACTGTGTAGTATTGAGCCTCATGATAGCAGGAAACTTTTCCGAGCTAAAAGGGCACCGCTGTGAGTCAGTGCAAATCCAACTCATTAACAAAAAATTGAGTATAGTTCTTAACTTATCTAGAGACAGGCAGGCAGGCAACAGAATGACCTGCAACTAAAGGTGCAGGCCACGGGCTCCTGCGCTAAGACAGCCCGTGAAACTACTGGAGACAAAAACTGGCATTTAAATGGTTAATAAGGAGAGAGGATTTATTTGAAGAGTTTACTCACCACATCTCTGTAGATTATTTTCTCCCTCTGCGATACGAAAGGTTCCGTGAGAACCAGCATGACGACAAAGCGAATGATGAGAGACACTACCAGATTTCGATGGACTCTTAGACGGTCGCACTCGAGTGCCCTGTTGAAAATAGAAGTTTTTTACGTTTTTTACAGAATGAGAAATCTTTTAATCATTAGAAGATTGTTAGAGTAAAGCGGGGTTTACACGATCGAACGGTTCGTCAAACCCGGTTGTCGAACCTGCTTCTCAAACGGTTCGTCGAACCCGGTTATCGAACCTGATTGTCAAACGGTTCGTCGAACCCGGTTGTCGAACCTGCTTGTCAAATGGTTCGAAGAGGTGGAGTCAGTCACAAATGCATAAGGTTTGTGGACGATTAAGCCCCGCCCACAAAAGTCGGACTAGAACAGACGTTCTTCGAACCATTCGACGTGCATGTTCGACAACCTTCGGACATCACTTCAAACACTTGTCTATCGAACAGCGTTCGACGAACCGTTCGATCGTGTAAAACCGCCTTAAATAGCCATTTGTCTTTTGTCTACCTTAGGTAACTACATATTGCTGTATTTCAACCTATTCTAGCAGTAATAACTGATTTAATTACATATGGATTTTCTAACTGATTTAATTACCAGTTGGTTTCCTTACTGATTTAAATATCAATTGCTTTTCTAACTGATTTAATTACCCATTGGTTTTCTGATTTAATCACCAATTAGTTTTCTAACTGATTCAATTACCCATTAGTTTTCTATCTGATTTAATTACCTTTTGGTTTTCTAACTGATTTAATTGCGTATTGGTTTTCAAACTGATTTAATTACCCATTAGTTTTCTAACTGATTTAATTACCTTTTGGTTTTCTAACTGATTTAATTACGTATTGGTCTTATAAGTGATTTAATTACCCATTGGTTTTCTAACTGATTTAATTACCTTTTGGTTTTCAAACTGATTTAATTACCTTTTGGTTTTCAAACTGATTTAATTACCCATTAGTTTTCTAACTGATTTAATTACCTTTTGGTTTTATAACTGATTTAATTATCTTTTGGTTTTCAAACTGATTTAATTACCCATTAGTTTTCTAACTGATTTAATTAACTTTTGGTTTTCTAACTGATTTAATTACCCTTTGGTCTTCTAACTGATTTAATTACGTATTGGTTTTATAACTGAGTTAATAACCCATTGGTTTTCTGAATGATTTAATTACCCAATAGTTTTCTAAGTGATCTAATTAAACATGGGTTCTCTAACAGATTTAATTACCTATTGGTTTTCTGATTTAATTACCCAATGGTTGTCTAACTGATTTAATCACCAATTGGTTTTCTTACCCAATGGTTTTCTAACTGATTTAATTACCCAATGATTTTTTAACAGATTTAATTACCTATTGGTTTTCTGATTTAATTACCCAATGGTTTTCTAACTGATTTAATTACCCAATGGTTTTCTAACTGATTTAATTACCCATTGGTTTTATTACCGATTTAAATATCAGTTGGTTTTCTAACTGATTTAATTACCCATTGATTTTCTAAATGATTTAATTACCCATTAGTATTCTAACTGATTAAATTACCTTTTCGTTTTCTAACTGATTTAATTACGTATTGGTTTTATAACTGATTTAATTACCCGTTGGTTTTCTAAATGATTTAATAACTCATTAGTTTTCTAAGTGATCTAATTAAACATGGGTTCTCTAACAGATTTAATTACCTATTGTTTTTTCTTTTTAATTACCCAATGGTTTTCTTACTGATTTAATTACCCAATGATTTTCTAAAGGATTTAATTACCCAATGGTTTTCTAACTGATTTAATTACCCAATGGTTTTCTGACTGATTTAATTACCCATTGGTTTTCCAAATATGATTATCTAAAAATATATATATCATAGCATATGAATTTTCAGCCATCCCCTTAAAGCTATTCGTAAAAAAAAAAAAAAAAACACGATTTAAAATAAAATTTCGATTACTCATTGTAATATCTTATAATTATCATATAGTGTAAATGGGCTTCCTAGATAGAATAAGCTCTCAGTCCATTTGAATGAGCACATATAAGTTACGTACAAAGTCATAGAACAAACAGATGCCACATTCAATAGTTGGGGTGTGACGTTCATAATAGCCGTAGGAAAACATGTGACTATAGTGTATAAACACTTCTACAGTGCCGAACCAATGGTGCCCTTTTAGAGGTAGGAATGCCAATGAAATTATAAAAAATATCCATTCTCCCCACTCCCCTGTCTTTTATGTGTATTTAGTTTCCGAGAACGAGCTGTGGATTATACTAAATAATATGTATATATATATATATATATATATATATATATATATATAAATATATATATAAGTATATATATATATAAAGTATATATATATATATATATATATATATAAAAAGTATGTATAAATATATATACAGTATATATATATAT
>NC_090735.1:8379609-8382109 GCF_036898095.1 Palaemon carinicauda
TTGTAAATGTTCTGATGTTTATGACTCGAAAATCTCTGTACATTTTCTGATGTTTATGACTCCAAAATCATTGTACATTTTCTGTTTATTACGCGAAAATCATTGTAAATGTTCTGATGTTTATGACTCAAAAATCGTAAATTTTCTGATGTTTATGACTCGAAAATCATTGTAAATCTTCGGATGTTAATAACCAACAAGACCTTGTTTACAGCTCCTTCCATGAAGGGCTTAATGAGCAACAACTAGTCTCCCAATTGCAGCTTTTTAAAGGCCTTTGAGGTTTAAAGGCCTCTCATGAATGGCATAAGCAAGGGAAAGTGACATTGCCCTCTGTACTGGATTAGAGTTATCTTGCTTAACGGTACACTCAAGGACGCTGTTCTATCTTATTTTTCTTCCTCCTGTTCTTTTTGAAGTTTTTATAGTTTATATATGCGAGATCTAATTTGATGTTGTTACTTTTATTAGATTATGTGATTCTGTTTGTATATTACTTCTCTTTTAGTTTATCTATATCATTGTTTCCTTTTCTCACTGTCCTTGGGCTTATAGAATCTTGCTTTTCCAACTAGGTCTATAGCTTAGCTTGTGATAATAATAATAATAATAATAATAATAATAATAATAATAATAATAATAATAATAATAATAATGTCCTAAAGACTGATCATATGTATATATGATCAGAGCCCAAGCCCCATCTCCACCCAACTTAGGACCAAGGAGGGCCAGAGCATTCCGAGCATCAATACAATGATTGTAAGATTTAGCAGATTAAAAAAAAAAACAAAAAAACCATAAAGTTTAAGATACCTAAAAAATTAAACTCTTTGTTGCAATTCGATTCAATGATGAGACTATAAAAAATATCATAAAGGTCTGTTCAAATCTGATATTTCGATTTCTTTATAGTCAAAGTCTTGTTGCAGGAATGTCTGTTATTAATATAATATTTGTTTACGTGATAAACAAAACAAACGAGAAATTATAATGAAACATGTTGAGACAATTATGATTAAGATTGGTTTTTATCGTCGCACTCCAAAGGAATTGCAAAAGGATGGAATTCACCAAAAGAACTTAAAGAGGGAAACGCAAGAAAATATTCATACCCTAACAACAACAACAACAACAACAACAACAAATGCAGCCGTTTCTATTCTACTGCAGGACAAAGGCCTCTGACATGTCAAATCATGTCAGGGATTTGGTCAGTTTTCCTCACTGTGCTGGTCAGTGTGGATTGGTGATGGTGGGGGACATTTGCCTGATAGCTCACAGGAAACTAACCTAGTATGGATATCACTGACTAGTACAGCTTTGCTGATCATGGCGATACACTAACCCTTTCACCACGTTAAGGTGTCCCCACTCAGAAAGGGATATATAAAGTAAAAGGATAAGCCTGGGATACATAGCATTTGGTTAACAAAATGAAATTATGAAAAGTAAAATGCCACTTTCTCTAAAAAGAAAAGTTTTTAATCAGATGATTTTACAAATACAATACACTAAATTAAGACAATGCCAAGATATATCTCTAATAAAAAAAGTAAATATGAAATAAAAGTACACATATAACTTTGAAGGAAAAGAAATAGTCACTTTTTAATGGAATGGAAATTGCACTGCAACAGGCAGCGCAAGAAGTGAGAACTCCATGCCCTGTCGTCCAAAAGGAGATTTTTCTTAATTCATTTTCCGTGCAACCTTACTTCCATTAAGAGGTAGAGAGATCATCCATCTCACTCGTTTTACCGACGTTTATTTTTTTTTCTTTCTAATCTATACTATTTTTTTTTTTAAAAAGGCGCATTTGAACTGACTCACAGGGGTGCTCTTTTAGCTCGGATAAAGTTTCCTAGTAGCTGATTAGTTAGAATTATCTTGTCCAACCAATCAGCTATTAGGAAAATTTTCCGTGCTAAAAGGGCACCCCTGCGAATCGGTGCAAATGCGCCTCATTAAAAAAGATTGAGTATAGGCTTCCAGTTTTTTCTTTCTAACCTGACGTTTACCAACCTATTGTGCAGTTTTTTTTTTTTTCGGCGTTTAGAACCTCGCTTGATTGAAACTGATAACTCCCCTCTTATATTATAAAGAGTAAGTCTTTAGCGATGTATGGATATATATATATATATATATATATATATATATATATATATATATATATATATATATTTCCAGTATCACTGAGTATATATATATATATATAGATATATATATATATATATATATATATATATATATATATATATATATATATGTACATATATAAGTTTATTTATACACACACACACACACACACACATATATATATATATATATATATATATATATATATATATATATATATATATATATATATACATATATAAGTTTATTTATATATATATATATATATACATACATTACATATATAGATATATGTACATACACACACGCACACACACACATATATATATATATATATATATATATATATATATATATATAT
>NC_090735.1:8387109-8412109 GCF_036898095.1 Palaemon carinicauda
ACGACACAGCATGAAATGTACCTCATTTCACATACCTACATAACGACACAGCATGAAATGTATCTCGTTTCACATACCTACATAACGACACATCATGAAATGTACCTCATTGCACATACCTACATAACGACACAGCATGAAATGTATCTCATTTCACATACCTACATAACGACACAGCATGAAATGTATCTCATTGCACATACCTACATAACGACACATCATGAAATGTACCTCATTTCACATACCTACATAACGACACAGCATGAAATGTATCTCATTTCACATACCTACATAACGACACAGCATGAAATGTACCTCATTTCACATACCTACATAACGACACAGCATGAAATGTATCTCGTTTCACATACCTACATAACGACACATCATGAAATGTACCTCATTGCACATACCTACATAACGACACAGCATGAAATGTACCTCATTTCACATACCTACATAACGACACATCATGAAATGTATCTCGTTTCACATACCTACATAACGACATCATGAAATGTATCTCATTGCACATACCTACATAACGACACAGCATGAAATGTATCTCATTTCACATACCCCCATGACGAAACATCATGAAATGTATCTCATTGCACATACCTACTTAACGACACAGCATGAAATGTCACTCATTTCACATACCTACATAGGACACAGCATGAAATGTATCTCATTGCACATACCTACATAATGACACATCATGAAATGTATCTCATTGCACATACCTACTTAACAACACAGCATGAAATGTCACTCATTTCACATACCTACATAGGACACAGCATGAAATGTATCTCATTGCACATACCTACATAATGACACATCATGAAATGTATCTCATTGCACATACCTACTTAACAACACAGCATGAAATGTCACTCATTTCACATACCTACATAGGACACAGCATGAAATGTATCTCATTTCACATACCCCCATGACGAAACATCATGAAATGTATCTCATTGCACATACCTACTTAACGACACAGCATGAAATGTCACTCATTGCACATACCTACATAACGACACAGCATGAAATGTATCTCATTGCACATACCTACATAACGACACAGCATGAAATGTATCTCATTGCACATACCTACATAACGACACAGCATGAAATGTATCTCATTGCACATACCTACATAACGACACAGCATGAAATGTACCTCATTTCACATACCTACATAACGACACAGCATGAAATGTATCTCATTTCACATACCTACATAACGACACAGCATGAAATGTACCTCATTTCACATACCTACATAACGACACAGCATGAAATGTATCTCGTTTCACATACCTACATAACGACACATCATGAAATGTACCTCATTGCACATACCTACATAACGACACAGCATGAAATGTATCTCATTTCACATACCTACATAACGACACAGCATGAAATGTACCTCATTTCACATACCTACATAACAACACATCATGAAATGTATCTCGTTTCACATACCTACATAACGACACATCATGAAATGTATCTCATTGCACATACCTACATAACGACACAGCATGAAATGTATCTCATTTCACATACCTACATAACGACACAGCATGAAATGTACCTCATTTCACATACCTACATAACGACACATCATGAAATGTATCTCGTTTCACATACCTACATAACGACATCATGAAATGTATCTCATTGCACATACCTACATAACGACACAGCATGAAATGTATCTCATTTCACATACCTACATAACGACACAGCATGAAATGTACCTCATTTCACATACCTATATAACGACACAGCATGAAATGTCACTCATTTCACATACCTACATAACGACACAGCATGAAATGTATCTCATTGCACATACCTACATAACGACACAGCATGAAATGTATCTCATTGCACATACCTACATAACGACACAGCATGAAATGTCACTCATTTCACATAACTACATAAGGACACAGCATGAAATGTATCTCATTTCACATACCTACATAACGACACAGCATGAAATGTCACTCATTTCACATACCTACATAAGGACACAGCATGAAATGTATCTCATTTCACATACCTACATAACGACACAGCATGAAATGTACCTCATTTCACATACCTACATAAGGACACAGCATGAAATGTATCTCATTTCACATACCTACATAACGACACATCATGAAATGTACCTCGTTTCACATACCTACATAAGGACACAGCATGAAATGTATCTCATTTCACATACCTACATAACGACACATCATGAAATGTACCTCGTTTCACATACCTACATAACGACACAGCATGAAATGTATCTCATTGCACATACCTACATAACGACACAGCATGAAATGTACCTCATTTCACATACCTACATAACGACACAGCATGAAATGTATCTCATTGCACATACCTACATAACGACACAGCATGAAATGTATCTCATTGCACATACCTACATAACGACACAGCATGAAATGTCACTCATTTCACATACCTACATAAGGACACAGCATGAAATGTATCTCATTTCACATACCTACATAACGACACAGCATGAAATGTACCTCGTTTCACATACCTACATATCGACACAGCATGAAATGTACCTCATTTCACATACCTACATAACAACACATCATGAAATGTATCTCGTTTCACATACCTACATAACGACACATCATGAAATGTATCTCATTGCACATACCTACATAACGACACATCATGAAATGTACCTCGTTTCACATACCTACATAACGACACAGCATGAAATGTATCTCATTGCACATACCTACATAACGACACAGCATGAAATGTATCTCATTTCACATACCTACATAACGACACAGCATGAAATGTATCTCATTGCACATACCTACATAACGACACAGCATGAAATGTATCTCATTGCACATACCTACATAACGACACAGCATGAAATGTCACTCATTTCACATACCTACATAAGGACACAGCATGAAATGTATCTCATTTCACATACCTACATAACGACACAGCATGAAATGTACCTCGTTTCACATACCTACATAACGACAGAGCATGAAATGTACCTCATTTCACATACCTACATAACAACACATCATGAAATGTATCTCGTTTCACATACCTACATAACGACACATCATGAAATGTATCTCATTGCACATACCTACATAACGACACATCATGAAATGTATCTCGTTTCACATACCTACATAACGACACATCATGAAATGTATCTCATTGCACATACCTACATAACGACACAGCATGAAATGTCACTCATTTCACATACCTACATAACGACACAGCATGAAATGTATCTCATTGCACATACCTACATAACGACACAGCATGAAATGTATCTCATTGCACATACCTACATAACGACACAGCATGAAATGTCACTCATTTCACATACCTACATAAGGACACAGCATGAAATGTATCTCATTTCACATACCTACATAACGACACAGCATGAAATGTACCTCATTTCACATACCTACATAAGGACACAGCATGAAATGTATCTCATTTCACATACCTACATAACGACACAGCATGAAATGTACCTCATTTCACATACCTACATAAGGACACAGCATGAAATGTACCTCATTTCACATACCTACATAACAACACATCATGAAATGTACCTCGTTTCACATACCTACATAACGACACATCATGAAATGTATCTCATTGCACATACCTAAATAACAACACATCATGAAATGTATCTCGTTTCACATACCTACATAACGACACAGCATGAAATGTATCTCATTGCACATACCTACATAACGACACAGCATGAAATGTATCTCGTTTCACATACCTACATAACGACACAGCATGAAATGTACCTCATTTCACATACCTACATAAGGACACAGCATGAAATGTATCTCATTTCACATACCTACATAACGACACAGCATGAAATGTACCTCATTTCACATACCTACATAAGGACACAGCATGAAATGTATCTCATTTCACATACCTACATAACGACACAGCATGAAATGTACCTCATTTCACATACCTACATAAGGACACAGCATGAAATGTATCTCATTTCACATACCTACATAACGACACAGCATGAAATGTACCTCATTTCACATACCTACATAACGACACAGCATGAAATGTATCTCATTTCACATACCTACATAACGACACAGCATGAAATGTCACTCATTTCACATACCTACATAACGACACAGCATGAAATGTATCTCATTGCACATACCTACATAACGACACAGCATGAAATGTATCTCATTGCACATACCTACATAACGACACAGCATGAAATGTATCTCATTTCACATACCTACATAAGGACACAGCATGAAATGTATCTCATTGCACATACCTACATAACGACACAGCATGAAATGTACCTCATTTCACATACCTACATGAGGACACAGCATGAAATGTATCTCATTTCACATACCTACATAACGACACAGCATGAAATGTACCTCATTTCACATACCTACATAACGACACAGCATGAAATGTATCTCATTGCACATACCTACATAACGACACAGCATGAAATGTCACTCATTTCACATACCTACATAACGACACAGCATGAAATGTATCTCATTGCACATACCTACATAACGACACATCATGAAATGTATCTCATTGCACATACCTACATAACGACACAGCATGAAATGTATCTCATTGCATATACCTACATAACGACACAGCAAGAAATGTATCTCATTGCACATACCTACATAACGACACAGCATGAAATGTATCTCATTGCACATACCTACATAACAAAACAGCATGAAATGTCACTCATTTCACATACCTACATAACGACACAGCATGAAATGTATCTCATTGCACATACCTACATAACGACACATCATGAAATTTATCTCATTGCACATACCTACATAACGACAGAGCATGAAATGTATCTCATTGCACATACCTATATAACGACACAGCAAGAAATGTATCTCATTGCACATACCTACATAACGACAGAGCATGGAATGTATCTCATTGCACATACCTACATAACGACACAGCATGAAATGTATCTCATTCCACATACCTACATAACGACACAGCATGGAATGTAACTCATTGCACATACCTACATAACGACACAGCATGAAATGTCACTCATTGCACATACCTACATAACGACACAGCATGGAATGTATCTCATTGCACATACCTACATAACGACACAGCATGAAATGTCACTCATTGCACATACCTACATAACGACACAGCATGAAATGTATCTCATTGCACATACCTACATAACGACACAGCAAGAAATGTCTCTCATTGCACATACCTACATAACGACACAGCAAGAAATGTATCTCATTGCACATACCTACATAACGACACAGCATGAAATGTATCTCATTGCACATACCTACATAACGACGCAGCAAGAAATGTATCTCATTGCACATACCTACATAACGACGCAGCAAGAAATGTATCTCATTGCACATACCTACATAACGACACAGCATGAAATGTATCTCATTGCATATACCTACATAACGACACGTCATGAAATGTATCTCATTGCACATACCCCCATGACGACGCAGCATGAAATTTATCTCATTGCACATACCTACATAATGACACATCATGAAATGTATCTCATTGCACATACCTACATAACGACACATCATGAAATGTATCTCATTGCACATACCCCCATGACGAAACATCATGAAATGTATCTCATTGCACATACCTACATAATGACCCATCATGAAATGTATCTCATTGCACATACCTAGCCTACATAACGACACAGCATGAAATGTATCTCATTGCACATACCTACTTAACGACAGCACAAAATGTATCTCATTGCACATACCTACATAACGACACAGCACGAAATGTATCTCATTACACATACCTACATAACGACACAGCATGAAATGTATCTCATTGCACATACCTACATAACGACACAGCATGAAATGTATCTCATTGCACATACCCCCATGACAACGCAGCATGAAATGTATCTCATTGCACATACCCCTATGACGAAACATCATGAAATGTATCTCATTGCACATACCTACATAATGACCCATCATGAAATGTATCTCATTGCACATACCTACATAACGACACAGCATGAAACGTCACTCATTTCACATACCTACATAACGACACATCATGAAATGTATCTCATTGCACATACCTATATAACGACACAGCATAAAATGTATCTCATTGCACATACCTACATAACGACACATCATGAAATGTATCTCATTGCACATACCTACATATCGAAACAGCATGAAATGTCACTCATTTCACATTCCTACATAACGACACATCATGAAATGTATCTCATTGCACATACCTACATAACGACACAGCATGAAATGTATCTCATTGCACATACCTATATAATGACACAGCATGAAATGTATCTCATTGCACATACCTACATAACAACACATCATGAAATGTATCTCATTTCACATACCTACATAACGACACAGCATGAAATGTATCTCATTGCACATACCTACATAACGACACAGCATGAAATGTATCTCATTGCACATACCTACATAACGACACAGCATGAAATGTCACTCATTTCACATACCTACATAACGACACAGCATGAAATGTCACTCATTTCACATACCTACATAACGACACATCATGAAATGTATCTCATTGCACATACCTACATAACGACACAGCATGAAATGTATCTCATTGCATATACCTACATAACGGCACATCATGAAATGTATCTCATTGCACATACCTACATAACGAAACAGCATGAAATGTCACTCATTTCACATACCTACATAACGACACATCATGAAATGTATCTCATTGCACATACCTACATAACGACACAGCATGAAATGTATCTCATTGCACATACCTATATAATGACACAGCATGAAATGTATCTCATTGCACATACCTACATAACAACACATCATGAAATGTATCTCATTTCACATACCTACATAACGACACAGCATGAAATGTATCTCATTGCACATACCTACATAACGACAGAGCATGAAATGTCACTCATTTCACATACCTACATAACGACACAGCATGAAATGTCACTCATTTCATATACCTACATAACGACACAGCATGAAATGTATCTCATTTCACATACCTACATAACGACACATCATGAAATGTATCTCATTGCACATACCTACATAACGACACAGCATGAAATGTCACTCATTTCACATACCTACATAACGACACCGCATGAAATGTCACTCATTTCACATACCTACATAACGACACAGCATGAAATGTATCTCATTGCACATACCTACATAACGACACAGCATGAAATGTATCTCATTGCACATACCTACATAACAAAACAGCATGAAATGTCACTCATTTCACATACCTACATAGGACACAGCATGAAATGTATCTCATTGCACATACCTACATAACGACACATCATGAAATGTATCTCATTGCACATACCTACATAACAAAACAGCATGAAATGTCACTCATTTCACATACCTACATAGGACACAGCATGAAATGTATCTCATTGCACATACCTACATAACGACACATCATGAAATGTATCTCATTGCACATACCTACATAACGACACATCATGAAATGTATCTCATTGCACATACCTACATAACAAAACAGTATGAAATGTCACTCATTTCACATACCTACATAGGACACAGCATGAAATGTATCTCATTGCACATACCTACATAACGACACATCATGAAATGTATCTCATTGCACATACCTACATAACAAAACAGCATGAAATGTCACTCATTTCACATACCTACATAGGACACAGCATGAAATGTATCTCATTGCACATACCTACATAACAAAACAGCATGAAATGTCACTCATTTCACATACCTACATAGGACACAGCATGAAATGTCACTCATTTCACATACCTACATAACGACACAGCATGAAATGTATCTCATTGCACATACCTACATAACGACACAGCATGAAATGTATCTCATTGCACATACCTACATAACGACACAGCATGAAATGTATCTCATTACACATACCTACATAACGACACAGCATGAAATGTATCTCATTGCACATACCTACATAACAAAACAGCATGAAATGTCACTCATTTCACATACCTACATAACGACACAGCATGAAATGTATCTTATTTCACATACCTACATAACGACACAGCATGAAATGTATCTCATTACACATACCTACATAACGACACAGCATGAAATGTATCTCATTACACATACCTACATAACGACACAGCATGAAATGTATCTCATTGCACATACCTACATAACAAAACAGCATGAAATGTCACTCATTTCACATACCTACATAGGACACAGCATGAAATGTCACTCATTTCACATACCTACATAACGACACAGCATGAAATGTATCTCATTACACATACCTACATAACGACACAGCATGAAATGTATCTCATTACACATACCTACATAACGACACAGCATGAAATGTATCTCATTACACATACCTACATAACGACACAGCATGAAATGTATCTCATTACACATACCTACATAACGACACAGCATGAAATGTATCTCATTACACATACCTACATAACGACACAGCATGAAATGTATCTCATTGCACATACCTACATAACAAAACAGCATGAAATGTATCTCATTACACATACCTACATAACGACACAGCATGAAATGTATCTCATTACACATACCTACATAACGACACAGCATGAAATGTATCTCATTACACATACCTACATAACGACACAGCATGAAATGTATCTCATTACACATACCTACATAACGACACAGCATGAAATGTATCTCATTACACATACCTACATAACGACACATCATGAAATGTATCTCATTGCACATACCTACATAACAAAACAGCATGAAATGTCACTCATTTCACATACCTACATAGGACACACCATGAAATGTATCTCATTACACATACCTACATAACGACACATCATGAAATGTATCTCATTGCACATACCTACATAACAAAACAGCATGAAATGTCACTCATTTCACATACCTACATAGGACACAGCATGAAATGTATCTCATTGCACATACCTACATAACGACACATCATGAAATGTATCTCATTGCACATACCTACATAACGACACATCATGAAATGTATCTCATTGCACATACCTACATAACGACACATCATGAAATGTATCTCATTGCACATACCTACATAACAAAACAGCATGAAATGTCACTCATTTCACATACCTACATAGGACACAGCATGAAATGTATCTCATTTCACATACCTACATAACGACACAGCATGAAATGTATCTCATTACACATACCTACATAACGACACAGCATGAAATGTATCTCATTGCACATACCTACATAACAAAACAGCATGAAATGTCACTCATTTCACATACCTACATAGGACACACCATGAAATGTATCTCATTGCACATACCTACATAACGACACATCATGAAATGTATCTCATTGCACATACCTACATAACAAAACAGCATGAAATGTCACTCATTTCACATACCTACATAGGACACAGCATGAAATGTATCTCATTGCACATACCTACATAACGACACATCATGAAATGTATCTCATTGCACATACCTACATAACAAAACAGCATGAAATGTCACTCATTTCACATACCTACATAGGACACAGCATGAAATGTATCTCATTGCACATACCTACATAACAAAACAGCATGAAATGTCACTCATTTCACATACCTACATAGGACACAGTATGAAATGTCACTCATTTCACATACCTACATAACGACACAGCATGAAATGTATCTCATTACACATACCTACATAACGACACAGCATGAAATGTATCTCATTACACATACCTACATAACGACACAGCATGAAATGTATCTCATTGCACATACCTACATAACAAAACAGCATGAAATGTCACTCATTTCACATACCTACATAGGACACACTATGAAATGTATCTCATTGCACATACCTACATAACGACACAGCATGAAATGTATCTCATTGCACATACCTACATAACAAAACAGCATGAAATGTCACTCATTTCACATACCTACATAGGACACAGCATGAAATGTCACTCATTTCACATACCTACATAACGACACAGCATGAAATGTATCTCATTACACATACCTACATAACGACACAGCATGAAATGTATCTCATTGCACATACCTACATAACAAAACAGCATGAAATGTCACTCATTTCACATACCTACATAGGACACACCATGAAATGTATCTCATTGCACATACCTACATAACGACACATCATGAAATGTATCTCATTGCACATACCTACATAACGACACATCATGAAATGTATCTCATTGCACATACCTACATAACGACACATCATGAAATGTCACTCATTTCACATACCTGCATAACGACACAGCATGAAATGCATCTCATTGCACATACCCCGACGACGACACAGCATGAAATGTCTCTCATTTCACATACCGAGACATAAAGCGATGAAGCTGAAACTCAGCTGAATAGGAAATCTGATCTTTTCATGAAAGTTGGGATTAATTTCAGCGGTCTTCCAACTTCAGCGAGGGACAAGAGTTTCACTTGTGTGGAATAATGGACCACAAAGCCCTCATGGGTGAGGGCGATTGATTCATATAATGTTCTTGACGTAAATGTGTTCTCTCAGAGAGAGAGAGAGAGAGAGAGAGAGAGAGAGAGAGAGAGAGAGAGAGAGAGAGAGAGAGAGAAGAGAGAGAGAGAGAGAGAGATGTATCTAATTGGTAATAGATATATACTGTATGTATTTATGTAGTGTATTTAATAATCCTTATATATACCCATGTATAATGTATATACATGTATATTTATGTTTTTATTGCATGTACATGCATATATATATATATATATATATATATATATATATATATATATATATATATATATATATATATATATATATATATATATATTTATTTATATATATATATATATATATATATATATATACAACAACAACAATAATAATAATAATAATAAAAATAATAATAATAATAATAATAATATGCAAAGATATACGATTCAGATTTCATGCACCGATATCTCACGTATATGCATTCCTACATCTATAAATATCTGCTTTCATACATACGCCAAGATTTCATGTATTACCTTCATACTGTCAAATGCTGTAAGATGTAAAAAAAAAAGATCCATTTCTACTTCCTGATTTTTCATAAAAACTCTGTTAATTAGCTATATTAAAAAAAACAACTGCTTCTACTATCCCAAAGATAACGAAATGCACTATAAAAATGGAAAATTCTCCAAAGGACGTTAGATTCTCCAAAATACGTTACCTGGAGAATAGATGTGAAGTTGCAAAATGGTAGGTAATTCTTTGCTTATTTATAAGCAATTTGGTGTTCCAAGTGGGCGGATAATGGAGGCTCTGAATAGAGTTGTGGGTAATAGAGGCTCTGAATAGAGTTGTGGGTAATAGAATAGAGTTACGAGGCTGTGGGGGGAGGCAGGGAGTAACTAATTCTAGAATATGAATACAGGAATTAAACAGAGATGAAAATAGAAATTATTCTATTTACTTTTCATCTTTTGACTTGCATTTATTTCTGTTTCAATGTCTCTTTTTCTTTCTTTCTGACTTACGAAATCTAACCGAGGCCTTTTGCGTCAATGGGCGTAGGAGGCGATGATGATTCCATGTCTATCAAGTTATCAATTTTAAATTTACATTCAATTTTTATACCTCTAATTGATGAATTGAACTTACTTTTTACCCAAGCATTGAAATTCTCATTTTTATACTTGTATAAAATATTACAAAATAATTCATTAATTAATTTATCAGTTAAAGGGCTCTATAGCTTTTCCTCCACTTTTTTACCATACTCCTAGAGATCCTGTTTATCTATTTATTATCTATCCTATCAAATTACATTTTTTATTAATTTCAATTGTTCACTATAACATTACATTTCTTGTAGTTTATTTATTTCCTTGTTTCCTTTCCTCTCTGTGCTATTTTACTCTTTTGGAGCCCTTAGGCTTATAGGTTCCTGCTTTTCCAACTAGGGTTGTAGCATGGATGATGATGATCATCCTCATCCTCATCATCACAATCAACATAATCATAATCATCATCATCATCATCATCATAATGATGATGATGATAATAATAATAATAATAATAATAATAATAATAATAATAATAGAAATAAAAATAATAATAGTTAATTATAATAATAATACTATAATGATAATGATAATGATAATAATAATAGAAATAATAATAATAATAGTTATTATAATAATAATGATGATAATGATAATAATAATGATAATGATAATAATAATAACAATACTAAGAATAATAATAAAAATAATAGAAATAATAATAATAATAATAATAATAATAATAACAATAATAATAATAATAATAATAATAATAATAATAACGACTTACTCCATATCGAAGTGAACGACTCAAGCGTCAAAGGGGGTTAAAATTGTAATTAATTAATTAAGTAGTTGATGAAGTTAGAGAGATATTGAAGTGCATATAAGATTCAGCGATCTCTTCTCCCAACAGATTATTATTATTATTGTTATTATTATTACTATTATTATTATTATTATTATTATTGTTATTATTGTTATTGTTATCATTATTATTATTATTATTATTACTATTATTATCATTATTATTATTATTATTATTATTATTGTTATTATTGTTATTGTTATCATTATTATTATTATTATTATTACTATTATTATCATTATTATTATTATTATTATTATTATTATTATTATTATTATTATTAAAATTATTATTATTATTATTATTATTATTATTATCATAATTACTTGCCAAGCTACAACCCTAGTTGGAAAAATAGGATGCTATAAGCCTGGGGGCTCCAACAGGGGAAAATAGCCCAGTGAGGAGAGGAAAAATAATACATTCTAAGAACATTAAGTGTTGGCCCTCTTCTGGACGATTGAAACTTCTCTTATGATTACGTTAGGAGATTTATTTAAATTTATCATTTTTAAGTTTTATAAAGTATTTGTAAATTATGTCTTGCTATAATTCATTGCGATTATAAAACCAAAAATGGTAGAGATTTTAGCGTTCTGGACGCGTAAATATTATAGACACTGTTTGACCAAGGGTCTGGCAGTGATTTTAGCCTTCTGGAAGTTTAAAATGTGAGTTATTCTATAAAAAAAGATATGTCAATTATAAATGATGGATTCAGTGTTATGAATGTAATCTAAAGATGTGTCTGCAATTCACCAGTTATATTTACCAGTTATATTTAGGCCTAAAAAATGAATCTTACCAATAGGGAATATATTACTTATACCACGGCAATACATTTACCCAAATATTGCTATGATTGTATCACATTTTAAATTGCCATAAAGTTTTTCATTAAGGTTATAGAAATATATTCGATCGTTTTTCATTAAGGTTATGGAAATACATTCGATAGTTTTCCATTAAAGTTATAGAAATATATGCGATAGCTTTTCATTAAGGTTTAAAGATATGTTCGACAGTTTTTCCATAAGGTTATAGAAATATATGCGACAGTTTTTCATCAAGGTTATGGAAATATATTCAATAATTTTTCATCAAGGTTATAGAAATATATTCCATAGTTTTATCAAGGTTATAGAAATATATTCGATAGTTTTTTCAATAATGTTATAGAAAAATATTCCATTTTCAGTTGAAGGGAAAGAATTCTTAAGTCAAACAATTCAATTTATGATAATATTAATACATTGAAGATTAAAATATAGTTATTAATATCATTTGTTCATAGTAATTGCTATAACACAAAAATGACGGAAGTTGAGTTATCATGAGAGCTTCATCTCGTATCTTCATTCATTTAAGAAACGAATTAAAGATGAAATATCTATTGGTAAAAACACCCAGGAAAGTATTTCTCGTAATGAAAAGTAAGGAATTCAATTTCAATTTCTCCTTTCGATCTTGTTGTGACTTCATTCTTTAATAAAGACAAATGAAATCAGCATCTTTCGAAGGTACATGAGAGAGAGAGAGAGAGAGAGAGAGAGAGAGAGAGAGAGAGAGAGAGAGAGAGAGAGAGAGAGAGAGAATATGCCAACCAAAATGACACATGATTGTCACGACAAGAGAGAGAGAGAGAGAGAGAGAGAGAGAGAGAGAGAGAGAGAGAGAGAGAGAGAGAGAGAGAGAGAGAGAGAGAGAGAGAGAGAATATGCCAACCAAAATGACACATGATTGTCACGACAAGAGAGAGAGAGAGAGAGAGAGAGAGAGAGAGAGAGAGAGAGAGAGAGAGAGAGAGAGAGAGAGAGAGAGAGAGAGAGAGGTGTCTACTATAGTGTGAATAGCTTCCTAGAACAAACACAAGAAAACACGGGAAAATTCCTAGCTTAAAGGGACTAGACTCCGATATGACGGAATAATTACTTTTGATTTCTAATAACTCCCTTGTTTTTTTTTTTTTTTTTTTTTTTTTTTTGAGGGGGGGAAGCCTCCCATGAGTATATATAAAAATAAATCTCCTATATAGCTAAGGAAATAAGACCTAGAGAGAACAACGAAATCCAATCCATCCGTGAGATGGCCACTCACAGAAGGTAAACACGGCCATATGAAGAATTTCTTTATTGGGGAAATCCTGAGACAACATATTTACACTGTTGTGATTCATTTAATCAAGTTTCCTACTCTTCAAATATAAACAAGAGGGTGGATATATATCTATAAGGAAAAATATGAGCTTTCTTTTTCTATAGGGCCACTAACTGGTATCACTTCTTTTTTTGGCAACGTCTCTGCCTGGTGATCGTCAGAATCCCGTTTAAACTCATTAGTTCCTTTGGAGTCTGCAACCTCACCATCCTTGTGAACTAAGGATGTCAGGTAGGAGGAAGCCTGTAAGTCTACATGCTGAATCATCAGCAGCAATTGCCTGGCCCTCCTTGACCCTAGTGTGGGTGGAGAGGGGACTTAGTCAATGATCCTAGGAATATATGGTCAGTAAGGAATTGTCCTGGTTGCTAGGACAATGTGACTCTCTTTCCTTTTAATCATCTTTACTTTCAATGTCGCTTTGCCAAGAAAAAGGAATTATCAATCTTATAAAGAGTCTCCTGAAGGCAAATAAATCTGTGCATTCTACAATCTTATTAGACACTAAAGCATAAATCTATATAGATCCTAGAAAGAATACTAAAGCTCTTATTAAGTTTGGTAAATAATTGAATGGATAATCGATAATGGATATCGGACATCGTCTACTCACAATCTTACCTCAGGTGCACAGTATAGGGTTACTAAGGGCATTTAATAATAATTCTAATTAGACGATCATATTCACACACAAAAACAAAGGATAATTGTTAATAGTTTTGAATTTGTCGATTCTATGCATTAAATATCACTAAAAGGGGAATTAAATTCTATAAATTAACATACTTTAAAAGCTTAAAGGCAACTCATGAATGACAGGCAAGGAACAGTGACACTGCCCTGGCAAGCAGGATAATGCTCTAGAGATTGACCATATATACATATGATCAGGGCCTCAACCACACTCTCCACCCAAGCTAAGACCAGTAAGGGCCAAGCAATGGCTGTTGATGACTCAGCAGATAGACCTATAGCCTCCCCAAAACCCCAAATCCTTAGATCACTAGATGGTAAGGTTGTAGGTACAGGTAGACCTATAGGCTCTACCCAAAACCTCTATAATTAGCTCACAAGGATGGTGAGATTACAGCGACCAAAGGAACCAATGAGTTTGAGTGGAACTCGAACCCTAGTCTGGCGATCACCAGGAGGAGACGTTACCAATAGGCCAGAGCAACCCTTAAGCAGGATTCAAACCCATTTGGCTTATTAAAGTGGGTGTAGAGGAGATAGGGACTCAAATGTGCTTAACCAAAATGAGAGATAAGAAAGCATTTCGAATATCTATCTATCTATCTATCTATCTATCGATCCAGTCTCTCAGAAAGCCTTGTAAAAAAGAAGTTTTATTCCTGTATGTTTTTCTTGGACACAACAGATGCCGTGCATCATTTAACGAGGAGTGGATTGGTAGGTAGTGCGATAGAAATGATCCACGGACCTTTAAAACGCGAACCGAAAACTGCACTAATCCACCACATTATCCACCTTCCAAAGATTTTAAGGTGTATATATATATATATATATATATATATATATGTATGTGTATATATATATATATATATATATATATATATATATATATATATATATATATATATATATATTCACAAACCCACACATATATATACACTCGGGCACACTATTTCATCTAAATTCTCTTCTTCTTGTTTTGTTAAAGTTTTTATAGATTATTTAGGAAACATTTGTGTAGTTGTTGCTGATTTTAAAATAATCTATTTTTCATCTTTTCCCTTCCTCACTGTAATACTTTCAAATGTTGGAGCCCTTGGGCTTATAGCATCCTGCTTTTCCAACTTGGTTTGTAGCTTAGCAAGTAATAATGATACTAAAAAAAAAAAAAAAAAAAAAAAAAAAAAAAAAAAAAAAAAATTAATTGTGACCACTAATCCTAAATGTGTATAAAACTCTATGCTTTATAACCTTCACTTTTCCGACACAATAATATCAACTTCCAGAATTTATAAATGTCGATGTTGTCGACACTGCAATAATAATAAATATTCACATAGGGAATAATATTGCTTCCATCGGCAATAGGGTATTCATTTTTCGCATGAATATCGGTATGTAATAAACACACAATCAGTTGTATGAAATGTAGATCACACGTTCTATATTTATTTGCAACGGGCAGTTATGGCAATTTAATGGCTGCCCTAATACTATGCATTGCAACCCTACCCCGTCCCTCCTGATTTTATGTATAGCAATATTTATGACTAAGTTCATGTTTACTGAATTTTTTTCATTTATTGCTTAGTGAAATAGTTTAATTATTCATTACTTCTTATATCGTTTATTTATTTCCTTATTTCCCTTCCTCACTGGGCTATTTTTCCCTGTTGGAGCCCTTGGGCTTATAGCATCTTGCTTTTCCAACTAGGGTTGTAGCTTAGCTAGTAATAATAATGATAATAATAATGATAATAATAATAATAATCGGAAGAATTATCTTTCGTCGTAGGTGGTCAGAAGCAGGTCAACATTTAGTAATGGAATTCTAGTCTAGAATTTGAGGGTTAAATCCCGCTGAGAATACTTGAATTTCAAAATTACTTTTATGAGAAAATATAATATAATCGAATTTATAAAAGGGTTGGGGTGGCTACTTGGAAGCGTCCCTGCTTGGTAATATGTTGTACGAGAGTTTGAGACCCGCTCGAGTTTGATAGTTTTTTGTAGTGTATGAAACCTCACCATCCTTTTGAGCTAGGGATGGTGGCTCGGTGCAGCATATAGGTCTATCTGTTGAATAACCAGCAGCCATTGTCTGGTCCTCCTTGGTCCTATTTTCATGGAGATGGGATTTTGGTTAGTTTAAAGGTTTTAAAGGCCGCTCATGGATGGGAGAGACCAGGGACGGTGACATTGCCCTATTAAGCAGGACGATGCCCTACACACTGATCATATATACATATGATCAGCGCCCAAACCCCCTCTCCACCTAAGCTAGGACCAATAAGGGCCAGGCAATGGCAGGACAATGCCCTAGACACTGACCATATATACATATGATCAGTGCCCACGCCCCCTCTCCACTTAAGCTAGGACCACGGAGGGCCAGGCAATGGCAGGACAATGCCCTAGACACTGACCATATATACATATGATCAGCGCCCAAGCCCCTCTCCACCCAAGCTAGGACCAAGGAGGGCCAGGCAATGGCAGGACTATGCCCTAGAGACTGACCATATATGCATATGATCAGCGTCCAAGCGCCCTCTCCACCCAAGCTAGGACCAAGGAGGGCCAGGCAATGGCAGGACAATGCCCTAGATACTGACCATATATACATATGATCAGCACCCAAACCCCCTCTCCACCCAAGCTAGGACCAAGGAGGGCCAGGCAATGGCTACTGATGACTCGGAATATAGACATATTAGCTCCCCCAAACCTGGCCCCTAAAGCCTTAGCTTACAAGGATGGTGAAGTTGCAGCGACCAAAGGAAGTACGAATTTGAGCGGGACACGAACCCAAGTCAGGGACGTTACCACATAGGCCACTATCCTGTTCCTTAACTCTGCCATTCATGAGTAACATTTAAACCTTTAATTGCGCTAATGAGTCAATCTCTAAGAAATTACCCTATTTATCAAAACCTGGGAACAAAGACGAAAGAAGATTGGACTTTACAGTCCAAGAACTGACCAATCAGGGTGAAGCTAATTATGAACAATGAAAGAATAAGTAGGTTAATGACCTCTTGTCTTCAAAGGAAGTAATGACCAGGTATATAAATACCTAATAATCAGTAAACTCATTTATTGTCTTAGTTAACGAATCTGAACCACACATTATATTAATGATATTAATTAGTGTTACATTAACGATATTAATTATTATTATATTAATGATATTGATTAGTATTATATTAACGATATTGATTAGTATTATATTAATGATATTAATTAGTGTTATATTAACGTTATTTATTATTATTATATTAACTATTTTCATTAGTATTATATTAACGATATTAATCAATATCATATTAATGATATTAATTAGTATTATATCAACGATTTTAATCAATATTATATTAACGATATTAATTAGTATTATATTAACTGTATTAATTAGAATTATATTAACGATATTGATTAGTATTAACGACAAATATCAGTAATCTTTTTCCTTTTGTTGATATTTTCCTATATTTTACATTACTCTCTCTCTCTCTCTCTCCCCTCTCTCTCTCTCTCTCTCTCTCCTCTCTCTCTCTCTCTCTCTCTCTCTCTCTCTCTCTCAAAGGTTAAATAGCACTGCTTTCGATTACAAATAAGATATAACATATAACACTGCCCCCCCTCTCTCTCTCTCTCTCTCTCTCTCTCTCTCTCTCTCTCTCTCTCTCTCTCTCTCTCTCTCTCTCTCTCCCCTTCGACTTTGATCTCTATTATTTAGAGTGGTACGAGTTTCCACAAACCAATGCTTATAAGATTTTCTTTAAAAACGTTTATCTAAAGTCTACAAGCATTTCTTATTTTTTGTTTCTTATCTATCTAAATACGTTTATGAACTTGATCATTATAGTCTACAAATATTCAGAAAGTTCTGTGATTTTGACCTATCATTTCATATGGAGTATATTCTGAACGAGAAAGTCTTCAGAATCAAGAACATGAACTGTTTAAAAAAACCGTAATTTTAATAGGAAATTCTCCGTAAAAATATACTGTTCTCAGCCGTATTTCAGTAAAATACAGGCGACCGTAATTTACACTACTTTTTTTTTTTCATTAACGGGTTGGTGATCGTAATACCACTCCTTAACGTCAATATATCCATTTTTTAAACGGTAAATGCCTGGCAACATTTATTCCAAGATTTTTTACCGCTTTTTTATGGCAAATATTTAAGCGTAGTTAAACCGTACATTGCTCGTAAAGAAATCTATTCATAGAAATAAACTTTTAGTTAGAAAACTGTATAAATTACTTAGCCTTTGTTAATAGCCTAACAAGTAAATTAATTAACTTATGCATTAGAGAAAAAAGGCTAAGTTAATTAACTAAAACACCTTTCATAAATCACCTTTGACGATCGTCTTTGAAGAGTTCTGGAGAGCAAATACTCGCCTTAAATGTTAATTTTTCTAATCCAATTGTTCTTTATTAATAATTCTTGCCTTTGAGAACTATGAAAGACATCACTTCGGATTCCAAAATGCATATGTTTAAATGTTTAAAGGTTTAAAGGTTAATGAATGCCATAGGCAAGGGACTGTGACATTGCAGGACAATGCCCCAGAGACTGACCGTATAAACATATGATCAGCGCCCAAGTTCCTCTCTCCACCCAAGCTAGGGCCAGGGAGAGCTAGGCAATGACTGCTGATGTGACATTGCAGGACAATGCCCTAGCGACTGACCGTATAAACATATGATCAGCGCCCAAGTCACCTCTCCACCCAAGCTAGGACCAGGGAGAGCTAGGCAATGACTGCTGATGTGACATTGCAGGACAATGCCCTAGCGACTGACCGTATAAACATATGATCAACGCCCAAGTCACCTCTCCACCCAAGCTAGGACCAGGGAGAGCTAGGCAATGACTGCTGATGTGACATTGCAGGACAATGCCCTAGCGACTGACCGTATAAACATATGATCAGCGCCCAAGTCGCCTGTCCACCCAAGCTACTACCAGGGAGAGCTAGGCAATGACTGCTGATGTGACATTGCAGGACAATGCCCTGGCGACTGACCGTATAAACATATGATCAGCGCCCAAGTCGCCTCTCCACCCGAGCTAGGACCAGGGAGAGTTAGGCAATGACTGCTGATGATTAAGCACGCCGACCTATAGGCTCACCCAAAGACCCCATCCTTAGACCACAAGGATGGAGAGGTTGTATTTACCAAAAGAACTATCGAGCTTGGGCACAACTCGAACCCCAGTCCGACAGAACGTCAGACAGGGATGTTTCCAATTGGCCGCCACAACCCTTCTTGATAAAAAAGGTTTACACTATTTTTTCTGGTGTTTATTTTATCTTATTTCTATCTTTCTTTTTTATCTATAATTCATTAACTTTCATCTGATTAAAATATTTCTTCTCTTTTTATTAGGTGGTAAATAAAAAAAAAAGAATTATTGTAAAACCTTCAATTTTAACTTTTTACAAAAATGTTACATAATAACTTATAAATACAATTTTCCCTCTCTATTTATTAATATATTTTCGACGTAACCGAATTTTTTCAAATGCATTTTGAATGTAAATAAAAATACTGAATACTTAATGTCTTATTATGCCCCGAATACTACTGTAGTTACCTTCTCGATATGTCTTTGAAAATATTTGATTAACAGATGTGATAATATTCTTATTCATTGATGGCTATTTCAACGAAATTGAAATTACATTAATTGGATGATAAAAAACAAAACTTCCTTGTATTTTAGAAACAACTGCAGGTGGTTAAATTTAATAAACATACTTTTAACAAATGGTTATGATGGATGAAAGTTCATTTGCTACTACCAAGAATATATATATATATATATATATATATATATATATATATATATATATATATATATATAAATGTATATACATATATATATATACACATATATATATATACATATATATACTGTATATATATATATATATATATATATATATATATATATATATATATATATATATATATATATATACAAATATAAAGATAATATATATATATATATATATATATATATATATATATATATATATATATATATATATATACATATATATATATGTATATATATATACACACACATATATATATATATATATATATATATATATATATATATATATATGTATACAGTATATACATATATATATGTATATATATAATTGAATAAATTATATATTTATATATATATGTATATATATACATATATACATACATATGTATATAATTTAATCATATAAATATACAGTATATATATATGATATATATATGTATATATATATAAAAAATATATATATATATATATATATATATATATATATATATATATATATATATATATATATATATATATATATATATACACACTTAGCTAAATATGTAAGTAATAACCAGACGTAGACATTAACACGCACCTCATTCGATGTAATCTAATTTCGATAAAGAGTCACCTCTCAAAACCTGCCAAGCCTAACAACCAAACCCAATTAATACTCGCAACGAAAGTTTAACCAGAGCAGTAAACTATTAGTTTAAAGAAAAACATGAAACCATTCGGGATTTAGCAAAGGACAAAGCTATAACTTTGATCCCCTAAAAACTCAATTTAATAAGCTAACCCATTTCACTAAAGCTTTAGAAGGTTAACAAAGTTGTGTTTCTAAAGACCGACTTTATTGTCAGTGTTTTGGCTTCCTCTTTGAAGAGATCTATGGTAGAGTGTTGGTTTGCATTTATTCGTTTTCCCGTTATCGAGATTGATATAATTTCTAAATGATTTTGAGGGAGGTTAAGGAAACCTTCTTACAAATTATTTTCGCGTCGGCTATGATCGGGATTTGTTTCCTTAGGGTTTATAGATTATTATTATTATTATATACACAAACATATGTATATATAATATAAATAGGTTATATGTATATGTATATGTATATTTACAGATATCAATAAGTGACTATATACAGTATATATATATATATATATATATATATATATACACATATATACACAGTATATATATATATATATATATATATATATATATATATATATATATATATATATATATATATATATATATATATATATATATATATATATATATATATATATATATATATATATATATATATACTGTACAGCATAGATTTATAGATATAAATAAACACACACAATATATCAATATATACACAAATATGTCACATGAAATTTTACAAGAAAATTACTTGATCTGGCGAGTCATGATTTGAAAGTTTAAAATTCCTATGACGAATCATTGATGAATTCATTCACAGCAGAATCGTCCGCCGAACAACTAACTTTTGGTGAAGAAGTTCTTCATTATGAAAGCAACAAGAGATACTCAAAAGACTTAATTTAAAAGAAGGAATAGAAAAAAAGAGAAACACTTGTATATACTCAAACTGACGAGAGTAATGGCCAGAGTTTAGCAATGGAAAGAAGAATATATATTAACAATTCTAACCATTTTGATACAAATTTCGAAACTTTTTAATTGGCTATTTGTGACTCTTTTTCATTACATAAATAGGAATTTTTTTCTATTTTCCGGTCAGGTGTAGAGCTGCTTTCTAGAGAATATGGACTACCGGATTCAGGCTCTAGAAATTATAGGAAGTGTATACCAACCGTATGTCACACGATCGTACGGAGTTCATTTTGTGCTTGTATCTTCGCTCTCTCCTCGCACTAAAAAGAACCTGAAAAAAACATGTCTGTTTTTTTCCTCTGTAACAGTGTCGAAGTGTCAATATTTGAACATGAAAATTCTTGTTGCTTTGAGATTTTGTATATAAAGGAGAGTGTTCTACAATAAACTAACTCAGTTCTTTCACACTGCCTTTGAGTTCACAACCTTGCGATCGGAAGGCTAAAATCACTATCTGCACTGCGTTTAAAACGCTTCCAAAAGGTTCAACTTTCAACATGGTGGAAGGGTTTGCTTATTGCTATGATCAGTAAGGTTGTATTAGTCGGGGCCACCCATACTACATTAGTTTGCCGTAAGTGATCAAACGAAAATCTCCCACCATCACCAATCCGCAGTTGGTCAACGTGGCGATGAAAAGTAACCAAATCCCAGACTTGAATATACATATCTGAGGCCTTTGTTCTGAAGTGGTCTCAAAACGGCTGCATTTGTTGATGTTGTTGTTGTTGTTGTTGTTGCTGTATAATGTATATTCTTGGAACTCTAATAGAGTTATTCCTAGATAACAATTGGCCAATTGATAACATAAAACATCATGTGTTATTTGTCTGGACAATTTCTCCTAATTTAATAAAGATATGTACAAGACATACAAGGCTAATCTAATATGAAAAAAATAATCACTGACTTACGCTTTTGTGTCCTATTTAATTTCTTAATGTCATGGACACCTACTCGATTGATTGAGTGAATATCTATCTTTCAAATGAGGCCATTGTTGACCGAATGCCACACTTTTAGCACCGTAAGACATACATATCTGTTTGAGGCTCGAGGTGAGGACGGCAGGTTCATCCTTGCCAAGATTCTTGGGCAGGGTGTGTTGTACTATATTTGCGGGGTTTTTAGATTTATTCCACAAGCAGTTCCTCTGGAAGCTATTTAAATAACAAGGATATCTTCGCTTTTATGGATTCAAATTAAATAAATCCTTGCCAAGATTCTTGGGCAGAGTGTGAGGTACTATTTTTGCGGTGTTTTTAGATTTATTCCAGAAGCAGTTCCTCTGTAAGCTATTTAAATAATATGGATATCTTCGCTTTTACGGATTCAAATTAAATAATGTTTATTCTTTATTGATAAGAAACGATATCAGCGCCAATGCCCTTCGATGTCACGATGCCAGAGAACTCTAAATCAATCAATCAACCATTCGATTAATTTATTAATTGGCCATCTCTTATCCAAACCCAATCTGCGGACATTTTTGTTTCGTGAAATGCCGATTCTTTGAAATCAATCTAACTTTGGAAGTTTACATGGAAGAATCGTCGAGAAAATTTCATACATTTTTCTTATGAGTGAATTCAGGCCGATTTAAAATGAATATTTTTTTTCTGCAGTTTTTAAGGCTGTATTGATGGATTTCTGGAATTGGTGTCTATTTTTAGGTGGTCTCTATATTTTAGCGTTAATTTGCATTACTCGTGATTCTTTTACTTGATTTTTTTCGTGAGAAGGATATATATATATATATATATATATATATATATATATATATATATATATATATATATATATACACACACATTTATATAGATAAAAGCATGTTTACATATATATAAATATACATATACACATATAAATGCACACACATATACATATATACTGTATATGCACACACACATACACACGCGCACACACACACAAACATATATATATATATATATATATATATATATATATATATATATATATATATATAAATAAACACGTTTACATAT
>NC_090735.1:8417109-8421881 GCF_036898095.1 Palaemon carinicauda
GAGGGAGCTAAAAAGAGGTGAAAGAACTTCTACTACAAGGGGTGAGCTAAAAAGAGGTCAAAGAACTTCTACTGCAAGGGGTGGGGGAACTAAATTAGTTCAAAGAACTTCTACTGCAAGGGGTGGGGGAGCTAAAAAGAGGTAAAAGAACTTCTAATGCAAGCGGTGAGGGAGCTAAAACGAGGCCAACGAACTTCTAATGCAAGGGGTGGGGGAGCTAAAAAGAGGTCAAAGAACTTCTACTGCAAGGGGTGAGGGAGCTAAAAAGAGGTCAAAGAACTTCTACTGCAAGGGGTGAGCTAAAAAGAGGTCAAAGAACTTCTACTGCAAGGGGTGGGGAAACTAAATTAGGTCAAAGAACTTCTACTGCAAGGGGTGTGGGAGCTAAAAAGAGGTCAACGAACTTCTAATGCAAGGGGTGGGGGAGCTAAATTAGGTCAAAGAACTTCTACTGCAAGCGGTGAGGGAGCTAAAAAGAGGTCAAAGAACTTCTACTGCAAGGGGTGGGGGAGCTAAAAAGAGGTCAAAGAACTTCTACTGCAAGGGGTGAGGGAGCTAAAAAGAGGTCAAAGAACTTCTACTGCAAGGGGTGAGCTAAAAAGAGGTCAAAGAACTTCTACTGCAAGGGGTGGGGGAACTAAATTAGGCCAAAGAACTTCTACTGCAAGGGGTGTGGGAGCTAAGAAGAAGTCAACGAACTTCTAATGCAAGGGGTGGGGGAGCTAAAAAGAGGTCAAAGAACTTCTACTGCAAGCGGTGAGGGAGCTAAAAAGAGGTCAAAGAACTTCTACTGCAAGGGGTGAGCTAAAAAGAGGTCAAAGAACTTCTACTGCAAGGGGTGGGGGAACTAAATTAGGTCAAAGAACTTCTACTGCAAGGGGTGTGGGAGCAAAAAAGAGGTCAAAGAACTTCTAATGCAAGGGGTGGGGAAGCTAAAATGAGGTCAAAGAACTTCTAATGCAAGGGGTGGGGGATAGATGTCGCCACCGAGGCTTTGGGGAAGGCGCGGCGGTGTCTGTGTTCTTTCTGATGTAAAGTTAATTAAATACAAGTAAAAACAGGGCATTAATTACGTATTATAAATACTAAACTCATTCTTATCTTGACAGCACAAATGAAATCTTACAAGTTCCAACATGTAACTAAGCGCTCCCGAAATACGAGTAAAACCTTTTACTTCTGCTTAGAGGATATCCTCGCAAGTAAAAGGTAATCATTGTGAATATGGAAAGAAAGATTTGCTTATACTTCTACCTTTTGATTCAGAGAATTACCTTGTACTTCTTCCTTATGTTTACAAGGATATCCTTCAATTTTATGAATACCTCCCAACGTCCTAGAGACTGACCATATATCCATATGATAAGCGCCCATGCCCCTTCTCAACCAAAATTAGCACCAGGGTGGACCAGGAAATGGCTGCTGATGACTCAGCCAGTATATTTATCGGCTCCCCCTAAACCCCGAATCCTTACCTCGCAAGAATGGTGATATGCAGCTATCAAAGGACATAACGAGTTTAAGCAGGATTCAAACCCCAGTCTGGTGATCACCAGGCAAGAACGCTACCAGCAGGCTACCACAACCCTACCAGAGGAATCATTAGCAGCCATTGCCTGGCTCTCCATACTCCTAGCTTGGGTGGAAAGGGGGCTTAGGAGCTGATCATATACATGGTTGGTTTCTGGGACATTGTTCTGTCCCAGGCCTCTGCCACTCACGAGCGACCCTTAAACCCTTCCGCCTTTGATATCAAATGGAAGAGTTTATCCAAAGGATAGAAAACCATTTCATAGATGATTATCAGTCTTTGAACATATTACATTAGTGTAACAATATATTGGTACTTTCAGAAACAGTAATGATATATATATATATATATATATATATATATATATATATATATATATATATATATATATATGTGTGTGTGTGTGTGTGTGTGTGTGTGTGTGTGTGTGGAATAAAAAATTATGACAGTGACTGTAATCTTGCTATGGAAAACAAAATAATGCTAAAAATAGAAGAAAAGAGCAAAAGTAATAGCAATTTGAATTAAAGACCAATATAATGACGTTTTTCTACGAGACCACAATAAAAATAATTACAAATACATTTTCGAAAAATTGCTCAAGTCTTATCTTTAATATATCACAAAAAAGTGGTAATAATGACAGTCAGTTATACCAATAATAGTCAAAATGATAAGTGTTATTCAAATTATTAATTACCATAAAATACAAGAAAAAGAATCAAATGGTAATGTTTTAATATTTCCATTTTACTTTGTTTCGAGTATTGTTCTCCTGTCTGGTCTTCAACTGTCGACTCTCATCTTAATTGGTTGGACAAAAACTTGCAATCTATTAAATGTCTTATTCATGATTATTACTATGATTATTGATAGCTAAGCTACCACCGTAGTTGGGAAAATCAAAATGTTGTAAGCCCAAGGGCTCCAACAGTGAAAAATAGCCCAGTGGAGAAAGGAAATAAGGAAATAAATAAACGATATAAGAAGTAATGAACAATTGAAATAAAATATCTAAAAAAATTTAACACCATTAAAACTATAAAAAGAGACTTATGTTAGCCTGTTCAACATAAAAAAAACATTCGCTGCAAGTTTGAACTTTTGAAGTCCTACCAATTCAACTACCCGATTAGGGAGATCATTCCACAACGTGTCACAGCTGGAATAAAACTTTTAGAGTACTTAATCTCCGGCACCGTCGTTCAGTTAGGATTCCATGCATGTTGCATAAGATTCGTCATAATTGTGACCATCCTGTACCAACCGTGTGTCACACGATCGTACGTAGTTCATTTTGTGCTTGTATCTTCGCTCTCCCCTCGCACTAAAAAGAACCTGAAAAAACATGTCTGTTTTTCTCATCGGTAACGGTGTCGGTTTTGAACAAGAAACTTCCTGTTGCATTGAGCTTTTATATATAAAGGAGAGTGTTCTATAATAGACTCACTCACAATGTTGTCAGATATGGGGAATTTTGATTCATGATGGGGTATATGGGTTGAAATTTGGGGAATTTTAGTTTTGAGAACAAATTATTAGGGAATTTGGGGGATTTCCTCACCATTCGCAAGAACTTCCGAAAAAGAATGAAAGTAATGCATATGTACAATACGAGATATTGTACATAATCGGAATATATAGCCTCCAGCTCATTTGTAAGTGTTGTTTCTATGTTGAATTATTGGGAAATGGGGAATTCTTTAAGGTTTTGGGGAATTTTGACAGGACTTTTGGGGAATTCTTGGGAAACCTATCTGGCGACACTGCTCACTCAGTTGCTTTCATCCTGTCTTTGAGTCACAACCTTCTCTCGGCCCGTCACAATCCTTTGCATTCAGATCTTCTCAGACTGTACTATCCTGTAGGTAGTACTAGGTAGGCCTATGAAGTTCATTCTAACTGGCATGCCTTCTCCATTATAAGACTCAACAATACAAAATACTCTATAGAAGTTTCATTCCAGCTGTGATCAGACTGTGGAATGATCTTCCTAATTGAACAGTTGAATCGGAAGAACTTCAGAATTTCAAACTTGAAATGAATGTTTTTAAGGTGAAAAGATTAACATGTCTCTCACCATTGTTTATATATGATAGGTCTTTGTTAATGTTCTTACTGATCTTAAAATAATTCACATTTTTATCAATAACTCATTTGTTTATTTCCTTATTTTGTTTTTTCACTGTGCTACTTTCCCTGTTGGAGCCATAGGGCTTGTAGCATTCTGCTTTTCCAACTTGAGTTGGAACTTAGTTAATAATAATAATAATAATAATAATAATAATAATAATAATAATAATAATAATAATAATAATAACATAATCCTAATAATAACAACAACAGCAACAACAACAGTAATAATAGTAATAACAATATTAATAATAATAATAATAATAATAATAATAATAATAATAATAAAACATACACTAACATCTTAATTAAAAACTTGTCACGAGAGAATAACATGAATTGTAATAAAGTCAAACTTCACTTCACTGCTCTCACAAATCATACATACATACATACATATACCAAGGCACTTCCCCCAATTTTGGGGGGTAGCCGACATCAAAAAAAAAAAAAAAAAAAAAAAAAAAAAAAAAAAAAAAAAAAAAGGGGGGGGGGGACCTCTACTCTCTACGTTCCTCCAGCCTAACAAGGGACTTAACCGAGTTTAGCTGGTACTGCTAGGGTGCCACAGCCCACCCTCCCCCATTATCCACCACAAATCATATACAGATTAATTTCCCTAATCCTGAAAGGACAGCTCAATTAGGTCCCGATAGTAAGCAACTTATGTTATTTAAATTGGTTTTTGATCTTTAACCGATAGGAACATGATGAGGGATATTAACCATTCAATAGCTATAATATCCTTTTTGGGTTTTCATTATATATAATAAAGTTTTTTGCATATTCGTATGGATATAAGTATTGTGTAGATTGGTATTGTGTAACTATAGTCAATTTTTTTTAGTGAAGCCGATTTGCACCGACTCGCAGGGGTGCCCTTTTAACTGAGTGATCGGAAGTATTTTTGTCCGAATACTTCCGACCAATCAGCTATCAGGAAACTTTTTCAAGTTAAAAGGGCACCCCCTGCGAGTCGGTGCAAATCTGCCTCACTAAAAAAATTGACTATAGTGAGGAGGGGTGAAGTGTAATAGAATAGAGAACTGCCAATCTGTTTTTATTCACATAATTTCTTGTCACCGGCGTATCGTATGAGACCTTACAG
>NC_090735.1:8422381-8424881 GCF_036898095.1 Palaemon carinicauda
AAATTGAAAACCTTCTAAAGACTTCACCTTATCACTCCTTGTCTAGACAGGACCAGCTTTCCTTGTCTACCAATCATTGTACTCGGAACTCGTTAAGTTCCTCTGGTCGCTGCAACCTCTCCATCCTGGGGAGCTAAGGATTGGGGATTTGGGGGGAGCCTATAGGTCTATATGCTGAGTCGTCAGCAGCCACTGCTTGACCCGCCTTTGTCCTAGCTAAGGTGGAGAGGGGGCTTGGGTGGTGATCATATGTGATATGGTCAGTCTCAAGGGCATTGTCCTGCTAGATAGGATAATGTCACTGTCCCTTGCCTTTGCCTTTCATGAACGGCCTTTAAACGTTTAATTGACGATGGTTTGGATTTTGCGTAGGATGAAATTATTCGTTTTAGTGGCACCAATTCGAAAATCTATAGAAATTGGTACGAAATGTGGCTGAATTTTTATGGTGGCCTGAGCCTCTGGCCTTATAGCACGCTGCTTTTCCAACTAAGGGTTGTACCTTAGCAAATAATAATAATAATAATAATAATAATAATAATAATAATAATAATAATGAGTCGTAACGTCCCTGGCTGCTAATCACCAGACTAGGGGTTCGAGTCCCTCTCAAACCAGCTAGTTACTTTGGTCGCTGCAACCTCACCATCCTTGGGAGCTAAGGATAGCGGGCTTGAGAGACCCTATACGTCTATATGCTGAGTCATCAGCAGCCACTGCTTGACCCTCCTTTGTCCTAGCTAGGGTGGAGAGGGAGGCTTGGGTGCTGATCATACGTAATATGGTCAGTCTCTAGGGCATTGTCCTGCTTGATAGGATAATGTCACTGTCCCTTGCCTCTGCCATTCATAAACGGCGTTTAAAGCCATTTAAACCAGCCATCCGCTTCCGTTAGGAATTACCAAGTTTAAAATGCCTGATAGTTTAATTAAAAAAAAAATGACACTTGCCTTTGATATTCATTCCACCATCTGACCTGACATGCAAGAGCAGATAATGTGCAAGAAAACGTGGCCAAGAAAACTTGCAGGCCAGGTAACAGCGCGTGAAGATTACAGATATGGGGATGGTGAGTCGGTAAGAATGCGGTATGCTGGGGGATAATATAATTACTGTATTTACCCATTTACTCATTCATTTATTTACGTTTTCATTCATTTATTCGTTCAGGTGTTTACTTATTTATTCATTTGCCTGTTCATGTATTCATATTTATTCATTCAATTCTGCTGTCAATTTAATTTCTTATCAATTAAATTGTTCATCGGTTTGTTTATTACCATTAACAACAAAAACAACAACAACAACAACAATAATAATAATAATAATAATAATAATAATAATAATAATAATAATAATAATAATAATAATAACAAGGTGAGCAAGTCCTGAACGCGGACATGGTCCTCGTAGAGGACATACCTCCGCCAAGGTGACCTAGAGCGCCATATGTCCTAGAATCATGAATTGATGTGACTTCGACCTTCACATGACCTTGACCTTCACGTGACCTTCAAGTGACCTTGACCTTCACGTGACCTTGACCTTCACATGACCTTGGCTTCAAGTGACCTTGATCTTCAAATGTACTTGACCTTCACGTGACCTTGACCTTCAGGTGACCTTGACCTTCACGTGACCTTGACCTTCACGTGACCTTGACCTTCAAGTGACCTGCTTGACTTTTGACCTTCAAGTGATCTTTGTTCATTTGCCACTGATACTTAATATGACATTGATATAATGCACCAATATGACCTTGACCTTTGACCTTTATAAATTTGAACATCACCCATGGGTTGCGCCTGGACTAGGACTTCCCTGTTGGCTTATGCAAAAGTCAGTGCTTTATTTCTGTCTCTTGATATGGCCACTTATGTCATAAGTGACACCAGTGACCCCTGTGACCTTGACCTTGGGGTGACCTTGACCAAAATTTAATCAGTTCTTCCATACACATTGGGGGAACTACTTGGCCAAGTTTGAAGTGATTCCGTGTAGAAATGAGGCCTCTACGTTGTCCACAGACAGACAGACAAACAGAGAAACAAACAAACAAACAAACAAACAAACAAACCGAACCGAAAACATAACCTCCTGGCGGAGGTAATAATGATCTTTCTATTATCATTGTTGAGGCTAGCCAAGAATGTATAAAAAATATTGCATCGATTTTATTACCATAATAACTGATTGTACGTTGTCTGCCATTAATCCTTGTTGTTGTCAGGGAAACAAACAATATCTATCCCTTAATCTTTCCCATATTGATCTCTATCTCTCTCTCTCTCTCTCTCTCTCTCTCTCTCTCTCTCTCTCTCTCTCTCTCTCTCTGTTGGGAATCTGAGAGGATTTATTTTAATGCTATCGAAAATTTTTATGCAAATCAAATAGTGGTAAAAATCTTCCTCCTTCTCTGTCTATCTGTCTAAGTTGAACATATCTCAGTATATTGCAATAATTGGAAATTAATGTCTTTAAAGAGATCGGGAATTTATCT
>NC_090735.1:8432381-8439881 GCF_036898095.1 Palaemon carinicauda
TAAATTTTGGAAGGTCAATGTCAAATATCAAGGTCACGGTCAAGCGAAAATGTCCAATTCACGTAATCAGCCATATAAGCTTAGACATCGTTGTCACATAGACTTCAAACTTGGTTCATATTTGAGTGTATGAAAATCCACACCAATTAATACATGTTAAGGTCAAAGATCAAGGTCAAGGTATAGCATAAGGTCGAGAAATAATCTACTGCGGCGGAGGTCTGCGCTCTACTGAGTGCCCCTCCAGTTTATAATATAATCATCATATAACGTTATTCTATTTTGTATTATCATATCCGTTCTTTCAAATAAGCATTGCGGTGAATTTTCCCATACGGATAATTTTCCCTTCTGTGAATTTTCCCTTTTAAAATTTCCCTTCAGTGAATTTTCCGGTGTATATTTTCTCTTTAGCGAACTTCACCTCTAAATTCTCCCCTCTGTAAATTTTCCCTTCAGTGAATTTTCCCTAAGTAAACTTACCCTTTAGTGAATTTCCCCACGATAAACTTTCCCTTTCGTGGATTTTCCCCACAGTAAACTTTCCCTGTAGTGAATTTTCCTCTCTGCAAACTTTCCTTCTCTTTGGTGAAATTTCACCTCAGTAAATTTCAACTTCAGCGTATTTTCCACACGGTAAATTTTCACTTTAGTAAGTTTTCCTTACAGTAAATTTTCTCTGTAGTGAATTTTTCCTACGGTAAATTTTCATTTTAGATATTTTCCCAACGGCAAATTTTATCCTTGCTGCATTTTCACCACAGTAAACTTCCACTTGAGTGAATTTATCACACGGTACACCGATGGCCGTGATGTTTTTTCCCGAGATGAATTGATGGTAGTAAACTTTCCTTAAACGCTTACAAAGAACACAGCAACGCAAAATAAACTTTAAAAGGACCTTAGAAAGTTTTCTTTTTTTTTTTCCTAGAATGCTTCTATCTTGCATCGTTCGAACAGCCTGGCGTTTTAGCAGCCCTCCTTACAGAGAATACAACAAAGCGAAATAAACTTTGAAAAAGGAGTTTAAAAAGAAATCTTTCTTCTTATCTCTAGAAAGTTTCCATCAACATCTCTCCTGAAGGAAACGCGACTATAAGAAATCACCTTCTCCCCTGTTAGCAAAGTTCCCAGAACAGGAATAGACCTTCGAAGGGATGTCATTTTTTCATAATAGACTTTGATGTCAATGGAGGGGAATTTATGGTAATTCAGAAATGCTGATGTCAGCACGGGATCTTTATATATACAGTGGGAGGAAAAGTTTAGAGACCAATATAAAAATGTAGGGTTGGGAGACATATTCGATGCTTAAATAAAAACATAGGTGGACAAGTTTTATTAATAGCTACGGAGCATCATAAAAATCGAAGGATTAACAGATGGACGAAACCAAAAATCTAAATAACAAAAAAAGAGATAAATATAAGATGGAAATCAATAAAAAAATTTAACATTTTAAAGCTAATTAACAGATGGATGAAACAAAAAATCTAAATAACAAATAAAGATAAATATAAGATGGAATTCAATAAAATTTAAATTTTAAAGCTAATTGCGAATATAGAATTCCATGAAAATAGTGTGTGATATATTAGCGAAAAAAAGTAAAAAAAATGTTTAAAAACCTAAATAACAAAAACAGACAAATATAAGATGGAATTCAATAAGATTTAACATTTTAAAGCTAAGCACGAATACAGAAATACAAAATAAGTGTGTGATATATTAGCGAAGAAAGCAACAAATTGTTTAATCTACAATAATAAAAATTTGCCGTAAAAAATGGTCAGAATCCTGGAATAAATGTTGCTAGCCTTTTACATTTTTTAAAAAACGTCAAGGAGTAATATTACGGTCACCAACCCGTAAAAGATAACAAAGTAGGGTAAAACTGACAGTCGTCTGTATTTGAATGAAATACGGCTGAGAACAATATGTTTTTACGGAGAATTTCCGATGAGAATGAAGGTTTTCTGCAATAGAGAAATTAGTCGAAAAAACAAGTTTCACAATGTTTCTGTGAATTAATCAGATCAAGTGATTGTTTTTCCCTCAATGAAATTTTCCTTCTAAAGGGGACCGTCCGCCATGTCCGCCATTTTTTTTTTCTAATGATCCATAAAAGGAAAATTTCATTGATGGAAAAACATTCACTTGATCTTGAGAGAAAGAATTTATTATACCTTAAAGACTGAAATAATTTCGTTCGTTGTCATTTTGATCTGACCTATGAAACTTTCTCTCTTCAAATTAATTAAATTCTAACCTTATTCTCTACCTTTATCATTCTCTTGAGAGAGAGAGAGAGAGAGAGAGAGAGAGAGAGAGAGAGAGAGAGAGAGAGAGAGACTTTTATTGAAACTTTACTTTCTCTTCTCTTAGAGAGAGAGAGAGAGAGAGAGAGAGAGAGAGAGAGAGAGAGAGAGAGAGAGAGAGAGAGAGAGAGAGAGGAGAAACTTTCATTAAAAATTGTATGTTTCTGCTCTAATAATAAACTATTCATAATTTCACGAGATTAATCTTTTTTTTTCGTTATCATAAATAGTCTTAAAGATAAAACACGACCTTTGCTTTAATAATTTCAAAATGACAGATAAAATAGTTCGAGATTTTTAAAAATGTATTATCAAACTTTCCACTGATAATTAACGGGATGGAAAAAAAATCGTTAGATGAAATGGAAAGGAATAATTATAAAACTCACGAAAATGGAGAGACTTTTAATTAAAAACAATCATATGAAATTGAAATATTTTCTGCTGATGTCAAAGTTTGTCTTAGATTTTTCAGGTCACCATTGATTGTAAATTAATTGGAATAACTTTTGATTTCTTCTTCAATTATAGGCTGTATATGCGTACCTCCACATATGCATATATATATACATGCACACACACACACACACACACACATATATATATATATATATATATATATATATATATATATATATATATATATATATATATATATATATATATATATATATATATATATATATATATATATATATATGTACATATATCCAAATAAGCCATGTATATTTTTGATACATTAATGTCTGGATTCTCTTAACGACCTTGGGATCAGAGTCACAGGCGAAATCACACAAAGACAAGAGCTTGTGACCGGCCGGGAATCGAACCCTGGTCCGGAAAGCTTGTATAGACAGTGACTAAACCACTTAGCTCATTTGAATATGAAAAACACGTCTAAATGTGCAAAATTTATGCATATATATATATATATATATATATATATATATATATATATATATAAGAAATACATATACACATATAAGGCCATATATATATATATATATATATATATATATATACATAATGTATGTATATATATTACAATATATACATATACACATATATGTATATGTATATATATATATATATATATATATATATATATATATATATATATATATATATATGTGTGTGTGTGTGTGTGTGTGTGTATATTTAAAGGCTATATACCCATATACACATACATGTACAAACACGCACATACATGTACACACATGCACACACATATACTTACAGAGACATAAGCCCCCCTGACACTTGCACGCATTCGTGGCACGCACTGGCACGCATTGATGCGCGAACTCGCGTGAACGAGCCGTGAAAATGTCGTGAACAGTGCGGAAACTCGCGTGCCAGAGCGTACCAATGCGTGCCATGCGGGCCCAAAACTTTGAAATGTTTAAAGTTTGTGGCACGCATTGGCACGCACTAAATGGCCGTGAACGATGCGCCAACTGGAGTGAACTGGAGTGAACAGTGAGGGAACTGGCGTGAACTGGAGTGAACTGGAGTGAACGATGCGGGAAGTGGCGTGAACTTTATAATGAAGAGAAACAAAAAGGAAACGAAAATATTAATGAAAAGGAAAGAAAAATAAACCTAGTAAATTTTTATATTTGCTGTTTTAATGTGAAAAAAAATGATATCTTATTTCAAACTATTTCTATAACTTTATAATGAAGAGAAACAAAAAGGAAACGAAAAAATTAATGAAAAGGAAAGAAAAATAAACCTAATAAATTTTTATATTTGCTGTTTTAATGTGAAACAAAATTATACCTTAAAAATTCAAACTATTTCTATAACTTTATAATGAAGAGAAACAAAAAGGAAACGAAAAAATTAATGAAAAGGAAAGAAAAATAAGCCTAATAAATTTTCATATTTGCTGTTTTAATGTGAAAAAAATTATATCTTATTTCAAACTATTTTTATAACTTTATAATGAAGAGAAACAAAAAGGAAACGAAAAAATTAATGAAAAGGAAAGAAAAATAAACCTAATAAATTTTTATATTTGCTGTTTTAATGTGAAAAAAAAAATTATATCTTATTTCAAACTATTTTTATAACTTTATAATGAAGAGAAACAAAAGGGAAACGAAAAAAATTAATGAAAAGGAAAGAAAAATAAACCTAATAAATTTTTATATTTGCTGTTTGAATGTAAAAATAAAATGATGTCTTATTTCAAACTATTTCTATAACTTTATAATGAAGAGAAACAAAAAGGGAAACGAAAAAATTAATGAAAAGGAAAGAAAAATAAACCTAATAATTGTTTATATTTGCCGTTTGAATGTAAATATAAAATGATGTCTTATTTCATGCACACACTTATTTTCCTCTATTACCAATCAAGACCCAAAACTTTTGTTTTGAATAAAAATGAACTGAAAAATAAACCCAAGAAATTTTTAAGTTTGCTGTTTGAATGTAAAAATAAAATGATGTTTTATTTCATCAACATACTTATTCTTCTTTATTACCTTAAAATGAAGGGCAAAACAAATTTTTTCTGTTTGCAGTTTTAATGTAAAAATAAAATGATTTCTTATTTCAACACACTTTTTTCTCTATTACCTTAAAATCAACAGCCTAAAAACTTTTCATGTTTGCTGCTTTTAATGCTAAAATAAAATGCTTTCTTAATACTTGTACATATTTCATGTCTGCTATTTATATGTAAATCAAATGCTTTTTTATTGAAACTAAAATAAAGGGCAACAAAAAATACAAACGAAAAAGATACGTTTCTTCTCCTCAATGCAATGGTGTCTCTGACAGAAAGCATTGTTGTCTCTTCCGAACCCAATCCAAGAATGTCCTCGGGTTGGAGAAGCCCCGTTTTTATATGGAGTGGCCAATTCGTGAACTGGCGTGAACTGGCGTGACCAATGCGGAAACGATGCGGAATGATGAGTGAACTCGCGTGAACGTGTCGTGAACGATGCGCGAACTACGCGTGCCAATTCGTGTCATCGTGTGAACGTCGCGTGAACGTCGCGTGAACGATGCGCGAACTAGAGTGAACTGGTCGTGAACAGTGCGCGAAAAACACCAGTGCGTGCCAAAAAGTGGCACGCACTGGCGCGCATCAATGCGTGCCAGTGCGTGGCAAAAATGCGCGCAAGTGTCAGGCAGGCTATAGCGTTTGTTGCAGTAATAATTCCATCAGAGATAAGGTGCACTACCATCTGCTAAATAGCTGTTGGAGTTGTTTGACAATTTTTTAATATCAAATCATCAATTAATAAGTTGCAAAAACTACTGTTTGATTTGCACATTAGGTACTATACTGGAACGTGATATAAGGGACTTCCGAGGGTTATCATTCTATGTCCAGAAATATTTTTTTTTATAAAATAGGATTTCTAGAATGCCTAAAACACTTGATTCCCTTTAACCTAAATAAAAGATTTAACTGTAGCACCTTTAAAATTTCATGGGTCATATACCCTTTTGAGGAACATACCAGATCTATCCTTCAATTGCGAATGAAGTATATTGCCTCTCAAGATTGCAAAAAAAAAAAAAAAAAAAAAAAAAATAAATAAATAAATCTATGAGTCATACACCCTATTAAGGAACATATCAGATCTATCCTTCAATTGCGAATGAAGTATATTGCCTCTCAAGATTGCAAAAAAAAAAAAAAAAAAAAAAAAAAAAACCTATGAGTCATACACCCTATTGAGGAACATATCAGATCTATCCTTCAATTGCGAATGAAATATATCGCCTCTCAAGATTGCAAAAAAAAAAAAAAAAAAAAAAAAAAAAAAAAAAAAAAAAAAAAAAAAAAAAAAAAAAAATCGAGACCACTCAGTCAGTTCTGAAGAGTTTGTTAGCCTCTATTTAGACTTCAACATCCGACTCGCATCTTAAATTGGTCTTTTGGCTCGATCTATAACAGAGTATTAGGATTTCTTTCTCATAGGGATTTGTTATGATTGAAGGGAAGTGGATGCAAACAGAAGTGAAATCTTGATATGTATGTATATATATATATATATATATATATATATATATATATATATATATATATAATATATATATATATATATATATATATATATATATATATATATATATATATATATATGATAAATTTTGCACATTTAGACGTGTTTTTCATATTCAAATAAGCCATATATATATTTTTGATACATTAATGTCTGGATTCTCTTAACGACCTCGGGATCAGAGCCCCAGGCGAAATCACACAAAGACAAGAGCTTGTGACCGGCTGGGAATCGAACCCTGATCGGCAAGCTTGTACAGACAGTGACTAAACCACTTGGCTACGAAGTGGTTTAGTCACTGTCTATACAAGCTTTCCGACCAGGGTTCGATTCCCGGCCGGTCACAAGCTCTTGTCTTTGTGTGATTTCGCCTGAGGCTCTGATCCCGAGGTCGTTAAGAGAATCCAGACATTAATGTATCAAAAATATATATGGCTTATTTGAATATATTTATATATATATATATATATATATATATATATATATATATATATATATATATATATATATATATATATATTATATATATATACATATATATATATATGTATATCAGCGTCAATGACCTTCGATGTTAGGATGACAGAAAACTCAAAATCAATCAATCATTAAAAACGCAGTCATTTAGGACATGTTTCGGCTTTATTCCGTTAGCTTGGTCTGATCCAAGACTAAATGTAACTATAGTCCATTTCTTTTAGCGATACATATTTGCACCGACTCGCAGCGGTGCCCTTTTAGCTCGGAAAAGTTTCCGGATCGCTGATTGGTTGGACAAGATAATTCTAACCAATCAGCGATCAGGAAACTTTTCCGAGCTAAAAGGGCACCGCCGCGAGTCGGTGCAAATATGCATCGCTAAAAGAAATGGACTATATATAAGAACCTAATTTTTTTATAACAGTTATCATACAGGGAATTTTTATTCTTCATAAAAAAACATAGCAGGTTTCGTTAGCCAGTTATACATCAGAGTCAGAATATTAACAGGAAGGAAAAAAAAGGATATAAATGTTCAACCTCAATTACGTTACTTTTGACATTGTACTCCAAAGGTTGAGATTCTCTGTTAATGAAAAAAAAAAAAACGTAATATTTTGAAGGATTCATTCGAAGTCATTATCATCATTATTACTAATTACTAAGCTACAATC
>NC_090735.1:8449881-8457381 GCF_036898095.1 Palaemon carinicauda
TAATAATAATAATAATAATAATGAAAATATTATTCATAAATGATTAATAATAATAATAATAATAATAATAATAATAATGATAATAATAATGATAATGATAATAATAAAAAATAACAATAATACAAATAATAATGATAATATTCATAAAGGATAATAATTATAATAATAATAATAATAATAATAATAATAATAATAATAATAATAATAATAATAATAATAATAAACTTTCTAAGTTTAAGAACACACAATTAACAATTCAAGATATACTTTTTTTACCATTTAGGAAACTTAAAAGGTTAACCAAGAGTGTTGCGAAAAATAGTATCCTGAAAAAGTTTAGAACAGTTTATCTACGCTATAAGAGGAAATAAAATAAGTGGAATATATTAACAGAACCAACTTTGTTCCAATTACGTACCTGGAAAATTTTTTTACAGTTAAAGTTACAAGTTAAGTTGTCACGCTCGTAAGATACAACAATGTCGTATTAACCTTTTCCATTTTAGTTAGATATCTGATGAATACGTATGTACGTAAATATATTACATATACATTATACATATGTATATATATATATATATATATATATATATATATATATATAGATATATATATATATATATGTGTGTGTGTGTGTGTGTGTGGTGTGTGTGTGTGTGGTGTGTGTGTGCATTCCTACAGATACATGTATGTACATATACATGTGTATATATGCATATACATAAATAATATACATATATATATATAAATATGTAGAGTAGATATACAGTATATATATATATATATATATATATATATATATATATATATATATATATATATATATATATATATATATATATATATATATGTATATACATTATATATATATATTTATATTTATAATTACACTATATTTATATATATATATACTATATATATATATATATATATATATATATATATATATATATATATATATATATATATATATATAGTTATATGTATATACATATCCATGGAGGAAATATAATAAAACACAAGAATACTTAAAAAAAGAACCTTTTGAAAAAAAAATATTATATACAAAAGTATAATAATTCCTTTGGTATTTTAAAGTTTCAAACACGGACTCAGCCTCAAATTTGCAGCAGTTCATAAGAAAGAAAAATTAGTAAAAATATTTCAAAAAATAGTATCTAGAAGTTAATTATCTAGCCATTATCAGTTCTTCGCAGAAATATGGCCTTCTCCAACATAAGGCTCAATACTACACAGTATTCTAGAAGTTTGATTCCAGCTGTGACCAAGTTGTGGAACGTTCTTCCTAATCGAGTAGTTGAATTGGTTAGAACTTAAAAATTTCAAACTTGCAACACATGTTTTTATGTTGAACCGGTTGACATAAATCTTTTTATAGTTTTATATATGAAATATCTGTTTTGATGTTACTGTTTTTTTACAGTATTTTACTAATCATTAATCCTTTCTTATATCGTTTATTCATTTCTTTATTTCCTTTCCTCCTTGGGCTATTTTTCCTTGTTGGAGTCCTTGGACTTATAGCATCTTGCTTTACCAATTAGGTTTGTAGCTTAGGTAATAATAATAATAATAATAATAATAATAATAATAATAATAATATAATAATAATAATAATAATAATAATAATAATATTCTAAAATCAAACCATTGTTCTCTAGTTTTGAGTAGTGCCATGGTCTTCCACTGTCTTGGGTTAAAGTACTCTCGCTTGAGGGTACACTCGGCACAATATTCTATGTTATTTCTCTTCCGCTTGTTTTTTTTTTTTTTTTTTTTTTTTTTTTTTTTTTTTTTTCTAATTTTTGTAGTTTATATATGAAAGATTTGTTTTGGTGTTGCTGTTGTTCTTGGAATGTTTTATTTTATTATCAACTAATTCTCTTGTAGTTTATTTATTCCCTTATATCCTTTTCTCCCTTGGCTATTTTCTCCGTTGGTGCCCTTGGGCTTATAGCATCTTGCTTTTCCAACTAGGTTTGTAGCTTAGCAAGTAATAATAATAATAATAATAATAATAATAATAATAATAATAATAATAATAATAATAATAAAAATAATAATAATAGCATCTTGCTTTACTAATTAGGGTTGTAGCTTAGCAAATAATAATAATAATAATAATAATGATAATAATAATAATAATAATAATAATAATAATAATTATCGCATCTTGCTTTTCCAGCTAGGGTTGTAGCTTAGCAAGTAATAATAATAATAATAATAATAATAATAATAATAATAATAATAATAATAATAATAATAGCATCTTGCTTTCCATCTAGGGCTGTAGCTTGGTAAGTAAGTAAGTAAGTAAGTAATAATAATAATAATAATAATAATAATAATAATAATAATAATAATAATAATAATAATAATAATAATAATAATAATAATGTGCAGACGCATACAGACAACAAAATGTTGTAATTTCTTTTGGAATAGACGAGACAGAAAGAGTAAGTATCCCTGAGGCGTCAGGCTGATGGATTAACTTAAGCAGCACAAGTTAAGTGGGCTTAGGAGAGATCATTACGTAAACTTTCCTGGTCATGGAATGGACACCTCGTCTAAATATTTATATGTAGGAAATATCCCTCTCTCTCTCTCTCTCTCTCTCTCTCTCTCTCTCTCTCTCTCTCTCTCTCTCTCTCTCTCTCTCTCTCTCTCTCTCTCTATATATATATATATATATATATATATATATATATATATATATATATTATCGTATACATATACTGTATATATATATAACATAAATGATATATATATGTGTGTATAACGATAATATATATATATATATATATATATATATATAGAGAGAGAGAGAGAGAGAGAGAGAGAGAGAGAGAGAGAGAGAGAGAGAGAGAGAGAGAGAGAGAGAGAGAGAGAGAGAGAGAGAGATAAGGGGATAGGCTGGGGTCTTACGAAAAGGAGACAGAATTCTATTTGTTTGTTAGAAAAATAAAGCAAAAAAAAAAAAAATTGTAATTTCAAGTCTTATCAAAGGTATGACGTTGAAATTTTATGAAATATCTTTATACTGAATCAATTTATAACTTTCATGAATTATTGTTAAAAATAGCTGATTTTTACTGGTCTAAATCTGAAACCCATTAAACAATGTTGAAGAAAAAATTATGACTATATTTTTAAAAGATGAAAAATATTGAATACTAAGAAAAACCAATATCAACTCTTCCAACTCTTAGAAATTTTTTGAAAAAATCTTTCGGTTTTGTAAAAGGAGAAATTAAAATTTTTTTTTTTTTTCGAGAACAAACACAGCAAAGTATTGTAACTCCTTATTTCAGATTATATTTAATAATATTGATGAATACAGCTGAAACAAATCGCTATTGTTACTGTTCTTAAAAGTTTTTATTTTTCCTTGTTTCCTTTCCTCACTGAGCTATTTTCCATGTTTGGGGCCCCAGGGCAAGAGATCTCTGAGCCAAGACAGTGGAAGACCATGGTACAGAGGCCATGGCACTACCCAAGACTAGAGAACAAGGGTTTGAGTTTGGAGTGCCCCTCTCCTAAAATCGTAAGAAATTAATTCTAAAATCGTAAGAAATTAAATCTAAACTCGTAGGAAATAAATTCTCAAATTGAAAGAAATTAATTCTATATTCGTAAGAAATTAGTTATGAAATCGTAAGAAATTAATTCTAAAATCGTAAGAAATTAATTTTAAATTAGTAAGAAATTAATTCTCAAATCGAAAGAAATTATTTCTAAAATCGAAAGAAATAAATTCTCACCAGATTGAAAGAAATTAATTAATAAAAATCGTATGAAATCAATTCTCAAATCATAAGAAATTAACTAATAAAATCATAAGAAATTAATTCTCAAATCATAAGAAATTAATTCTCAAATCGTAAGAAAATAATTCTAAAAATCAAAAGAAATCAATTCGCCAATCGTAAGAAATTAATTCTAAAATTGTAAGAAATTAATTAAAAAAATCGAAAGAAATCAGTTCTCAAATCGAAAGAGAATACACCAAAAATCGTAAGAAATTAATTCTCAAATCGAAAGAAATTAATAATAAAATACTACGAAATTAATTCCAAAATAAAAAGATATTAATTCTAAAAAAAAAAGAAATTAATTCTCAAATAGTAATAAATTAATTAAAAAATCGTAAGAAATTAATTCTCAAATTGAAATAAATTCATTCTAAAATCGTATGAAATTAATTCTAAATTCGTAAAAACTCAGTCATACAATCGTAAGAATCTAATTCTGAAATAGCAAGAAATTAATTCTGAAATCGTAAAAAAACTAATTTTAATATCGTAAGAAATTAATTATAAAATTATAAAAAATTTTAAATATAAAATTGAAAGAACTTATTCTCAAATCGTAAGATATTAATTCTCAAATCGTAAGAAATTAATTATAAAAATTATAAAAAATTAAATACAAAATTGAAAGAAATTATTCTCAAATCGTAAGATATTAATTTTCAAATCGTAAGATATTAATTCTCAAATCGTAAGAAATTAATTATAAAATTATAAAAAAATTAAATACAAAATTGAAACAAATTATTCTAAAATCGAAAGAAATTCATTCTAAAATCGTAATAGATTAATTCTAAAATATGACATTAAGATTGCAGGACGATGAAAAGCAGCATTCTAAAAATACATTTCTCCTCTGACTCTGATTAGATACTAATTTTCCTTCCTTAATATTAAGTTGTCAGTAATGACGTCATGTATATTTTTTTCGTCAAAATTCCTCATTAATGTTGGAAAGTTTGGAACCAATTAGAGAGGATTAATTCATCATTTTGGCTCAATTGATTTGAGTGATTTAATGGAAACATAAACTACAACGACGTTGGTCAGTTTTAAGTTTAAGAAAAATAAACATCTATCGAACAGATTCGCAATTTCCCGCAGAGCAAATCTCATGGGAATTATTAACGCATATTCATTATAAATATCCCCTAATAAGGGTCATTTCTACCAATCAAGCGAAGACGAGCAAATCACTTCGAATAAAATTATATTATATACAGTGCTAAAATTTGCCGAAAAGAAAAAGTCCTGATATAAATGTTGCCAGGCATGGACAGTTTTTAAAAACAGATACATTGACGTTCAGGACTGATATTACGGTTCCACCCAACCCCTAAAGATAGAATAAGGTAAAAGTACGGTTCGCCTGTATTTTACTGAAATACGGCTGAGAACAGTATATTCTTACGGATAATACCCGATTAAAATTACAGTTTTTTTTTTTTTTTTAACAGCGTAGGATATGCAGCTTGAAAGATCAGACTTTGTAATAATCTTTATTTCATAACTCTTAAAACTCCTTCCGAAGATGAAGAGAAAAAAATATTCAACTCTCTCAAAGATTGTTAACTATTATTCGAGGCACAGATGATAATGAACAATGAAGATAAGTGGTTGAAAAAAAAAAAAAAAAAAACCTTCGAAACAAAAATAGTTCCAAAGAAAAATACCAAGAATCCAACTGACTTTTGAAACTGGAAGTTATCTAGTTATTAAACAACACGTTTCAAGTTTTAAGTTTGAAGAAGTGTGAGAATTTGTATAATATTCCACTCATAATTCTTTCATTGTTTAATGCGGTTTTTAAAACCCTTCTTCTAATAAAAGGAAATATAGTTTGTCAGTAAGTCGTAAAATTGGGGCAACTGAATTGAGTCCGGTTAATGCCTTTTGTTACCGAATTCAATTTCACGTTTTGTTCCTCTTATTTCACAGCCATTACCCTCCTTTCCATCAGCTGGTGATTATCATTTCCCTAGAGGTAAACTGACTATTTAGAGGCATGTTTTGGTTGATATGAAAAGGAAAATACACACACACACATATATATATATATAAAATATATATATATATATATATATATATATATATATATATATATATATATATAATATATACACATAAATATGCATACATATATATATATATATATATATATATATATATATATATATATATATATATACATGTATATATATATATATATATATATATATATATATATATATATATATATATATATATATATATATATAAAATATAATATATATATATATATGAGAGAGAGAGAGAGAGAGAGAGAGAGAGAGAGAGAGAGAGAGAGAGAGAGAGAGAGAGAGAGAGACTTAAGTTGCATTAATGCATTCCAATGTACATTTACTATGGGCCTAAACATCCATAGTCCAAACGTATGCGTACTAGAGAGCACATCAACATTCATAAAAAATGTGTTAGAAGACGATAAAATTCCGGTACCATCAAAAAAAAAAAAAAAAAAAAAAAAAAAAAAAAAAAAAAAAAACAGCTTAGGTGGTGTGGTGGCAGCGTCTTCGTCTAGCGATTGCAAACTGGGGTTCGAACCAAGTCAAACTCGTTAGTTCCTTTGGTCTCAGCAACCTCACCATCCTTGTGAGCTAGGGATGGGAGGTTTGAGGGAGCCTATAAGTCTATCTGCTGAGTCATCAGCAGCCATTGCCTGGTCCTTCTAGGTCCTAGCTTGGGTGGAGTGGCCCCCAACAGGGAAAATTGCCGAGAGAGGAAAGGAAATAAGGAAATAAATAAACAATATAAGAAGTAAGGAAAAATTAAAATAAACTATTTTAAAAACATTAACATTAAAACAGATATTTAATATATAAAACTATAAAAGGACTTAAGTCAGCCAGTTCAACATGAAAACATTTGCTGTAAGTTTGAGCTTTTGATGTTCTTCGGATTAAACTACCCGATTAGGAAGATCATTCTATAATCTCATTATCGGATTTAATCAAAATCAAGGAACCAGAAAATAGGCTAGTCTTAAAAGACTTTTAGGGGCGTAATGGGATTGCATTTTCATACCTCTGGCACCCATTAACATTATCACTCATCCCCTTTTTCTTCTTTTCAAGGAGGATTTTCCAAGCATAATCGAAGACGATAAAAACTGACCAAACGAGATACTGATATCCCTAGAACTAAGAAAAATAACACACTTTAGGAAAAATGGCAGAAGGGCAGACCCATATGAGATTCAAGCTATCTTACACTGTTAAAGAAACCCGTAATTTTAATCAAAAGTTCTCCGTAAAAATATACAGTTCTCATCTGTGTTTCAGTAAAATACAGGCGACCGTAATTTTTACTCTACTTTGTTATTATCTTTTACGGGTTGGTGACCGTAATATCACTCTTTTACGTCAATATATCCGTTTTTAAAACGGTAAATACCTGGCAACATTTATTCCAGTTTTTTTTTACCGTTTTTTAAGGCAAACTTTTAACAGTGTAGAACTAAGAAAAATAATACACTGTTTAAATAAAAGGGCAGATGGGCAGACCCATATAGGAGATTCAAGCTATCCTGCTGTGCGTTTTGAAACTAAGCCTACATTTACTTTTACTACGTTTGAAAACCCTAAGGTCAAAACCGGTATTTTCTAAAAGAATTTCAGGTTCTCTTTGA
>NC_090735.1:8462381-8477381 GCF_036898095.1 Palaemon carinicauda
TGTAGGGGGGATATCCGGAAGACCTGGTCCAACATCAATACCCTGCTTGGGCGTGGTGTAATGGAATCTGTACGGGCGGTGACGACAGAGGTTGGGACAGTTATTGAGGGACCACAAATAGCAGATTCTTTTAATCAATTTTTCATGAATATTGTTTCACGTCTTACTGGGAATCTTCCTCATGATATAAATCTTACATGTTTTGATAATATTTGTTGAATTGACCACACATTCTTCTTGGCTCCAACAGATGAGGGCGAGGTCTGTTCAGTATTGCAATCAATGCCGGATAAGGGGAACAGTTTAAATGACATTGAGCCCAGTTTACTCCTATTAGTTCGTGATACTGTTGGACCTATCATTGCTCACTTGTATAATCTGAGCATTGCTCAAGGCTTGTACCCTGATCTCCTTAAGGTTGGTCGGGTTATCCCAGTGTTTAAGTCAGGTGATGTAACCAAAATGAGTAATTATAGACCCATTACAACTCTAACTACTATAAATAAAATTTTTGAACTTCTAACTCATTCGAGGATGGTCAAACTCATTGATCGTTTTAATGTACTTTCGAACCTTCAGTTCGGTTTTAGAAAAGCATGTAGCACTACTACTGCCATTTTTAAGGTTGTAAGTGATATTTCACCCTCGTTTAACCAGAAGTCGTATACAGTAGCACTTTTTTTGGATCTAAAGAAGGCTTTCGATACTGTGGATAGGAATATCCTTCTCCATAAGTTATCAATAAGAGGATTTAGAGGTATTGTCAACTCCTTCCTCTTGTCATACTTGAGTAACCGAAGGCAGTGTGTTTGTATTGATGGCCATGTGTCTGATACTGGACCTATAAATTTTGGGGGTACCACAGGGTTCGGTTTTAGGACCCCTTCTATTCAATGTTTTTATTAACGGCATAGTAGATATAAGGATTGCAAAGAAGGTTCTATTTGCAGATGATGCAGTTTTTTATATCAGAGAAAAATCACTTGAATTGTGCATTAGCAAATTAAATATATTGATTGCTGAACTCACAAATTGGCTCCAGAATAATAGACTAATTCCTAACGTAGAAAAAACTAAATTAATGTTGTTCACACCAAGGCATGTTTAAAGCTTGCCAGACATGTATTTTAACGGAACTAAGCTTGAGTGGGTCTCCAGTGTCAGGTACTTGGGCATCGTTATTGATAATAAGTTAAGTTTTACTCTGCAATCAGCTGAAGTTTTTAGGAAATTAAGCAAAATTCAAGGTGTTTTTTATCCACTTTCCTCACTTGTGCCTCAATCGGCTCTTATGACCATGTATTATTACTCCTTGGTGTACCCTATAATAATACAAAATGTTATCATTTGGGGTGGTGTTCCTGAGATAAACCTCCATAACATTAAAATCGCTCTCAATAAAATACTAAGGAACATTCTAAAGGTTAAGCACGACGAGAATAATGTACCTTTGATGAGAACTAGTGACATGTACAAAAGGTTAAATTCAATGAAATTTGATGATGTATACAAATATTTCCTTTTGACGTTTATTCACGATGTTTTTTTATAGAAAGTCCGACATTTTCAGCGAGTATTATGCCCCATTGTTGCCTTCACACTCGTACGGTACTCGAGGAGTGAGGATCAATCTCCCGGCAGTTAGGGTGGAGGTGGAGAAGCAGTCTGCTTTGTTTCAGACGTGCAGACTGTTAAACGAACTACCTCATGATCTTGTAAAGCCTCAGGCTGTTGTAACTTTGAAGAGGAAATATAAACATATGGTAGTTACTCAGTATTAGGTTTCCTTTGATATAATTTCTATATACTAGTAAATGAGTTTGCAGTAATCGCTATGTATAAAAACTTTAACTAGGTGATTGTACTTACGATAGTGATGTTTTATATTCCAGATTCTTTATTACTTTAAGTTTTATATTTCAGATTCTTTATTTCTTTAAGTAAACCTTTTCTTTTATTGAAAATCTATTATTGAGGTAAGGTTTATTTTTAATTTACTTTAAACAGAGTTTACTGGCTTATTATATTATTTATTCAATTTTAAAATAATTTTATTGTTAAAGTATTATTTATTGTATTTTAAAGTATTTGCTCTGTCCAATATGTTTGCCATAGCAGGACTTAGTTCCTTTATTGGCTTCTTATATGTAGTTTATATGTAAGAATAAATAAAGTCTAAAAGTCTATTATTATTATTATTATTAATATCGAACATCACATAATCCATCATTTTCCAGTTTTACAATTATATCAGAAAGAAAATCACTATCATTAAAGGTGTTTTGTCGATTATTTTCGATATGCAACGATCCAATGATAAATCCATCTAGATTCTAGAATGCATGTGTCATTAAAAAAAAAAAAAAAAAAAAAAAAAAAAAAAAAAAAAAAAAAAAAAAAAAAATTGCTACTTTTTATGATCAATTCTACAAGGGAGGATCATTTTAGAACGCATTTGTCATTATTAAAAAACAAGATACTTTTTATCATCAACTCTCTAGAAAAAGGAAGGGTCATTTTAGAACGCATGTGTCATTCAAAAAAAAAAACAAGCTAATTTTTATGATCAATTCTACAAAAAGGGAGGATCATTTTAGAACGCATTTGTCATTATTAAAAAACAAGATACTTTTTATCATCAACTCTCTACAAAAAGGAAGGGTCATTTTAGAACGCATGTGTCATTCAAAAAAAAAAAAAAAAACAAGCTAATTTTTATGATCAATTCTACAATAAGGGAGGATCATTTTAGAACGCATTTGTCATTATTAAAAAACAAGATACTTTTTATCATCAACTCTCTAGAAAAAGGAAGGGTCATTTTAGAACGCATGTGTCATTCAAAAAAAAAAAACAAGCTAATTTTTATGATCAATTCTACAAAAAGGGAGGATCATTTTAGAACGCATTTGTCATTATTAAAAAACAAGATACTTTTTATCATCAACTCTCTACAAGAAGGAAGGGTCATTTTAGAACGCATGTGTCATTAAAAAAAACAAGCTAATTTTTATGATCAATTCTACAAAAAGGGAGGATCATTTTAGAACGCATTTGTCATTATTAAAAAACAAGATACTTTTTATCATCAACTCTCTACAAAAAGGAAGGGTCATTTTAGAACGCATGTGTCATTCAAAAAAAAAAAAAAAACAAGCTAATTTTTATGATCAATTCTACAAAAAGGGAGGATCATTTTAGAACGCATTTGTCATTATTAAAAAACAAGATACTTTTTATCATCAACTCTCTACAAGAAGGAAGGGTCATTTTAGAACGCATGTGTCATTCAAAAAAAAAAAAAGCTAATTTTTATGATCAATTCTACAATAAGGGAGGATCATTTTAGAACGCATTTGTCATTATTAAAAAACAAGATACTTTTTATCATCAACTCTCTACAAGAAGGAAGGGTCATTTTAGAACGCATGTGTCATTCAAAAAAAAAAACAAACAAGCTAATTTTTATGATCAATTCTATAAAAAGGGAGGATCATTTTAGAACGCATTTGTCATTATTAAAAAACAAGATACTTTTTATCATCAACTCTCTACAAAAAGGAAGGGTCATTTTAGAACGCATGTGTCATTCAAAAAAAAAACAAGCTAATTTTTATGACCAATTCTACAAAAAGGGAGGATCATTTTAGAACGCATTTGTCATTATTAAAAAACAAGATACTTTTTATCATCAACTCTCTACAAAAAGGAAGGGTCATTTTAGAACGCATGTGTCATTCAAAAAACAAAAAAAAACAAACAAGCTAATTTTTATGATCAATTCTACAAAAAGGGAGGATCATTTTAGAACGCATTTGTCATTATTAAAAAACAAGATACTTTTTATCATCAACTCTCTACAAGAAGGAAGGGTCATTTTAGAACGCATGTGTCATTAAAAAAAACAAGCTAATTTTTATGACCAATTCTACAAAAAGGGAGGATAATTTTAGAACGCATTTGTCATTATTAAAAAACAAGATACTTTTTATTATCAACTCTCTACAAAAAGGAAGGGTCATTTTAGAACGCATGTGTCATTCAAAAAAAAAAAAAACAAGCTAATTTTTATGATCAATTCTACAAAAAGGGAGGATCATTTTAGAACGCATTTGTCATTATTAAAAAACAAGATACTTTTTATCATCAACTCTCTACAAAAAGGAAGGGTCATTTTAGAACGCATGTGTCATTCAAAAAAAAAAAAAAAAAAAAAACAAGCTAATTTTTATGATCAATTCTACAATAAGGGAGGATCATTTTAGAACGCATTTGTCATTATTAAAAAACAAGATACTTTTTATCATCAACTCTCTAGAAAAAGGAAGGGTCATTTTAGAACGCATGTGTCATTCAAAAAAAAACAAGCTAATTTTTATGATCAATTCTACAAAAAGGGAGGATCATTTTAGAACGCATTTGTCATTATTAAAAAACAAGATACTTTTTATCATCAACTCTCTACAAGAAGGAAGGGTCATTTTAGAACGCATGTGTCATTAAAAAAAAAACAAGCTAATTTTCATGATCAATTCTACAAAAAGGGAGGATCATTTTAGAACGCATTTGTCATTATTAAAAAACAAGATACTTTTTATCATCAACTCTCTACAAAAAGGAAGGGTCATTTTAGAACGCATGTGTCATTCAAAAAAAAAAAACAAGCTAATTTTTATGATCAATTCTACAAAAAGGGAGGATCATTTTAGAACGCATTTGTCATTATTAAAAAACAAGATACTTTTTATCATCAACTCTCTACAAGAAGGAAGGGTCATTTTAGAACGCATGTGTCATTCAAAAAAAAAAAAAAAAAAAAACAAGCTAATTTTTATGATCAATTCTACAATAAGGGAGGATCATTTTAGAACGCATTTGTCATTATTAAAAAACAAGATACTTTTTATCATCAACTCTCTACAAGAAGGAAGGGTCATTTTAGAACGCATGTGTCATTCAAAAAAAAAAAAAAAAACAAGCTAATTTTTATGATCAATTCTATAAAAAGGGAGGATCATTTTAGAACGCATTTGTCATTATTAAAAAACAAGATACTTTTTATCATCAACTCTCTACAAAAAGGAAGGGTCATTTTAGAACGCATGTGTCATTCAAAAAAAAACAAGCTAATTTTTATGACCAATGCTACAAAAAGGGAGGATCATTTTAGAACGCATTTGTCATTATTAAAAAACAAGATACTTTTTATCATCAACTCTCTACAAAAAGGAAGGGTCATTTTAGAACGCATGTGTCATTCAAAAAAAAAAAAAAAAAAACAAACAAGCTAATTTTTATGATCAATTCTACAAAAAGGGAGGATCATTTTAGAACGCATTTGTCATTATTAAAAAACAAGATACTTTTTATCATCAACTCTCTACAAGAAGGAAGGGTCATTTTAGAACGCATGTGTCATTCAAAAAAAAAAACAAGCTAATTTTTATGATCAATTCTATAAAAAGGGAGGATCATTTTAGAACGCATTTGTCATTATTAAAAAACAAGATACTTTTTATCATCAACTCTCTACAAAAAGGAAGGGTCATTTTAGAACGCATGTGTCATTAAAAAAAAAAAACAAGCTAATTTTTATGACCAATTCTACAAAAAGGGAGGATCATTTTAGAACGCATTTGTCATTATTAAAAAACAAGATACTTTTTATCATCAACTCTCTACAAAAAGGAAGGGTCATTTTAGAACGCATGTGTCATTCAAAAAAAAAAAAAAAAAAAAACAAGCTAATTTTTATGATCAATTCTACAAAAAGGAGGATCATTTTAGAACGCATTTGTCATTATTAAAAAACAAGATACTTTTTATCATCAACTCTCTACAAAAAGGAAGGGTCATTTTAGAACGCATGTGTCATTCAAAAAACAAACAAGCTAATTTTTATGATCAATTCTACAAGGGTGGATCATTTTAGAACGCATTTGTCATTATTAAAAAACAAGATACTTTTTATCATCAACTCTCTACAAATAGGAAGGGTCATTTTAGAACGCATGTGTCATTCAAAAAAAAAAAGCTAATTTTTATGATCAATTCTACAAAAAGGGAGGATCATTTTAGAACGCATTTGTCATTATTAAAAAACAAGATACTTTTTATCAACTCTCTACAAAAAGGAAGGGTCATTTTAGAACGCATGTGTCATTCAAAAAACAAACAAGCTAATTTTTATGATCAATTCTACAAAAAGGGAGGATCATTTTAGAACGCATTTGTCATTATTAAAAAACAAGATACTTTTTATCATCAACTCTCTACAAGAAGGAAGGGTCATTTTAGAACGCATGTGTCATTAAAAAAAACAAGCTAATTTTTATGATCAATTCTACAAAAAGGGAGGATCATTTTAGAACGCATTTGTCATTATTAAAAAACAAGATACTTTTTATCATCAACTCTCTACAAAAAGGAAGGGTCATTTTAGAACGCATGTGTCATTCAAAAAAAAAAAAAAAACAAGCTAATTTTTATGATCAATTCTACAAAAAGGGAGGATCATTTTAGAACGCATTTGTCATTATTAAAAAACAAGATACTTTTTATCATCAACTCTCTACAAAAAGGAAGGGTCATTTTAGAACGCATGTGTCATTCAAAAAAAAAAAAAAAACAAGCTAATTTTTATGATCAATTCTACAAAAAGGGAGGATCATTTTAGAACGCATTTGTCATTATTAAAAAACAAGATACTTTTTATCATCAACTCTCTACAAGAAGGAAGGGTCATTTTAGAACGCATGTGTCATTCAAAAAAAAAAAAAGCTAATTTTTATGATCAATTCTACAATAAGGGAGGATCATTTTAGAACGCATTTGTCATTATTAAAAAACAAGATACTTTTTATCATCAACTCTCTACAAGAAGGAAGGGTCATTTTAGAACGCATGTGTCATTCAAAAAAAAAAACAAACAAGCTAATTTTTATGATCAATTCTATAAAAAGGGAGGATCATTTTAGAACGCATTTGTCATTATTAAAAAACAAGATACTTTTTATCATCAACTCTCTACAAAAAGGAAGGGTCATTTTAGAACGCATGTGTCATTCAAAAAAAAAACAAGCTAATTTTTATGACCAATTCTACAAAAAGGGAGGATCATTTTAGAACGCATTTGTCATTATTAAAAAACAAGATACTTTTTATCATCAACTCTCTACAAAAAGGAAGGGTCATTTTAGAACGCATGTGTCATTCAAAAAACAAAAAAAAACAAACAAGCTAATTTTTATGATCAATTCTACAAAAAGGGAGGATCATTTTAGAACGCATTTGTCATTATTAAAAAACAAGATACTTTTTATCATCAACTCTCTACAAGAAGGAAGGGTCATTTTAGAACGCATGTGTCATTAAAAAAAACAAGCTAATTTTTATGACCAATTCTACAAAAAGGGAGGATAATTTTAGAACGCATTTGTCATTATTAAAAAACAAGATACTTTTTATTATCAACTCTCTACAAAAAGGAAGGGTCATTTTAGAACGCATGTGTCATTCAAAAAAAAAAAAAACAAGCTAATTTTTATGATCAATTCTACAAAAAGGGAGGATCATTTTAGAACGCATTTGTCATTATTAAAAAACAAGATACTTTTTATCATCAACTCTCTACAAAAAGGAAGGGTCATTTTAGAACGCATGTGTCATTCAAAAAAAAAAAAAAAAAAAAAACAAGCTAATTTTTATGATCAATTCTACAATAAGGGAGGATCATTTTAGAACGCATTTGTCATTATTAAAAAACAAGATACTTTTTATCATCAACTCTCTAGAAAAAGGAAGGGTCATTTTAGAACGCATGTGTCATTCAAAAAAAAACAAGCTAATTTTTATGATCAATTCTACAAAAAGGGAGGATCATTTTAGAACGCATTTGTCATTATTAAAAAACAAGATACTTTTTATCATCAACTCTCTACAAGAAGGAAGGGTCATTTTAGAACGCATGTGTCATTAAAAAAAAAACAAGCTAATTTTCATGATCAATTCTACAAAAAGGGAGGATCATTTTAGAACGCATTTGTCATTATTAAAAAACAAGATACTTTTTATCATCAACTCTCTACAAAAAGGAAGGGTCATTTTAGAACGCATGTGTCATTCAAAAAAAAAAAACAAGCTAATTTTTATGATCAATTCTACAAAAAGGGAGGATCATTTTAGAACGCATTTGTCATTATTAAAAAACAAGATACTTTTTATCATCAACTCTCTACAAGAAGGAAGGGTCATTTTAGAACGCATGTGTCATTCAAAAAAAAAAAAAAAAAAAAACAAGCTAATTTTTATGATCAATTCTACAATAAGGGAGGATCATTTTAGAACGCATTTGTCATTATTAAAAAACAAGATACTTTTTATCATCAACTCTCTACAAGAAGGAAGGGTCATTTTAGAACGCATGTGTCATTCAAAAAAAAAAAAAAAAACAAGCTAATTTTTATGATCAATTCTATAAAAAGGGAGGATCATTTTAGAACGCATTTGTCATTATTAAAAAACAAGATACTTTTTATCATCAACTCTCTACAAAAAGGAAGGGTCATTTTAGAACGCATGTGTCATTCAAAAAAAAACAAGCTAATTTTTATGACCAATGCTACAAAAAGGGAGGATCATTTTAGAACGCATTTGTCATTATTAAAAAACAAGATACTTTTTATCATCAACTCTCTACAAAAAGGAAGGGTCATTTTAGAACGCATGTGTCATTCAAAAAAAAAAAAAAAAAAACAAACAAGCTAATTTTTATGATCAATTCTACAAAAAGGGAGGATCATTTTAGAACGCATTTGTCATTATTAAAAAACAAGATACTTTTTATCATCAACTCTCTACAAGAAGGAAGGGTCATTTTAGAACGCATGTGTCATTCAAAAAAAAAAACAAGCTAATTTTTATGATCAATTCTATAAAAAGGGAGGATCATTTTAGAACGCATTTGTCATTATTAAAAAACAAGATACTTTTTATCATCAACTCTCTACAAAAAGGAAGGGTCATTTTAGAACGCATGTGTCATTAAAAAAAAAAAACAAGCTAATTTTTATGACCAATTCTACAAAAAGGGAGGATCATTTTAGAACGCATTTGTCATTATTAAAAAACAAGATACTTTTTATCATCAACTCTCTACAAAAAGGAAGGGTCATTTTAGAACGCATGTGTCATTCAAAAAAAAAAAAAAAAAAAAACAAGCTAATTTTTATGATCAATTCTACAAAAAGGAGGATCATTTTAGAACGCATTTGTCATTATTAAAAAACAAGATACTTTTTATCATCAACTCTCTACAAAAAGGAAGGGTCATTTTAGAACGCATGTGTCATTCAAAAAACAAACAAGCTAATTTTTATGATCAATTCTACAAGGGTGGATCATTTTAGAACGCATTTGTCATTATTAAAAAACAAGATACTTTTTATCATCAACTCTCTACAAATAGGAAGGGTCATTTTAGAACGCATGTGTCATTCAAAAAAAAAAAGCTAATTTTTATGATCAATTCTACAAAAAGGGAGGATCATTTTAGAACGCATTTGTCATTATTAAAAAACAAGATACTTTTTATCAACTCTCTACAAAAAGGAAGGGTCATTTTAGAACGCATGTGTCATTCAAAAAACAAACAAGCTAATTTTTATGATCAATTCTACAAAAAGGGAGGATCATTTTAGAACGCATTTGTCATTATTAAAAAACAAGATACTTTTTATCATCAACTCTCTACAAAAAGGAAGGGTCATTTTAGAACGCATGTGTCATTCAAAAAACAAACAAGCTAATTTTTATGATCAATTCTACAAAAAGGGAGGATCATTTTAGAACGCATTTGTCATTATTAAAAAACAAGATACTTTTTATCATCAACTCTCTACAAAAATGAAGGGTCATTTTAGAACGCATGTGTCATTTTAAAAAAACAAGCTACTTTTTATCATCAACTCTCTACAGAAAGGAAGGGTCATTCTAGAACGCATGTGTCATTTAAAAAAACAAAAAAACAAGCTACTTTTTATCATCAACTCTCTACAGAAAGGAAGGGTCATTTTAGAACGCACGTGTCATTAAAAAAAACTACTTTTTATGATTAACTCTGCAAAAATGGAGGATTAATCTATTCTAGAACGAATGTGTCATTTAGAAAAAAAAACATGCTACTTTTCATGATCAATTCTACGAAAAGGGAGGATTTATCTAGAACGCATGTGTCATTTTCAATTGGTTTATTTAAAATTTACATTCCGAAATTTTCTGTAGCTATCTCTGCAATTCTGCATGAGCAGATGGAAATAAAATGTAGTGGAAATAAAAACAGACGAATTTTATCAGAGAAAATCTCTCACCATCGGCAGTCGAACGTATATAAGCCGAGGGGAATTAGTGCACACCTAGCAACCAATCCGGTCGAGGATAACCTGTTCTGTTTTCTATAACATGTTCTGTTTTTTATAGCCAGTTTCATTTTCTATAACCTGTTTCTTTTTCTATAACCTGTTCTATTTTTATAGCCTGTCTCATTATATAAAACCCGTTTCTTTTTCTAAAACATGTTCCGTTTTTTTCAAAGCCTGTTTCGTTTTCTATAACCTTTTTCTTTTTCTATAACATGTTCTGTTTTTTATAGCCCGTTTCATTTTCTATAACCTGTTTCTTTTTCTATAACCTGTTCTGTTTTTATAGCCTGTTTCATTATATATAACCCGTTTCTTTTTCTAAAACCTGTTCCGTTTTTATTGCCTGTTTCATTTTCTATAACCTGTTTCTTTTTCTATTACCTGTTCCGTTTTTTATAGCCCGTTTCATTTTCTATAACCTGTTCCATTTTCTATAACCTGTTCTGTTTTTTTTATAGCCGGTTTCATTATATATAACCCGTTTCTTTTTCTATAACCTGTTCCGTTTTTATTGCCTGTTTCATTTCTAAAACCTGTTTCTTTTTCTATAATCTGTTCAGTTTTTATTGACTGTTTCATTTTCTATAACCTGTTCCATTTTCTATAACCTATTCGATTTTCTATATCCTGCTCCATTTTCTATAACCTCTTCTATTTTCTATAACCTGTTCCATTTTCTATAACCTGTACAATTTTCAATAACTTGTTCTATTTTCTATAACCTGTTCCGTTCTTTAACCTCTTCTATTTTCTATAACTTATTCTATTTTCTATAACCTATTCTATTTTCTATAATCAGCTCCATTTTCTATAGCCTGCACCATTTTCTATAACCTGTTGCATTTACTATAACCTGCTCCATTTTCTATAACCTACTCTATTTTCTATAACCTACTCCATTTTCTACAACCTGCTCCATTTTCTATAACCATCTGGTGATTAATGAGAGATTGGTCGGAAGAATAGTGTCTTCAGATCTTTCAGAGATGTTGCTAAAATGTGTGAAATATGAGGGCACTTCAGCCTTTTTCTTTGGGTGGTTGAATCAGTAGAACTTCAAAAGTTCAAAGTTGGAGCAAATGCTTTTTTGTTGACCAGGCGGACATAGTCTTTTTATAGTTTATTTATGACATATTTTTTTTTTTATGTTGTTGATAGTTTATTATATGACATGTCTGTTTTGACGTTGTTTCTTATTTTAGAATGATTTATTGTTAATTTGTTCTCTTCATTTATTTATTTCCTTATTTCCTTTCCTCACTGGGTTATTTTTCCCTGTTGGAGCCCCTGGGCTTATAGCATCTTGCTTTTCCAACTAGGGTTGTAGCTTGGATAGTAATAATAATAATAATAATAATAATAAAAAGTGTAACACAACAAAGAAGGAATAAAATGAAACTTAGAGAAGTTAGACGTTTCAAGGGAATGAAAAGAGAAAGTTCAAATTTTCACACACACACACACACACACACACACACACACACACACACACACACACACACAGTACCCAGCATCACTAAAAGATAAAAAAAAAAAACAAATATACTTTGTACTAGTGAGTGACAGCATCCCGAAATACGATGGTATAAACACAGTCCAAGCGGTACAACAGCGTATATATCAAGTGCCTTGGAATTTACCATCTAAATACAGGGAAAAACAGAAAAACAAAATAAAAAGCAATCTCTAACTGCAGCCACTTCGTAACTGTTAACAATTATTTTAACTGACAGGAGAATTTATCTAATTGGTTAGGATCGCCGACAACTTTGGCGAACATGCCTCTGGATAAATCACAATTCTTTATTATTTAAATCCGTTGTATCAATCAAAGCAATTTTCGCTAAAAAAAAAAAAAAAAAAAAAAAAAAAAAAAAAAAAAAAAAAAAAAAAAAAAAAAAAACTTCCAGTACACAATATTGCACTGCATGTTGTACTGTATGTATGCAACATTCGTTATAGGAATATTACACATCTTTTCCTCCAACGATATTGAAGTGATATTTATTTATTATTTCCAAATGTTTTGAATTAGAATTTGTATAGGAAGGCACATTAAATTAATTTTCTATTCCTTCATTACTTATAAAAAATATTCTATATAATATAGCATAGCAGATTAAATCATGAGACATGTAACAAAAAAAAATTTGCAATAAATATGTGTAAGTATATATATATATTGTATACATACCCCCATATTTATATAAAACATGTAAATGTACTGTATATATGCATACATGTACAGTATAAATACATATATATAAATATATATATATATATATATATATATATATATATATATATATATATATATATATATATAAATATATACATATATAAATACACAAAAACACAGTTATATATACGCAAATATATATATATATATATATATATATATATATATATATATATATATATATATACATATATAAATACACAAAAACACACTTGTATATACGCAAATATATATATACATATATATATATATATATATATATATATATATATATATATATATATATATATATATATATACATATCTATAAACATATATATACACACATATATTTATATCTAGATATACAGTATATGAATATATATATATATATATATATATATATATATATATTATATATATATATATATATATATATATATATATATATATATATATATGTGTGTGTGTGTGTGTGTGTGTGTGTGTGTGTGTGTGTTTGTGTGTACGGAAGACGACATCTCTCCGGGCAAAATAAACTCCCGTTAGGTTTCAGTATAAAATGAAAACTCCACTTTGGTTTTTCCATTTAATATTTACACTGACACGTGTGCCATACCACTTTTTTATAATATTCTTCGTCAGGACTACATTGCATGATCGATGGTAGCAAGCTTGTATATAAAAGCTATAGAAGAGAAAATATAAAATATAAAACTATAAGGAAATTCGATATTAATCAACAAGTATGAAAAACTATAGTCAATTCTTTTTAGTGAGACAGATTTGCACCGACTCGCAGGGGTGCCATTTTAGCTCGCTTTAAAAGTTTCCTGATCGCTGATTGGTTGGACAAGAGAATTCTAACCAATCAGATAGCAGGAAACTTTTCCGAGCTAAAAGAGCACCGCTGCGAGTCAGTACAAATGCGTCTCATAAAAAAAAATTGAGTATAAGATTCTATGACAGTAAATTTCAAGATTAATTTCGAAATACCTAATTTTCAGACGTTACGAGGATGTTGTAATTTGATTTTTAATATAAGGTAACATGCAAAGCATCTAATTTAGAAGGAAATACAGAAGATTTTCCATTGTAGAGAATGCTGGAGCCAGGAGAAAACAAACTGTTTAAAGAGAACTGGAATCGGGGTCCAAAATGTTTGCAAGTTTAGCTATTCTGAGGAGATGAGAAATACTCACGATTTAGGTTGCTTGCTCCCTTGTTTGCTTGCCTAACCTTGTGCTAGGCACGGGCTAAGTTAGGCAAGGGTTGGTTGTACAAGCGAGCGTAGATGTGAGAACTCAACAAGTCATTAACCCCTTTGCGACAGTAGAATAGTGAACTTTATGGTAAAAACAGAAACGCCATGTTTGGGCTAGATTGGAGTACAGAAACTACTTCATTGCAGAGAAAATTCTGGAGTAGTGAGAAAATAGCTTGTTATGAAGAACAGGATTGTAGTGGCCTATTAGACGCGTCCATCTGATGCTCGCCGGGCCGGGGTTCGATTCCCGCTCAAACTCGATAGTTTCTTAAGTATCTGCAACCTCGCCATCAATGTGAGCTAAAAATGGAAGGTTTTGGGGATTCTATAGGTCTACCTGCTGAGTCATTAAAAGCCATTGTCTGGCCATCGCGGGTCCTAGCTTGGATATAAAGGGGCCTTGGGCAATAATCTGGAACTTCTGAAGAACTATTAAGCCCTATCGTTTATCTATTTCCATTATTCCTTTTCTCACTGGGCTATTTTTCCCTGTTGGAGTCCTTGGGTTTATAGCATCTTGCTTTTCCAACTAGGGTTGTAACTTAGGTAATAATAATAATAATAATAATAATAATAATAATAATAATAATCAGTTTATCCTGTGAGATAACGGCCTTGAATGGCCGAAGTCAATAGCTTACGCCTTTTTTTTTTTTTTTTTACTTTCCATTTATAGTGAAAATGTGTTCACTGTACATCACATCTTTTGATACATATTAGATTTAATAAGGAGTTTCTATTAGGAATCTTTCTTTTTAGAAATACTGCTTTTTCAATCGGCCAGTTTGTTTTTTCAGTTTTAATGGGATCGGTTTTCTAATTTTACCGGAACATCTACACACATTTACTGAATTACAGGTATGCCTTCTGTATGAAGAAATAGATTATACCATTATTCCTTTCTCTGTTTCTACTTCTCTAGCTTTTTTCTTCTCTTTGTCTGCATATTTTCCCACTTCTATGTGGGAACAGAAGTAGATGGAGAAAGCTGACCACAAACATCGACCCCACATAGAAGTGGGAAAAGATGTAGACAAAGAAGATGAAGAAGGCTAGAGGAGTAGAAACAGAGAAAGGAATAATGGTATAAACTATTT
>NC_090735.1:8482381-8489881 GCF_036898095.1 Palaemon carinicauda
TTTATATTTTATATACGAAATATTTGTTTTAATGTTCTTACTGTCTTTTGAATATTTTAATTGTACATTACTTCTCATAACGCATATTTATTTCCTTGTTTCCTATCCTCACTGGGCTATTTTTCCAGTTGGTGCCCTTGGAATTACAGCATATTGCTTTTCCAACTAGGGTTGTATAATAATAATAATAATAATAATAATAATAATAATAATAATAATAATAATAATAATAATAACAATAATAACTTAATCTCTTCGCCATATAAGAACCTGCTGGTATGGTAACATATATACAAAGTAAATAAATAAACAAAATAATTTCATCAACAATTTACTATAAAAAACATATAATCCAAGTGTTTTATAAGTACAAAAAAAGGATTTAAAATACGAAAAAAATATGAGAGAGAGAGAGAGAGAGAGAGAGAGAGAGAGAGAGAGAGAGAGAGAGAGAGAGAGAGAGACCTACCTTTTCACCATCAAGGATATACAAAAATGTCGACACAGACATGAAATCAAAACAATAAACCATTGTGTACTCACCATTAGGATGGTTTATCAGATGCGGTACGTCAGTGAAGATTTTGGCACAGGACTCCTTGGCGGTGGTGCCCGCCAGAGTGGAGGGCCAACAGTGAAGGGTGTCCCAGGCGATTTCACAATACACATCTGCGAAGGAGTCAAGAGGATAAAATGTCCATTAAGAGTTGTTACTGTGATTAAAAAAACTGAAACAGTAATTTAGGAGTTGTGGTGGCCGATGTGATAACGTCCCTGGCTGGTAAATGCCAGACTGGGGTTCCAGTCCCGCTCAAACTCGTTAGTTCCTTTTGTCGCTATAACCTCACCATCCTAATGAGCTAAGGATGGGGGCTTAAGGGAAGCCTGTATGTCTATCTGCTGAGTCATCATCAGTCATTGACTGGCCCTCCTCGGCCTAGCTTGGATGGAGATAGGGCTTGGGCGCTGATCACATGTATATATGGTCAGTCTCTGGGGCATTGTCCTTCTGGATAGGGCAATTTGACTGACCCTTGCCTCTGTCATTCATGAGCGGCATTTAAACCTTTCAAGGTCACTCATGAGTGGCAGAGGCAAGGGATAGTAAGAATGCCCTAGATTTTGACCATGTATACATAGGATAAGTGCCAAAGGTCGCTCTCCACCCACGTAAAGATCAGGGAGGGCCAGGCAGAGGCTGCTGATGACTCAGCAGGTAGACCTGTAGGCTCCCACAAACCCAGATTCATAGCCCAAAAGGATGATGAAGTTGAAGACATAATAAACTATCAAGCTTGGTATTGAACCCCAGGCCAGTAGATCGCTAGGCAGAGACGTTTTCATTAGGCCACCACAACCCTGAAGTACTTCAGAAATTTCCCAAAAGAACTTTTTTTTAAGGTATTCATCTTCCTAAGGTGTATATAATTAAAAGAAATCTTTTCATGGGTAAGTATTAATCAGAGCAGAACAGATCATTGCTAATCTTTCTATTAAACATAATTCGCTATTCTGCTATGATTATAAACAAGATAGAAAAATAAATAAGTAAATGTATGTATATATACACAAATTTACACATACTCACACACACATAGATATATGTATATATATACATATATGTATATACACACGTTTCCGTAATGGGTTGCCTCTTGGTGTAGGGAGATAAAGAGAAAAAATAAGTATGACAAAAAATAAATAAAAAACAAATAAACATTATTTTAGATACTGCTGCATAGCTCATTAGAGTAAACAGTACGGTGCAAGGGTTTCTAAGGAGAGAAAAAAATGGTTCTTAAACTAATGAGGAGAAACTAACTCAAAATTCATGATGGCCTCCTGAAGACATTATTGTGTGATTTTGGTCTTTATGTATGAGACTCAATCAATGCCCTTGCTAGGTTGGTAGCGTCGCGGGCTTCTGTTTCAGAGGTCCCGAGTTCGCGTTCCCCGCCAGGACGCGGATAGTATGAGACCTTCTACCGGGGGTACTCCCCAGGGTGGCGCCAGGGGGGGGGGGGGGGTTTAGAGGGGTTAGTGATAGTCCCTGCTGGCTTATGGTCGCCCGAGCAGAATGATGTAGATCGTCTGCGTGGAGACCTAAAACCCGCAACTTTAACTTTAATCTTATTGAAACATCTACTTTCCGTTGCTTGGAAATTATTAAACATTTGACTCTCATCATCACCATCTCCTCCTACACCTATTGACGCAAAGGGCTTCGGTTAGATTTCGCCAGACGGCTCTATCTTGAGATTTTAATTCAAGACATTTCCATTTATCATCTCCTATTAGACTCTCAGATGAATAAATTTTGCAGATATTACAATTTGTAATACACTATGTATGTAAGAGACAGCTTAATTAACTCATCAGAAATGATTTACAAGAATCTTATCCTGCATTGCCGAACATTAGGAGCATCTGTAGAACTTCAAAATTTCAAAGTTGGAGCAAATGTTTTCATGTTGACCAGTCTTTTTATAGTTTATATAGGACATATTTGTTTTGACGTTGTTAATAGTTTATGTATATATAAAACATATCTATTTTGACGTTGTTACTGTTTTTTTGCATGATTTATTGTTAATTTGTTCTCATCATTTATTTATTTCCTTATTTCCTTTCCTCACTGGGCTATTTTTCCCTATTGGAGCCCTTGGGCATATAGCATCTTGCTTTTCCAACTAGGGTTGTAGCTTAGCTAATAATAATAATAATAATAATAATAATAATAATAATAATAATAATAATAATAATTGGATTGCTTATGCCAATTTTATTTAGTAGAAGTATTGAGAGATATATTAGATAAGCGACGTTTTGAATTGAACACCTCATTTGCTAACAATTCCATCAACATGTCCATCCGAAGGTCGATAAACAGCCCGTGAATATACACACCCGTATAGTCCATGTAAACTTATTAACGATATCAGTCAACACGAAAGAACTTATTCGATTCATTATCTCACTCAACATGATACCTCGCAGAGAGAGAGAGAGAGAGAGAGAGAGAGAGAGAGAGAGAGAGAGAGAGAGAGAGATAAAAAAATATTTAGTTCTATAAGTATCCTCCTATAGGAACTGTATAACATGGAAATTGTATAAAGTTGAGAGAGAGAGAGAGAGAGAGAGAGAGAGAGAGAGAGAGAGAGAGACTTGAAAAATGCATCCCCCTATAGGAATTCTATAACATGGAAACTGTAAAAAGTTGAGAGAGAGAGAGAGAGAGAGAGAGAGAGAGAGAGAGAGAGAGAGAGAGAGAGAGAGAGAGAGAGAGAGAGAGAGAGAAACTTGAAAAATGCATCCTCCTATAGGAATTCTATAACATGGAAATTGTAAAAAGTTGAGAGAGAGAGAGAGAGAGAGAGAGAGAGAGAGAGAGAGAGAGAGAGAGAGAGAGAGAGAGAGAGAGAGAGAGAGAGAGAGAGAGTATAATGAGAAAATTTATTAGCGATAAGGACAAGTTGTGTGTGTGTGTATGTGTGTGTTGGTGTGTGTGTCTTCCCGATATAATAGAGAGTAAGACAGGTGATGTAAATAAAACGTGCATTAGAGACTGATTTTCCCCTACGCAGAAACGTAGTTGTCCACTATCGAATGTAAACAATGATCTTGTCCCCTCCCAAACAGCAGCCTAAGAGGAAATTGAATTAGTAGATTCTTACTTTGTACACTGAATCTAACAAACATTTTCAGCGCACATGGCTGTGTCGTGAAAGTTTACTCGGCAAACATTAATTTGACGAACTTCTCCGCATTCAGATGTTACGATATACACTGATGAAAGGACATTTCCTGTCTACTTTTCATTGGGTCTTCGTCTCAAAACACACATGATTATGAGACCAGGTAGTTCCTGTTATTGAATATAAGCCCATAATAAAACACTTTCCACCCAAGCTAGGACCGGGGAGGGCCAGGGAACGGCTGCTGATGACTCAGCACATAGACCTATAGGATCCCCTAAACCCTGCAATCTTAACGCCCAAGGATGGTGCGGTTGCAGACACTAAAGGCACTATCGAATATGAGTGGGACTCGAACCCCCGTCTAGCATAACACCAGGCGAGACGTTCCCAAATCATGCCGCAACAACAATTACAAATCTCAATTAATCAAAAAGGATATCTATCTTAGTATTATCATCAACTGGTGCCAGTAGTCATTAAAATTGATAGATGATCAATTTAAGAATTTATTTGATCTTATTTTCTCTTCGTTAGCAATAACAACACAATTTTATTTTTCTAGATGCTTTTGGCTTTAGGATCTTGACTACTTCATGTTACTGACTTAAGCCTATAGATGTTAAAGAAGGCTTAAGAAAGTCTAAAGAGGAGAGGTTAGTAGCCACACGTTATTTTTCCTGTTCCATGGTGGTTTACATTTACAGTAATGTAGACGGGCAAATTGCATCCTCAAAAAGCAGGTGGTGGAGTTGTTTCATCCAGGCCTGTATATGTTTATATACATACACCCACACACACACACATATATATATATATGTGTGTATATATAAATGAATAAATAAATATATATATATATATATATATATATGTGTGTATATATAAATGAATAAATAAATATATATATATATATATATATATATATATATATATATATATATATATATATATATATATATATATATATATGTATTGTACATATAAATATGTAAATACATACTGTGTACACAAATATATTTACATATATATGTAATATACATTTATATATAAGTGCATATGCATATACATATGCATATATATATATATATATATATATATATATATATATATATATATATATATATATATATATATATATATATATACATACATACATTCCTTATTCCCCATTTCTCGTCCCCAGGAGCAGCTGTAGCCCATTGCAAGCCGGGTGAATTTTCGAGCGTCATAACAAGAGTGGTCCTTTGGGTGTAATTAATCTGCCCAGAGAACTATATCCTTCGCATACGATACTCTGCAGTTTACGAACATCGATATGCAATGGCACTGACGAATGCAATTTCACAATGCACTCCAATGCACTTCAAATACAAGACGATTCTTAAGCGCTGATTTCGTTCATGTACTACAGCCATCGCAGCTCCAAATCATTCTAAATCTTTAGAACTGTTGTTGAGGACAAGTTGAATAATTGTTAATCAAAATAGTTTTATTGATGATCACGGGACATGAAGTTCAAGCGATTAATTCGATTTCAGAGAGACCGCTGTGCTTCGAAGAAAGCTCAGTAAAGAAGACTGAAATGGTATGGTCATGTCATGTGGAGAGGAGATGAAGAAGACTTATGTAAAAGGGTTATGAACAAGGAGGTGGAGAACACAAGATGAAGGAGAAGGCCAAAGCTCAGGTGTAAAGATAAATTATTGAAGGACATGAAGGATCTAAGAGAACAAGATGTACAGGACAGAGGAAGATGGAGAAGGCTGACTACAACCAGCGACCCCATATAGAGAGAGAGAGAGAGAGAGAGAGAGAGAGAGAGAGAGAGAGAGAGAGAAGAAGAAGAAGAAGAAGAAGAAACCGCTGGGATTGAATAAGGTCATAGCCAGGAGCAGTGAGGCTTGAAACGTCAGGACAACAACAATAACAACAACAACAACAACAACAACAACAACAAGATATTGATATTCATTGGATTCAGCGTCCCAATTCGTGCAAATGACCACACTATATCATAGGAAAATTGGGATTTTTCGTTTTCTTTTATAAAGTTTTCAATACAGAGTAACAGTTTGGGTCCTTTGAGATTGCAAATGAAGTAGGGGAAGGAAGAGAAAACGATGGAATACCTTTAGTTAATGAAATTTTACCCCGAGTTAGAATTTAGTAGAAACACAATCATATAGAACTTCCTTAGTTACCTCTTACTGGACACAACCGCTCTCTCGATATCATTCTTTAACTTCCTATTGTAATAAGGATAATAACAACAAAAGCAACATCAATACTACTACTACTAATACTACTACTACTACTACTACTACTACTACTACTACTACTACTACTACTAATAATAATAATAATAATAATAGTAATAATGAAATACAAATATATGCAATTAATAAATTTGATATTTACACTTAAGATTGATAACAACAACAACAACAACAACAACTACTATTACAGCTACTACTACTACTACTACTACTACTAATACTACTACTACCCTTCACTCCCTGACTCGATACAAACACCAAGAACTGCCCCACCCCGTTGGGAATTCGAGGATCAACCACTTCGATCAATCATATACAGTCTACCATTGACATCCAGGGAGTCAATTATCTCCATCACTCTACAGTGAAGAATTATTTAGGCCCTCTTCTTTTTACGAGTTTTTCTATAATCTAATATAGATGATCATTTAAATATTTTAGGTTACTTAAAAAACTAATAATCACAATTAATGCTTGTGGTGGCCGATGTGGTAACGTCCCTGGCTGGTGAACGCAAAACCTCGTTCGTTTCATTGGTCACTGCAACTTCACCATCCTTGTGAGCTGAGGATGGAGGCGGAGTTGGAGGAGCCTATAGGTCTACCTGCTGAGTCATCAGCAGCCATTGCCTGGCCCTCCTTGGTCCTAGCTTGGGTGGAGAGGGGGGCTTGGGCGCTGAACATATGAATATATGGTCAGTCTCTAGGGCATTGTCCTGCTCGATAGGATAATGTCACAGTCCCTAGCCTCTGCCATTCATGAGCGGCGTTTAAAACCTTTTAATTGGTACCAAAGGATTAAAAGTAATAAGGTTTTCGGTCATCTAAATCTTTAGGTTTTCTAAGCCGGAAAAAAATAAAAGTTTTTAAATAACAAAATTTGAAACAAAATCAATAATAAATATAATGATCAATGGATTCATCATGCCTATCTGTTTAGAAATTTTAATTTTCGAAGAAATGAAGTTTTCAGTCATCAAAATCTTTAGGTTCTCAAAAACGAGAAAAATAAATATGTTCAAATAACAAAATTTCAAGGTTTCGAAATATTTTTTAGATTCTCAATGTTTTTTTTTTTTTTTTTTTTGAATAGATGATTCTAGTGAAAACCCGATTTTTTCAAATATAGAAACTATAAAGACCAAAAATTTCACTAAGGGAAAAATAATCACCGAAAAGATGTTTCGAAACCTTTCAAAAAAAAAAGTATTTTTCAGGAAATCAACCTCCAAAAAATCTATATACTTGAAAAAAAAGAATATAATATATATTCTCCAAATACAAAAAGATAAAAACATACGAATATATATATATATATATATATATATATATATATATATATATATATATATATATATATATATATATATATATATATATATATATATATATATATATATATATATATACACACACATATATATATATATATATATATATATATATATATATATATATATACATATATATATATATATATATATATATATATATATATATATATATATATATATATATATATATATATAT
>NC_090735.1:8492381-8517381 GCF_036898095.1 Palaemon carinicauda
AGCTAAATCAAAATGAAATATTTAATATAGAAAGTCTCTCGGAAATAGCTCTGGGATACTGGAAATTGAGAGAGAGAGAGAGAGAGAGAGAGAGAGAGAGAGAGAGAGAGAGAGAGAGAGAGATTTACGGATATATTAATACATACCGGGTAATCCATCGTTGAATTTATACCATTAGTATCAAATCCTCAATCGGATGATTTTACTCAGTCTCTAATAGTTTTTACAAATGCCTTCAATTATGATGAAATCTGAAGTATTAGGGTGGGACGGGGGGGGGGGGGTAGTAGGGGAATAGAAGATTAAGACGAATGGTAAAAGAAATATAAAAGGAGGTGAGAGACTGAGAAGAGGAAATGGATGGAAAAAGAAATGTTAAAGTAGGTGAAAGATGGAAAAGAGAAAATGGATGAGAAATGAAATATAAAAGGAGTTGAAAGACGGAGAAGAGGATATAGATGGAAAAAGAAATGTTAAAGCAGGTGAAAGACGGAGAAGAGGAAATGGATGGAAAAAGAAATGTTAAAGCAGGTGAAAGACGGAGGAGAGGAAATGGATGGAAAAAGAAATATAAAAGGAGGTGAAAGACGGAGAAGAGGAAATGGATGGAAAAAGAAATGTAAAAGTAGGTGAAAGACGGAGGAGAGGAAATGGATGGAAAAAGAAATATAAAAGGAGGTGAAAGACGGAGAAGAGGAAATGGATGGAAAAAGAAATGTAAAAGGAGGTGAAAGACGGAGAAGAGGAAATGGATGGAAAAAGAAATGTAAAAGTATGTGAAAGACGGAGAAGAGGATATAGATTGAAAAAGAATTATAAAAGGATGTGAAAGACAGAGAAGAGGAAATGGATGGAAAAAGAAATGTTAAAGTAGGTGAAAGACGGAGAAGAGGAAATGGATGGAAAAAGAAATGTTAAAGTAGGTGAAAGACGGAGGAGAGGAAATGGATGGAAAAAGAAATATAAAAGGAGGTGAAAGACAGAGAAGAGGAAATGGATGGAAAAATAAATGTAAAAGTATGTGAAAGACGGAGAAGAGGATATAGATGGAAAAAGAATTATAAAAGGATGTGAAAGACGGAGAAGAGGAAATGGATGGAAAAAGAAATGTTAAAGTGGGTGAAAGACGGAGGAGAGGAAATGGATGGAAAAAGAAATGTTAAAGTAGGTGAAAGACGGAGAAGAGGAAATGGATGGAAAAAGAAATGTTAAAGTAGGTGAAAGACGGAGGAGAGGAAATGGATGGAAAAAGAAATGTAAAAGTATGTGAAAGACGGAGAAGAGGAAATGGATGGAAAAAGAAATGTTAAAGTAGGTGAAAGACGGAGAAGAGGAAATGGATGGAAAAAGAAATGTTAAAGTAGGTGAAAGACGGAGGAGAGGAAATGGATGGAAAAAGAAATGTAAAAGTATGTGAAAGACGGAGAAGAGGAAATGGATGGAAAAAGAAATGTTAAAGTAGGTGAAAGACGGAGGAGAGGAAATGGATGGAAAAAGAAATATAAAAGGAGGTGAAAGACGGAGAAAAGGAAATGGATGGAAAAAGAAATGTAAAAGGATGTGAAAGATTGAGATGAGGAAATGGATGGAAAAAGAAATGTTAAAGTAGGTGAAAGACGGAGGAGAGGAAATGGATGGAAAAAGAAATATAAAAGGAGGTGAAAGACGGAGAAGAGGAAATGGATGGAAAAAGAAATGTAAAAGGATGTGAAAGACGGAGATGAGGAAATGGATGGAAAAAGAAATGTAAAAGGATGTGAAAGACGGAGAAGAGGAAATGGATGGAAAAAGAAATGTAAAAGGATGTGAAAGACGGAGAAGAGGAAATGGATGGAAAAAGAAATGTAAAAGGATGTGAAAGACGGAGAAGAGGAAATGGATGGAAAAAGAAATGTAAAAGGATGTGAAAGACGGAGATGAGGAAATGGATGGAAAAAGAAATGTTAAAGTAGGTGAAAGACGGAGAAGAGGAAATGGATGGAAAAAGAAATGTTAAAGTAGGTGTAAGACGGAGAAGAGGAAATGGATGGAAAAAGAAATGTAAACGTATGTGAAATACGGAGAAGAGGATATAGATGGAAAAAGAATTATAAAAGGATGTGAAAGACGGAGAAGAGGAAATGGATGGAAAAACAAATGTTAAAGTAGGTGAAAGACGGAGAAGAGGAAATGGATGGAAAAACAAATGTTAAAGTAGGTGAAAGACGGAGAAGAGGGAATGGATGGAAAAAGAAATGTTAAAGTATGTGAAAGACGGAGAAGAGGAAATGGATGGAAAAAGAAATGTAAAAGTATGTGAAAGACGGAGAAGAGGAAATGGATGGAAAAAGAAATGTAAAAGGAGGTGAAAGACGGAGAAGAGGAAATGGATGGAAAAAGAAATGTAAAAGTATGTGAAAGACGGAGAAGAGGATATAGATGGAAAAAGAATTATAAAAGGAGGTGAAAGACAGAGAAGAGGAAATGGATGGAAAAAGAAATGTTAAAGTAGGTGAAAGACGGAGAAGAGGAAATGGATGGAAAAAGAAATGTTAAAGTAGGTGAAAGACGGAGGAGAGGAAATGGATGGAAAAAGAAATATAAAAGGAGGTGAAAGACAGAGAAGAGGAAATGGATGGAAAAATAAATGTAAAAGTATGTGAAAGACGGAGAAGAGGATATAGATGGAAAAAGAATTATAAAAGGATGTGAAAGACGGAGAAGAGGAAATGGATGGAAAAAGAAATGTTAAAGTGGGTGAAAGACGGAGGAGAGGAAATGGATGGAAAAAGAAATGTTAAAGTAGGTGAAAGACGGAGAAGAGGAAATGGATGGAAAAAGAAATGTTAAAGTAGGTGAAAGACGGAGGAGAGGAAATGGATGGAAAAAGAAATGTAAAAGTATGTGAAAGACGGAGAAGAGGAAATGGATGGAAAAAGAAATGTTAAAGTAGGTGAAAGACGGAGAAGAGGAAATGGATGGAAAAAGAAATGTTAAAGTAGGTGAAAGACGGAGGAGAGGAAATGGATGGAAAAAGAAATGTAAAAGTATGTGAAAGACGGAGAAGAGGAAATGGATGGAAAAAGAAATGTTAAAGTAGGTGAAAGACGGAGGAGAGGAAATGGATGGAAAAAGAAATATAAAAGGAGGTGAAAGACGGAGAAAAGGAAATGGATGGAAAAAGAAATGTAAAAGGATGTGAAAGATTGAGATGAGGAAATGGATGGAAAAAGAAATGTTAAAGTAGGTGAAAGACGGAGGAGAGGAAATGGATGGAAAAAGAAATATAAAAGGAGGTGAAAGACGGAGAAGAGGAAATGGATGGAAAAAGAAATGTAAAAGGATGTGAAAGACGGAGATGAGGAAATGGATGGAAAAAGAAATGTAAAAGGATGTGAAAGACGGAGAAGAGGAAATGGATGGAAAAAGAAATGTAAAAGGATGTGAAAGACGGAGAAGAGGAAATGGATGGAAAAAGAAATGTAAAAGGATGTGAAAGACGGAGAAGAGGAAATGGATGGAAAAAGAAATGTAAAAGGATGTGAAAGACGGAGATGAGGAAATGGATGGAAAAAGAAATGTTAAAGTAGGTGAAAGACGGAGAAGAGGAAATGGATGGAAAAAGAAATGTTAAAGTAGGTGTAAGACGGAGAAGAGGAAATGGATGGAAAAAGAAATGTAAACGTATGTGAAATACGGAGAAGAGGATATAGATGGAAAAAGAATTATAAAAGGATGTGAAAGACGGAGAAGAGGAAATGGATGGAAAAAGAAATGTTAAAGTAGGTGAAAGACGGAGAAGAGGAAATGGATGGAAAAACAAATGTTAAAGTAGGTGAAAGACGGAGAAGAGGGAATGGATGGAAAAAGAAATGTTAAAGTATGTGAAAGACGGAGAAGAGGAAATGGATGGAAAAAGAAATGTAAAAGTATGTGAAAGACGGAGAAGAGGATATAGATGGAAAAAGAAATGTAAACGTATGTGAAAGACGGAGAAGAGGAAATGGATGGAAAAACAAATGTTAAAGTAGGTGAAAGACGGAGAAGAGGAAATGGATGGAAAAAGAAATGTTAAAGTAGGTGAAAGACGGAGAAGAGGAAATGGATGGAAAAACAAATGTTAAAGTAGGTGAAAGACGGAGAAGAGGAAATGGATGGAAAAAGAAATGTTAAAGTAGGTGAAAGACGGAGAAGAGGAAATGGATGGAAAAACAAATGTTAAAGTAGGTGAAAGACGGAGAAGAGGAAATGGATGGAAAAAGAAATTTTAAAGTAGGTGTAAGACGGAGAAGAGGAAATGGATGGAAAAAGAAATGTTAAAGTAGGTGAAAGACGGAGAAGAGGAAATGGATGGAAAAAGAAATGTAAAAGTATGTGAAAGACGGAGAAGAGGATATAGATGGAAAAAGAATTATAAAAGGATGTGAAAGACGGAGAAGAGGAAATGGATGGAAAAAGAAATGTTAAAGTAGGTGAAAGACGGAGAAGAGGAAATGGATGGAAAAAGAAATGTTAAAGTAGGTGTAAGACGGAGAAGAGGAAATGGATGGAAAAAGAAATGTAAAAGTATGTGAAAGACGGAGAAGAGGATATAGATGGAAAAAGAATTATAAAAGGATGTGAAAGACGGAGAAGAGGAAATGGATGGAAAAAGAAATGTTAAAGTAGGTGAAAGACGGAGAGGAGGAAATGGATGGAAAAAGAAATGTAAAAGTATGTGAAAGACGGAGAAGAGGATATAGATGGAAAAAGAATTATAAAAGGATGTGAAAGACGGAGAAGAGGAAATGGATGGAAAAAGAAATGTTAAAGTATGTGAAAGACGGAGAAGAGGATATAGATGGAAAAAGAATTATAAAAGGATGTGAAAGACGGAGAAGAGGAAATGGATGGAAAAAGAAATGTTAAAGTAGGTGAAAGACGGAGGAGAGGATATAGATGGAAAAAGAATTATAAAAGGATGTGAAAGACGGAGAAGAGGAAATGGATGGAAAAAGAAATGTTAAAGTAGGTGGAAGACGGAGAAGAGGAAATGGATGGGAAAAGAAATGTAAAAGTATGTGAAAGACGGAGAAGAGGATATAGATGGAAAAAGAATTATAAAAGGATGTGAAAGACGGAGAAGAGGAAATGGATGGAAAAAGAAATGTTAAAGTATGTGAAAGACGGAGAAGAGGATATAGATGGAAAAAGAATTATAAAAGGATGTGAAAGACGGAGAAGAGGAAATGGATGGAAAAAGAAATGTTAAAGTAGGTGAAAGACGGAGGAGAGGATATAGATGGAAAAAGAATTATAAAAGGATGTGAAAGACGGAGAAGAGGAAATGGATGGAAAAAGAAATGTTAAAGTAGGTGAAAGACGGAGAAGAGGAAATGGATGGAAAAAGAAATGTAAAAGTATGTGAAAGACGGAGAAGAGGATATAGATGGAAAAAGAATTATAAAAGGATGTGAAAGACGGAGAAGAGGAAATGGATGGAAAAAGAAATGTTAAAGTATGTGAAAGACGGAGAAGAGGATATGGATGGAAAAAGAATTATAAAAGGATGTGAAAGACGGAGAAGAGGAAATGGATGGAAAAAGTAATGTTAAAGTAGGTGAAAGACGGAGGAGAGGATATAGATGGAAAAAGAATTATAAAAGGATGTGAAAGACGGAGAAGAGGAAATGGATGGAAAAAGAAATGTTAAAGTAGGTGAAAGACGGAGAAGAGGAAATGGATGGAAAAAGAAATGTAAAAGTATGTGAAAGACGGAGAAGAGGATATAGATGGAAAAAGAATTATAAAAGGATGTGAAAGACGGAGAAGAGGAAATGGATGGAAAAAGAAATGTTAAAGTATGTGAAAGACGGAGAAGAGGATATAGATGGAAAAAGAATTATAAAAGGACGTGAAAGACGGAGAAGAGGAAATGGATGGAAAAAGAAATGTTAAAGTATGTGAAAGACGGAGAAGAGGATATAGATGGAAAAAGAATTATAAAAGGAGGTGAAAGACGGAGAAGAGGAAATGGATGGAAAAAGAAATGTTAAAGTAGGTGAAAGACGGAGGAGAGGATATAGATGGAAAAAGAATTATAAAAGGATGTGAAAGACGGAGAAGAGGAAATGGATGGAAAAAGAAATGTTAAAGTAGGTGAAAGACGGAGAAGAGGAAATGGATGGAAAAAGAAATGTAAAAGTATGTGAAAGACGGAGAAGAGGATATAGATGGAAAAAGAATTATAAAAGGATGTGAAAGACGGAGAAGAGGAAATGGATGGAAAAAGAAATGTTAAAGTATGTGAAAGACGGAGAAGAGGATATAGATGGAAAAAGAATTATAAAAGGATGTGAAAGACGGAGAAGAGGAAATGGATGGAAAAAGAAATGTAAAGTAGGTGAAAGACGGAGAAGAGGAAATGGATGGAAAAAGAAATGTAAAAGTATGTGAAAGACGGAGAAGAGGATATAGATGGAAAAAGAATTATAAAAGAATGTGAAAGACGGAGAAGAGGAAATGGATGGAAAGAGAAATGTTAAAGTATGTGAAAGACGGAGAAGAGGAAATGGATGGAAAAAGAAATGTTAAAGTATGTGAAAGACGGAGAAGAGGAAATGGATGGAAAAAGAAATGTTAAAGTATGTGAAAGACGGAGAAGAGGAAATGGATGGAAAAAGAAATGTTAAAGTAGGTGAAAGACGGAGAAGAGGAAATGGATGGAAAAAGAAATGTAAAAGTATGTGAAAGACGGAGAAGAGGATATAGATGGAAAAAGAATTATAAAAGGATGTGAAAGACGGAGAAGAGGAAATGGATGGAAAAAGAAATGTTAAAGTATGTGAAAGACGGAGAAGAGGATATGGATGGAAAAAGAATTATAAAAGGATGTGAAAGACGGAGAAGAGGAAATGGATGGAAAAAGAAATGTTAAAGTAGGTGAAAGACGGAGGAGAAGATATAGATGGAAAAAGAATTATAAAAGGATGTGAAAGACGGAGAAGAGGAAATGGATGGAAAAAGAAATGTTAAAGTAGGTGAAAGACGGAGAAGAGGAAATGGATGGAAAAAGAAATGTAAAAGTATGTGAAAGACGGAGAAGAGGAAATGGATGGAAAAAGAAATGTTAAAGTATGTGAAAGACGGAGAAGAGGAAATGGATGGAAAAAGAAATGTTAAAGTATGTGAAAGACGGAGAAGAGGAAATGGATGGAAAAAGAAATGTAAAAGTATGTGAAAGACGGAGAAGAGGATATAGATGGAAAAAGAATTATAAAAGGATGTGAAAGACGGAGAAGAGGAAATGGATGGAAAAAGAAATGTTAAAGTAGGTGAAAGACGGAGAAGAGGAAATGGATGGAAAAAGAAATGTTAAAGTATGTGAAAGACGGAGAAGAGGATATAGATGGAAAAAGAATTATAAAAGGATGTGAAAGACGGAGAAGAGGAAATGGATGGAAAAAGAAATGTTAAAGTAGGTGAAAGACGGAGGAGAGGATATAGATGGAAAAAGAATTATAAAAGGATGTGAAAGACGGAGAAGAAGAAATGGATGGAAAAAGAAATGTTAAAGTAGGTGAAAGACGGAGAAGAGGAAATGGATGGAAAAAGAAATGTAAAAGTATGTGAAAGATGGAGAAGAGGATATAGATGGAAAAAGAATTATAAAAGGATGTGAAAGACGGAGAAGAGGAAATGGATGGAAAGAGAAATGTAAAAGTATGTGAAAGACGGAGATGAGGATATAGATGGAAAAAGAATTATAAAAGGATGTGAAAGACGGAGAAGAGGAAATGGATGGAAAAACAAATGTTAAAGTATGTGAAAGACGGAGAAGAGGATATAGATGGAAAAAGAATTATAAAAGGATGTGAAAGACGGAGAAGAGGAAATGGATGGAAAAAGAAATGTTAAAGTAGGTGAAAGACGGAGGAGAGGATATAGATGGAAAAAGAATTATAAAAGGATGTGAAAGACGGAGAAGAGGATATGGATGGAAAAAGAAATGTTAAAGTAGGTGAAAGACGGAGAAGAGGAAATGGATGGAAAAAGAAATGTAAAAGTATGTGAAAGATGGAGAAGAGGATATAGATGGAAAAAGAATTATAAAAGGATGTGAAAGACGGAGAAGAGGAAATGGATGGAAAAAGAAATGTTAAAGTAGGTGAAAGACGGAGGAGAGGATATAGATGGAAAAAGAATTATAAAAGGATGTGAAAGACGGAGAAGAGGATATGGATGGAAAAAGAAATGTTAAAGTAGGTGAAAGACGGAGAAGAGGAAATGGATGGAAAGAGAAATGTAAAAGTATGTGAAAGACGGAGAAGAGGATATAGATGGAAAAAGAATTATAAAAGGATGTGAAAGACGGAGAAGAGGAAATGGATGGAAAAAGAAATGTTAAAGTAGGTGAAAGACGGAGGAGAGGATATAGATGGAAAAAGAATTATAAAAGGATGTGAAAGACGGAGAAGAGGAAATGGATGGAAAAAGAAATGTTAAAGTAGGTGAAAGACGGAGGAGAGGATATAGATGGAAAAAGAATTATAAAAGGATGTGAAAGACGGAGAAGAGGAAATGGATGGAAAAAGAAATGTAAAAGTATGTGAAAGACGGAGAAGAGGATATAGATGGAAAAAGAATTATAAAAGGATGTGAAAGACGGAGAAGAGGAAATGGATGGAAAAAGAAATATAAAAGGAGGTGAAAGACGGAGAAGAGGAAATAGATGGAAAAAGAATTATATAAGGATGTGAGAGAGGTAGAAGAGGAAATGGATGGAAAAAGAAATGTAAAAGTATGTGAAAGACGGAGAAGAGGATATAGATGGAAAAAGAATTATAAAAGGATGTGAAAGACGGAGAAGAGGAAATGGATGGAAAAAGAAATATAAAAGGAGGTGAAAGACGGAGAAGAGGAAATAGATGGAAAAAGAATTATATAAGGATGTGAGAGAGGTAGAAGAGGAAATGGATGGAAAAAGAAATGTAAAAGGATGTGAAAGACGGAGAAGAGGATATAGATGGAAAAAGAATTATAAAAGGATGTGAAAGACGGAGAAGAGGAAATGGATGGAAAAAGAAATATAAAAGGAGGTGAAAGACGGAGAAGAGGAAATAGATGGAAAAAGAATTATATAAGGATGTGAGAGAGGTAGAAGAGGAAATGGATGGAAAAAGAAATGTAAAAGGATGTGAAAGACGGAGAAGAGGATATAGATGGAAAAAGAATTATAAAAGGATGTGAAAGACGGAGAAGAGGAAATGGATGGAAAAAGAATTATAAAAGGATGTGAAAGACGGAGAAGAGGAAATGGATGGAAAAAGAAATATAAAAGGAGGTGAAAGACGGAGAAGAGGAAATGGATGGAAAAAGTAATATAAAAGGAGGTGAAAGACGGAGAAGAGGAAATAGATGGGAAAAGAATTATATAAGGATGTGAAAGACGGAGAAGAGGAAATGGATGGAAAAAGAAATGTAAAAGGATGTGAAAGACGGAGAAGAGGAAATGGATGGAAAAAGAAATGTAAAAGGAGGTGAAAGACGGAGAAGAGGAAATGGATGGAAAAAGAAATATAAAAGGAGGTGAAAGACGGAGAAGAGGAAATGGATGGGAAAAGAAATGTAAAAGGAGGTGAAAGATTGAGATGAGGAAATGGATGGAAAAAGAAATATAAAATGTTGTGAAAGACGGAGAAGAGGAAATGGATGGAAAAAAATGTAAAATTAAGTGAAAGACAAAGAAGAGGAAATGGATGGAAAAATAAATGTAAAAGGAGGTGAAAGACGGAGAAGAGGAAATAGACTAAATTATAATTATAAAGAAATAAAGATAACGAACAAACAGATGTTAAGAAGCCCTCAGTTAAAAACCCCATAATTTTAATCGGAAATTCTCCGTAAATATATAGTGATCTTAGCCGTATTTCAAGAAAATACAGACAACCGTAATTCAACCCTACTTTGTTATTATCTTTTACGGGTTGGTGACCGTAATATCACTTGTTTACGTCAATATAACCGTTTTTAATACGTTATACATGCTGGAATAAAAGTTGCCAGGCATTTGCCATTTTTTAATGCAATTTTTTAACAGTGTGGCTTAGCAAAATCCTCGGTAGTAATATCAAAGGCAGTATGAACGCAAAACACTAAATACCAAAGTAGAAAGCTAAAATGTATGAAGATCATCTCGAAACAGCCTTCAGAGAAAGGAAGAGAGCAATGACAAGCAAGCATAGAAAGCAGAAGCAATACTTAAAAGATGAATCAAGGGACGAAAATTGTCATGTTATTGTGCAGGGGTATCAGGTAGCTCCATTATTAAGATAATTCTTCACCCTGAGGTGGCCGATGTGGTAACGTCCCTGACTGGAGAACACCAGACAGGGGTTCGAGTCACGTTGAAACTAGTTCGATCATTTGGTCGCTGCAGCCTTACAATCCTTGTGAGCTACTGATGGGGGGGGGGGGGGTTTGGAGGAACCTATAGGTCTATCTGCTGAGACATCAGCAGCCGTTGCCTGGCCCTCCTTGGTACTAGCTTGGGTGGAGATTGTGAATGGGCGCTGATTATATGTGTACAGTATATGGTCAGTCTCTAGGGAATTGTCCTATTCGATAGGACAGTGTCACTGTCCCTTGCCCCTGCCATTCATGGGCAGCCTTTAAACCTTAAAACCCACTCCATTCCTCAGGAGCATCACATTTCTTCCACATCATCTTGATGGGCAATCAGTCAATTATATGGTTTATATAAAAGATTCATTTAAATTTTGTTACTGTTCTCCAGGCTTAAAGCATTCTGCTTTTCCAGCCAGGGTTGTTGCTAAGCAAGTAATATAATAATAATAATAATAATAATAATAATACGTGGCACTGCGCCTGCATTCGCCTTCCTCGGGAAGACCTCGGAGGAAAAATTATGTAAGAAATATTGAAACCAGAGAAATCGCATCGAATGGCAGATGAATTAAGAGCTCAGAAATACTCCAGCCTCTCTCTCTGATGACGCAATATGTCGACGAGGAAGTATAGAATTCCCTCTTCGAAGATTAGACAGAGCAAAGGAAAATGAAGCGTTATTACCTCCGCCAACGAAGTTGGAAGGAAGTTATATTTTACCCCCCCGTTTGTGTGTTTGTTTGTGTTTCTTTGTGAACAGCTTCCTGGCCACAATTTCAATCGTCAAGTAATGAAAATCGCAGGGATAGACTGTTATGTAAAGAGCTGGGAATGATTAAATTTTGGAAGGTTAAGGTCAAAAGGTTAAAGGTCAAGGTCACGGTCAAGCAAAATGTCCAATTCACGTAATCAGCCATAAGTTTAGACATTGTTATCACAGAGACTCCAAACTTGGTTCATATTTGAGTGTATGAAAATCCATGCTAATTAATACATATTAAGGTCAAAGATCAAGGCCAGGGTCGAGCAAAAGGTCGAGAAATAAGCTGCCGCAGTGGAGGTCTGCACTCTACTGAGTGCCCCACTAGTTATAAGAATCTGGGGAACAATAAAGGCTTGAGGAAGTACAGACATTTGAGAAAGCGGATTAGTCAAAATCCTTTTCTCTAGAACATTATAGGATAATGTAGACGTCATGACAATTAATATCTTGAAGGAAACAAGGATTTGGGCAGAGGTGCTTTGATTCAAGAATATGAGGCTTATTGATATTGAAAATAGTAGTGTTTCTACTACAACACTAAAGGGTTAACTAGAAAGATTACCCTTATTGAAACCTATTCAAACTTAAAGTTTCCTATTTTCTAAAGACTTCTGTATTAAACTTAAAAGTTCTGGCATTGTAAAACATGTGAAATACGTATCTACTACTCCATTTGTTTACATAATTGATAACAGCAACTATCATGTGATACGCACTTTAATGGTGGCCTAGTTGGTAACGTCCCTGACTGGTGATCAACAGACTGGGCTTCGAGTCCCGCTCAAACTCGATAGTTCCTTTGGCTGATGCAACCTCACCATCCTTGTGAGCTAAGGATGGGGGATTTTGGGGAGACTATAGGTCTATCTCCTGAGACATCAGTGGCCATTGCCTGGCCCTCCTTGGTCCTAGCTTGGATGGAGAGGGGGCATGGGATCTGTTCATAAGTATATATGGTCAGTCTCCAAGGCATTGTTCTGCTCGTTAGGGCAATTTCACTGTCCCTTGCCTCTACTAATTAAGGGCTGCCTTTAAAATCATTGAAACAACATGTAACATACCCAAAATATAAAATATTTACATGGAATGCGTAACACTCAGGGGCCTTGTATTTCATCATTAACACAAAAGGAAATATTAGATTACCCATTAAGGCCTCATCTTCACGGTTGATGAAATCGGTCAGTCGCCCTTCCTACGATTCTCTGATCATGAGAGGAATTGCATTTTTGAGTGTATGACCCAACTGATAATGGAATTCATAGATTGGTTCATGACATCGTGCGGGAATCTATCTATTCTTTCATTTATTCGCGATATTTCAAAGCCTCAATACGGTCACAAATACTAGCCTCATTTTAACCGTTCGTTATAATTCATAGTTTTCTAAATAAAATCGTCCTGGGTTGTTAATGCAGTTTATTTAAATACATGCTTTAAAAATTCGTTGATTTGGTTATACTATAGCGATAGTCACAACTAAAATGGGCGTTTTTATGACTATTCAATAAAAGTATCATTGATTATATAGTTGACCAACCACTTGCATTTTCCAAAGACTGTTCGGTCCCCTTAACTTATATGGCAATTAGGAGAGCTGAAAGCTTGTTTCCTCCAGGATGGCAGGTATGAGTAAGGTGATTATAATCTTTCCGGATTTTTCCAAGGGCATTTTCACTGACATTGTGGAATAATCTCCCTAGTCGGGTATTTGAATCAGTAGAAATTAAAAAGTTCAAACTTATAGCAAATGCTTTTTATGTTGAACGGGCTGACATAAGTCCTTTTATAGTTTATATATGAAATATCTGTTTTAATATTGTTATCGTTGTTAAAATATTTTATTTTAATTTTTCTTTACTTTTATTCTCGTTTATTTATTTCCTTATTTCCTTTCCTCCCTAGGCTAATTTTCCCCATTGGAGCCCTTGGGCTTATAGCATTTTGCTTTTCTAACTAAGGTTGTAGCTTAGCTAATAATAATAATAATAATAATAATAATAATAATAATAATAATAATAATAATAATAATAATAATAATAATATGAGCATTAGTAAAGAATACTTGTGTGGAACAAACTTCCTATGAATAAAATTCCAATAATTTTGGGGAAAACATTTTCTTGTTAAAATTTATTTTTTATCAACATTAAACATATAAAGTTCATCCTTCCCTCTACGTAATCTTGAAAATAAATCAGTACTTCAAAACAGCATTTCATTAATGCTTGATATGCTTGAGGGTACATTTAGGCACACTGTACTGTTTCCTTATTTCCTTTCCTCACTGGGCTACTGTTGGAGCCCTTATGGGGATTATAGCCTCCTGCTTTCCCTACTATGGCTATGATATAAATGAGATCAATGGCAGAAGCAAGATACAGTGAGAATGTCCTAAATGCACATGATCAGTGCCATGATCCTTCTCAACCTAAGCTAGGACCAGGAAGAACCAGGCAATGGCTGCCAATAACTCAGCTAGAAGACCCGGTAGGCCTACAGGCTCCCCAAAACCCGCCCTCACCTGCTTTCTGAGCTCAAAAGGATGGTGCGGTTGCAGACACTACAAGACACTATCGATCTTGAGCGGGTCTCGAACCTCAGTCCACCATATCGCCAGGCAGGGACGTTTCCAATAGGCTACCATAACTATAAGGCTTGATAAAGGCAAGGGCTTATTGTGGAAACGGATGTATACCTTAAAAATCTTGAATAAAAAGAAAGCATTGCATAAAAGGATGTTGACCCGGAAGACCTAAGGATGTGTTCTAGGATCTAGAAGGGTGTACATGAGGAATTTGTGTTTAAAGGTTTAGAGGCCGCTTATGAATGGTAGAGGAAAGGGACAGTGACATTGCCCTATCAAGTAGGACAATGCTCTAGAGACTGACCATATATACATATGATCAGCACCAAAGCCCCACTCCAGCCAAACTAGGACCAAGGAGGGCCAGGCAATAGCTGCTGACGACTCAGCAGCTAGACCTATAGGCTCCCTCAAACCACCCTTCCTTAGCTCACAAGGATGGTAAGGTTGCAGCAACCAAAGGAACTAAAGAGTCTGAGCGGAACTTGAACCCCAGTCTAGCGTTCGCCAGTTAGGGACGTTACCGTATCGGCCACCACAATTACACATGATTTTTACGTTTAATCAATAGAAATCACATTACTTCTAGATAGCAATCAAAAACCATTATTCCTCTCCTAATAAAGCTTCATTATTGTTTTGTGTCAGAAGCTGAAATGTAAATAAAGGATATTTCGATAAAAGGAAAATGGACGATTCGGATGATGCAAATGTCCCCTCGTCAGAAGGGAAAAGAAGAGGGCTACAATCGGTCTAAATGTTAATTTGAGTTTACAATGCCATCCTCAAAAAAAAGAAACCTTTGGCTGAAATAGAGTTTTATAATGTATGAATAGGCTGTGGTAGTTTCATTGACGTTTTTTAACTCTGTTCTCTTTTAAAGGCTTTAAAGGTTTAAAGGCCGCTCATGAATGGCAGAGGCAAGGGGCAGTGACATTGGCCTATCAAGCAGGACAATGCCCTAGAGACTGACCATATATACATATGATGACCAAACCCCTCTCCATCCAAGCTAAGACCAAGGAGGGACAGGCAATGACTGCTGATGACTCAGCAGATAGACCTACAGGCTCTCCAAAACTCTCAATCCTTAGCTCACAAGGATGGTGAGGTTGCGGCGCCCAAAGAAACTAACGAGTTTGAGCGGGACTTGAACTCGAGTCTGGCGATCACCAGTCAGGGACGTTACCACATCGGTGATTTATTGGTTTAAGATGCTTTTTAAATATTACTGTTTTGACGATCTGCAATGATTTACTGTTGTTTACTGCTGTAGCATATTGAATAAATTGAATTGAATAAATTCTATGAAAATTGCGAAGTAATATTTACGTTTATCGACGTGGGAAATAAGTTCAATTTGCTATGAATAAAATGAATGTAAAATAGGATGTCTTGATCGTAACATTCACAACAAAATACACTTAATATCCTTGACAACTTCTCAGCTGTGATATAACAACCTCTCACGATCTCCTCAATGTAATAAAATAATATTTATGCACACATTCACAAAGAAGATATTTCCTGTTATAACTTTCTTAAATTCAATTTCCTCATGCGCCCATTCTGTGACGTAATAAATGTTCTACTTTTAGAATGACGCAATTTCATCACGCATTTCTCCGCTTCAGACGTCCTAACTGTTCGGCTTTTAGAATGACGCAATTTCTTCACGCATTTATCCGCTTCGGACGTCCTAACTGTTCGGCTTTTTTTCGAGCATTTCTCAGCTTCAGACGTCCTAACGGTTCGGGTTTTAGAATGACGCAATTTCTTCTCGCATTTCTCCGCTTCGGACGTCCTAACTGTTCGGCTTTTAGAATGACGCAATTTCTTCACGCATTTATCCGCTTCGGACGTCCTAACTGTACGACTTTTAGAATGACGTAATTTCTATGCATATTTCTCCGCCTCGGACAAGTTCTTTCTGGGGTCTTCTTTGCTGCAGCATAATTTCCTAATGCAGATTCTTATGTCAATAGTTTCTTTAATTTCTTCGGGTAAAATAATGACGAAAGGATTGTGTTGGAATGATGAAATCATCCAGAGGAGCCTCGTGTTGCACTCGTGTTATTTGCAAAATGGGATTTTTATTGTCCGAAAATACTTATTTGCGGAGTTGTTATTGTTATCCAAAACGAAAGGAAAATTAAAATTGATTTTTTTAATGTCTGTGAGATTAATCACGAATACGGTTTTTAGCAGCATTTGGTATCTGGTCAACCAAATTCAAATCATATATATATATATATATATATATATATATATATATATATATATATATATATATATACTGTATATATGTACAGTATATATATACATGTATATATATATATATATATATATATATATATATATATATATATATATACTGTATATATGTATATATATACATGTATATATATATATATATATATATATATATATATATATATATATATATATATATATATATATGTATATGTGTATATATGTATACATTATATATATATATATATATATATATATATATATATATATATATATATATATACATATATGTTGTCAATAGTTGACTAATGAATTAATTGATTTGAATATTCCTAGCGTCACAATCATCCTAATTATCTTCTTATTTTTGAATAAGTTATATTCAATGGGGAAATTCTTGTCGACCAAATTTAAACCAAGTAGTTAATAATTGACTGATAAATTGATTGATTGAAAAATTCCTAGGTTATCTTATCATTTTCAACGGAACGAAGCCATATATACAGGGAATTTCTTTTTCACTACAAAAAGAGAAGTATCTAAACATCGATTGAAAATAGATAACAAAAATTCTATTTCGAGGCCTGGAGATTATCTTACCTCTATCCTCCCTGCCCCAACCCCTCCCCAAAGCGAGTCCTCTTCCTTAGCGAATTCCTTCGGCAAGTTGTTGCAATCCTGCACAACTTTGGAAAATCATATTTACTACCTCTTATAAAGTTTCACGGCAATGTGCTATTAGATGATGGAAAATTTTGCTTATATGACACTCCAATATAATAATAATAATAATAATAATAATAATAATAATAATAATAATAATAATAAAAATAATAATAATAATAATAATAATAATAATAATAATAGTTGTCGAAAGGATGTGGAATGTTAGATTTAAATTAACTCTATTTTGGGGAATAATAATAATAATAATAATAATAATAATAATATGTTTTATAGTTGTCGAAAGGAGGTTGAAGGGCTGATCGCTGATCTGTCTGCCTTAGTTGACAAGAAGTATTTAAAAGTATTCCTATCAACATCAACAACACCAATAATATCAATAGCCATAATAACAATAATAGTAATAATATTAATAAATAGACGACTTTAAGAAATAATAGACTACTTGCTTTATAATATACCTTTGGCCAAGGCACCAGCCACCCGTTGAGATACTACCGCTAGAGAGTTATGGGGTCTTTTGACTGGCCAGACAGTACTACATTGGATCTTTCTCTCTGGGTACGGTTCATTTTCCCTTTTGCCTACATACACACTGAATAGTCTGGCCTATTCTTTACATATTCTCTTCTGTCCTCATACACCTGAGAATACAGATTACCAAATAATTCATCTTCACTCAAGGGGTTACTGCACTGTAATTGTTCAGTGGCCACTTTTCTCTTGGTTAGGGTAGAAGAGACTCTTTAGCTATGGTAAGCAGCTCTTCTAGGAGAAGGACACTCCAAAATCAAACCATTGTTCTCTAGTCTTGGGTAGTGCCATAACCTCTGTACCATGGTCTTCCACTGCCTTGGTTTAGAGTTCTCTTGCTTGAGGGTACACTCAAGCACACTCTTCCATCTTATTTCTTTTCCTTTTGTTTTGTTAAAGTTTTTATAGTTTATACAGGAAATATTTATTTCAATGTTGTTACTCTTCCTAAAATATTTTATTTTCCTTGTTTCCTTTCCTCACTGAACTACTTTCCCTGTTGGGGCCTCTGGGCCTATAGCATCCTGCTTTTCCAACTAGGGTTGTAGCTTAGCAAGTAATAATAATAATAATAATAATAAAAAGCCATCACCAACTCACGGAAGGGAAATGAGTTGTGGTGGCCTGTTGGTAACGCCATTGCCAGGGGATCGCCAGACTGGGGTTCGAGTCTCGCTCGAACTCGTTAGTTACTTTGGTCGCTGCAACCTCACCATCATTGTGAGCTAAGAAAGAAGGGAGGAGGGGCGATTTGGGGGAGCCCATAGGTCTATCTGCTGACTCATCATCAGCCATTGCCCGGCCCTCCCTGGTCCTAGCTTGGGTGGAGATGGGGCTTGGGCGCTGATCATATGTATATAATATGGTCAGTCAGTAGGGCATTGTCCTGCATGATAGGGCAATGTCAGAGTCCCTTGCCTGTGCCATTCATGAACGGCCTTTAAATCTATAAACATCTCCCCACCGCTCGATTCATCACCCAAATTCATCTCATTTTCATAAGATTCATCATTTTGATGAATCCGTTGACTATTCTCATCACCATCATGAACTCTCTTCCACACATCCTTCCGATAATACGTAAGAAATCCCCCCCCCCCTTTAAAAAAAAAAAAAGAAGAAGAAGAAGAAAAAGATATGATATTGGAATTTTGATTCCCTGTCCTGAAAACCACTCGCACTCGAGTTTAGTAATTCCAGAAGTGATGGAAACCTGCCTGGAAAGAGGTCGGTAATCCAGAGGTTTATATATGATTCTTCAGTTAAGATCTCGCTGCTCATCTTCTTATTCATGATCCTCTCCTCCAATCTTTTTTTTTTTAACCTTGTCCTCATATCAATAATGCCAAAACCTCAGTCCTTTTTTTATCATACATCTCGGGTATAATTTTTTTTTTCAAAAATCTAAGTTCTCCTTTTTTTTTTTTTTAAATAAAAAATCTCAGTTTTTTTTTAATCAAATATCTCAGTTCTCCATTTTTTTTTATCAAACATCTCAGTTCTCTCTTCTTTTTTTTTTAAATCAAACATCTCAGTTCTCCTCTTTTTTTTTTATCAAACATCTCAGTTCTCCCTTCTTTATCAAACATCTCAGTTTTTTCTTCTTTTTTTTTAAATCAAACATCTCAGTTCTCCTTTTTTTTCTTTTTATCAAATATCTCAGCTCTCCCTTCTTTATCAAACATCTCAGTTTTTTCTTCTTTTTTAAATCAAACATCTCAGTTCTCCTTTTTTTTTTTTTTTTTTTTTTTTTTTTCGTATCAAACATCTCAGTTCTCCTTTTAATCATGTCCTCCTCCACATCCTTCTTTACTTTCATCTTCTTTTTCTTCATATATGGAATTTTACTTTTGGCCTCAGAAGAAGTCTTCACTCTGCTAAATGAGACTGAGTTCCTTTTGTTGGGTAATTTAAGTCATTTCCAAGGATACGCTTCAAGCATTGACATACATTGCTTTTCTTTTGATAGATAGAATACATTTTCTTTTGCTGGGAAAGAGAAATGACCGAATTTTCATGGTTGAGCTTATAAAAGTTCAAACTTAGAGCGAATATTTTTATGTTGAACAGGCTGACACGAGTCTCTCTTTATAGTTTATATATGAAATATCTATTTCAATGTTGTTACTGTTCTTTAAATATACTGTATTAAAGGCTCATTACTTCTCTTGTAGTTTATTTATTTCTTTATTTCCTTTCCTCACTGGCGTATTTTTCCCTATTGAAGCCCTTAGGCTTACAGCATCCTGCTTTTCCAACTAGGATTATAGCTTAGCTAATAAGAATAACAACAACAACAACTACAACATTAATAATAATAATAATAATAATAATAATAATAATAATAATAATAATAATAATAATAATAATAATAATAATTCTGATGATGGGAGAGACGGTCTCTCGAAAAATTGATCGCAATAAATATAATCCAAAATGTTAAAGTTTCTTCTTTTAATTCCCTTTCTGGTATATTTAAACTTTTCTAGAAGCGAAAATACCATTTATGATGTATGGATATATATATATATATATATATATATATATATATATATATATATATATATATATATATATATCATAACAAAACATAAGTATTTACAATATATCTTTTCTATATTTGTGAATAATCGGCAATCTTACACAAACCTTTGCTTGTTCAGTGAATTTGAAATCTATATATGGAAGTTTTTTTTTTTTTTTTTTTTTTTTTTTCATCTAATGAACTATAAGATATATTTCTGAAATTTATGAAAGGGTTTAAGTGTTTTAAACAGTCAATTCAATTTTTAACAATTCACCTTCTTGGTATTAACTGGAGCTCCAATGATATTAACCTCTTTTACAGTTATTTATCTAAAGCTTTTATCATCCGCTCATGAACTTTGTTTGCTAAACTTAAGCTTTCACTCTTTCCTCACCAAATTCTACCTACCTTTTGAAATCTATTCAAATGAGTTATTTATCTACAGCTAAGCTCTTCTCTTCATATTTGTGCTGGCGTATTCTTTAACTCTAAAAATAAATGTTGTTCGTTCTATATTTTCTGGAAAACACCATTAGAGCAGTATTAACAACATGTTAAAAATACTTTCAAACTTTTTTATTTTCGGGAAAGTCTTACCTATACTTTTGACTATTATTTGATGATTTGCCGTTTGAGCATCTTTTATAAGCTTTTTCAATATAAAAGCAAACCAATATTGCTATTAATCAAACCTCTATAGTTTGTGTAATTTCGGTTCTAATTTGTCCAAAACTAGTGTCAATTCTTTTTTAGCGAGGCAGATTTGCACCGAATCGCAGTGGTGCCCTTTTAGCTCGGAAAAGGTTCCTGATCTCTGATTGGTTGGACAAAATAATTCTAACCACTCACATAGCAGGAAACTTTTCCCGAGCTAAAAGGGCACCACTGCAAGTCAGTGCAAATGCGCCTCATCAAAAAAAATTGAGTATAGAAGAGCTCTTTCATTCTATTAACACTAAATTAATGGCTCATAATCTGGCAACATTGTGCACGAGGGCTTAAGAGAAGGTAATGTGACACAAAATGACCCTTTAAATTATGTGATAAACTATTTCTGTTTAAATCCTTCTGTCTAGATTTAGGTGTACAAAGGTTTTTTTTTTTATTATTATGTTTCTTTTCGGCCATTTTTTCCTTCGTTTCATTAGTGTTAATTTAATTACTACTATTAATTAACAATAATAAAAGTAATAATAATAATAATAATTATAATAAAAATCAAAGTAATAATAATTATTATTATTATTATGATAATAATAATCAAAATAATAAAAATTAAGAAATAACATCAATAATAATACTACTACTAATAATAATGAAAATGAAAAAAAAAAACTAATAATAATAATAATAATAATAATAATAATAATAATAATAATAATAATAATAATAATAATAATAATAAAAATTAAAATAATAATAATAATAATAATAATAATAATAATAATAATAATAATAATAATAATAATAATAATAATAATTATAATAATAAGCATAATAATAAAAATTAAAGATCAATAATAATAATAATAATAATAATAATAATAATAATGAAAATGAAAAAAACTACTACTACTAATAATAATAATGAAAATGAAAAAAAAAACTAATAATAATAATAATGAAAATGAAACAAAATAATAATAATAATAATAATAATGAAAATGAAAAAAAAAACTAATAATAATAATAATAATAATAATAATAATAATAATAATAATAATAATAATAATAATAATAATAATAATAATAATAATAATAATAATAACAAAATCCTGGTGTACCTTCGTATGAGGAAATAATTCTGTAAAATCTCTTCGTATATTCTCCAGTTTTACAGCAGCAACTGTAAAAGCATATAGCTAACACTTGCTATATGTATTATTATTATTATTATTATTATTATTATTATTATTATTATTATTATTATTATTATTATTATTATTATTATTATTATTATCATTATTATTATTATTATTATCATTTTATTATTATCATTATTATTATTATTATCATTATTATTAGCTAAAGCTATAACCCTATTTGGAAAAACAGTAGGCTTTAAGCCCAAGGGCTCCAAAAAATAGCCCAGTGAAGAAAGGAAACAAGGAAATAGATAAGCGACAAGAGAAGTAATAAACATTCAAAATAAAATATTCTATGAACAGAACATTAGATTATATCTTTCATATGTAAACTATATAAACTTAAGAAAATCAAGAGGAAGATAAATTAGATGGAATAGTGTGCCGGAGCGTACCCTCAAGCAAGAGAACTCTAATCCAAGACAGTGGAAGGCCAGTTACAGAGGCTATGGCTAGGGCTTCAGCCACCCGTTGAGACTCTACTAGGAGAAGGACTATCCTAAATCAAACCATTATTCTCTAGTCTTGGGTAGTGCCATAGCCTCTGTACCATGGCCTTCCACTGTTTTGGGTTAAAGTTCTCTTACTTGAGGGTACACTCGGGCACTCTGTACTATCCAATATCTCTTCTTCTTATTTTGTTTAAAGTTTTTATAGTTTATAAAGGAAATATATTTCTTAATGTTGTTACTGTTCTTGAGATTTACTTTTCCTTGTTTCCTTTCCTCACTGGGACATTTTCCCTGTTGAAGCCCCTGAGCTTATAGGGATGTAGCATTGCAAATAATAATAATAATAATAATAATAATAATAATAATAATAATAATAATAATAAGAGAAAACAATGGTTTGATTTTGGGGTGTCCTCCTAGAAGAGGTGCTTACTACATTGATTAAGAGTCTTTCCTCTACCCTTACCAAGACGAAAGTGGCCACTGAACAATTGTTGAGTTACTGACAATGCATTCTGTAAATCCGCCATCGAAACATAGCTACTGTATAATGTTTTATACAATAGATACGATAGAATTTGCCATTTTTAGCCGATCAAACTGCATGGGAAAGCTACCTTTTCTTCCCCGAGTGTAGTTTCTCTTTAATGGAAATGTTTCCCTTTTCTTCGAGCTGTTAAACATTGATCTGTACTGAGAGGGATTGAAAAAGTTCTTACAGAACAAAAAGTAAAATGAAGTTCAAGGAAATTACAGTCCAGATTTTTTTTAGACACAATCTATTCATTTTAATCAATTTTGTCTCATTAAAAATGTATCTTTTACAGTATAATTCAAGATTAAAATAAATATAGACACATTTGACTAAAAAATTAACTATTTTTCTTTATTTCTCTTCACTTTATTTTAAAGTTTTTATAGTTTATATATGAAAGATCTATTTCAATGTTGTTATTATTCTTAAAAATATTATTCTAGTTCATCACTTCCCTTTTACTTTATTTATTTCTTTATTTTCTTTCCTCACTGGGTTATTTTTCCCTGCTGGAGGTTGTAGCTTAGCTAATAATAATAATAATAATAATAATAATAATAATAATAATAATAATAATAATAATAATAATAATAATAATAATAATAATGATAATAATAGCAATAATAAAAATAACTATAACAATAATAATAATATTAATATAATTAATAATAATAATAATAATAATAATAATAATAATAATAATAATAATAGTAACAATAATAATAATAATAATAATAATAATAGTAACAATAATAATAATAATAATAATAATAATAATAATAATAATAATAATAATAATAATAATAATAATAATAGTAGTAGTAGTAGTAGTAGTAGTAATAGCAGTTGTAGTAGTAGCAATAATAATAATAAAAATAATAATAATTCTCTGTTGGTGCCCTTGGGCTTGAAGCATCCATCTTTTCCAACTGGGGTTGTATCATAGCTAATAATAATAATAATAATGATAATAATAATAATAATAATAATAATAATAATAATAATAATAATAATAATAATAATAATAATAATAATAATAATAATAATAATAATAATAATAATAATATCCTTTTCTCTGTTCGAAATCACCACTTGTTTTTCAGTCCACCTCTTCACATTTAAAACTAATTCTCCAATGTTAACCTAAGCAGCTCGTTAAAGATTAATAGTTTTGAGAGCAAGATGGTCATATGGCACGTCCCTTAGGTTTGTTTGTCTGCAAATACTTTATGGGATCTGCGAACATTTCAGTCGACAATTTTGAGTCGTATATTCTATTTTATTTCGCGCTTGCCAGTCGAATAGGCGTAGAGTACTCTTGCTTGAGGGTACACTCGGGCACACTTTTCTATTTCATTTCTCTTCCTTTTGCTTTTATTTTTTTATTTTTAAGTTTTTATAGGCTATGAAAGGAAGATTTGTTACTGTTCTTAATATATTTTCATAGTTCATTATTTTTCTTGTAGTTTATTTCCTCCTTTACTTTCCTCACTGGGCTATTTTCCCTATTGGAGCCCTTGGGTTTATAGCATCCTGCTTTTCCAACTAAGGTTGTAGCTCAGCAAGTAATAATAATAATAATAATAATAATAATAATAATAATAATAATAATATCCTGACCAAATATTCAACTCTGAGACAATTATTTTTTTTTTCAAATTTTGGCTTTTTGAGTGAATTCCAGAATTTATATAAATAAGTAGGAAAATTAATACGGTAACAAAAATATTGAAGGCGCAATAGTCTGTATAAAAAGTTTGTATAAAAAGTATGTATATAAGTATGTATAAAAAGTATGTATATAATTATGTAAATATATATGTATGTATATATATATATATATATATATATATATATATATATATATATATATATATATATATATATATATATGTGTGTGTGTGTGTGTGTATGTATGTATGTTTGTATTCCTCTAAACGGATGTAGGATCACAAGTAATAAAGATATTGTTATGGGAACTAAAACGAGAGAGAGAGAGAGAGAGAGAGAGAGAGGGAGAGAGAGAGAGAGAGAGAGAGAGAGAGAGAGAGAGAGAGAGAGAGAGAGAGAGAGAGAGAGAGAGATATTAGAATAATAGTCTGGATTCCTATAATCCAGAAGTTAGTCCTACACAAGCCAAAAAGGATTAGTGATCCTACAATCTCTAGGTAGAAGATTTATTTTTAGCTAAAAAAAAATATCCAAAGAATTAAGTAACAAGACACAAAAGACAAAAGCCCTAATTAATCTTACAAAAGCCATAATTAATCTTTATTTTTCTATTGTATTCTTAATTAATCTTCGAATCAATATCATAAAATTGTTTGGCAACTGTCTCTGTGGAGAAAGAAGGGAGTATATGAATGACGTTTGATTATTCATCGAATTGAATAATAAATAATTATCTAAAATCACTGGTGATTACAAGACTGGAG